>NC_057740.1:25551337-25595907 GCF_004010195.1 Chiloscyllium plagiosum | reverse complement strand
TCTCTCTCCCCTCTCGTGTCTCTCTCCCCTCTCTCTCTCCTCTCTCTCTCTCCTGCACTGTCCTCACCATGTACTTCCTTTGTCTGCTCTTCTCACTTTTAAACTGCTGTTCTTTTGACTTTTTTTCCAAAGTTCCTCTCTCTCCTCTCTCTCTCTCCTGCACTGTCCTCACCATGTACTTCCTTTGTCTGCTCTTCTCACTTTTAAACTGCTGTTCTTTTGACTTTTTTTTCCAAAGTTCCAAAACAATGCAACAACATATAAAACAGTAATTGCTGCTCCTGGAATTCAACGAAATCACCTCCAACACCTAAACTACCTCAAAAAAAGGAACAGCTCTTACAGCCAGAAATTTTTCCCATCCTCCATCTTGGATTACCCACAATCCTGCTGAGATTTTCCAGCATTTTCTCTTTTGGTGAAAGACACTGTAAATAACTTGAGTCAGTAGAGCTCTTGGTGGCTGAACGGTCTAGAATTAGGAAGCACAAATATAGGATACATGGTGGAAGAAGCTTTAGATTGAAAATGGGTATTGAGTGACTGCTGAGGGTAATGCCTGTTTTTAAGAAAAAGTTTGATTAGTGGTGAAGGATTGATGGCTCAATCAGCTACCATTAAGAATGTATATTTAAATGATTTGTGAATATGTAGATTATCTGAACCCTTTCAGCATAACATGTTATAATGTCAACACACTTGTCACTGAACAACCATTGCAAGGATATATTCAGATACTTTGGAACTAACACATGATGGGCACAGGAGTTCTTGTTTTACTCTTATGCAGGATGAGAAGAGGGGACCTAATTGAGGTATACAAGGTAATGAGAGGCATAGATAGAGTCGATAGCCAGAGACTATTTCCCAGGGCAGAAATGACTAACACGAGGGGTCATAGTTTTAAGCTGGTTGGAGAAAAGTATAGAGGGGATGTCAGAGGCGGGTTCTTTACACAGAGAGTTGTGAGAGCATGAAATGCATTGCCAGCAGCAGTTGTGGAGGCAGGGTCATTGGGGACATTTAAGAGACTCCTCGACATACATATGGTCACAGAAATTTGAGGGTGCATACATGAGGATCAGTGGTCGGCACAACATCGTGGGCTGAAGGGCCTGTTCTGTGCTGTACTGTTCTATGTTCTATGAACAAGAACTATTTTTGTGTTATGATTTTCACTCAATTCTGATACATCACGTAAACAATAATTGCACAGAAAATTTCTAATACTACTTCATCAGTCTTCAAAAGATAATTAAAGCCACTTCAGTAATGGAGTAAACTACTATACAGCTAACTGCTCATTGGATGCTGCCTGAACTGCTGTGCTCTTCCAGCACCACTGATCCAGAATTTACTATACAGCTAGGTTCAGTCACAGCAAAGAGAAATGGTGAGGTTGTAAATTTGACCCAAACATTAAGCTTTCAATCTCTGTTTTAAAATAATAAAATTGTTATAAAATTGTCGAGGTACTGTACCTTTAAGAGATTTAAAAAGCTAGCAAGGACAAAGCACAGAGAGTCGGTAACAATGTAACACTTGGTCAAAATAGCTAGCAGCATCTGGGTTGCCAAGAAACACGAGGTGAATCTTTTCCGTGTGGCTGGTTTAAATTAGCAGAGGGGTTACCCCGTGTCATAACAAAATGCAAAAGGTGTTTGGCACGCTTGCCATCATTGCTTAGTCTTTTGAGTATGGGATTGGGACATTACGTTGAGGTTGTACAAGAAATTGCTGTGGCCTCTTCTGCCATACTGTGTCCAGTTTTAGGTTGCCTAGTTATCGGTAAGATATTATGAAGCTGGAGAGGGTTCAGAAGAGATTTACCAGGATATTGCTGGGTATGGAAGATTTGAGTTACAAAGAAAGGTTGGATAGGCTGGGACTTCTTTGACTGAAGCATAGGAGGTTGAGAGGTGACCTGATAGAAGTTTATAAAATAATGAGAGGTGTAGATAGAGTTGATGGTAGTTGTCTTTTCCCTAAGATGGGGAATTTCAAGAGTAGAGGGCACATTTTTAAGGTGAGAGGAGAGAAATTTAAAAAAGACGTGAGGCAAATCTTTTCCACAGAGGGTGATTCAAATGTGGAATGAACTTCTTTGAAAGTGGTGGACATGGCATAATTACAATGTTTACAAGACATTTGGATGGACACATGAAGAGGAAAGGTTTGGAGAGGGATAAGGGCCAGGAGCAGGCAGGTGGGATTCGGTTAGTTTGGAATTATGCTCAACATGGACTGGCTGGACCGAAGGATCTGTTTCTGTGCTGTATGACTATGACTCTATCTCAAACATCTCTTATGTAAGGTCATGCTGTTTAGTTTGAAGCTGTGTCTGCCATGCAGAATTTTCATGTGAAATCTGGTATTGATATGCGTTCGTGAAATTCCTAGTTTGCTAGGTATTTGGAAAAACAAAAATCAACTACAAATTCCAGATAGGGCCTATAATCATATATATTCCTTGCCTTACAATCCATACTTGGGAGGATACATTATATCTTTTACAAATAAATGTCAACTGAATTGGTTCAAAGTCCTGAAATTTGTTTACTTCTGTGAAACAAGGTAATTTTGACAATGATCATCTTATAATAGTAGACTGTTTCACACTGCCATTGACAGTTGTCTGTATTACATTTAATGAATCTAACTCATGTGACACGTTGCCACCACTTTAAGAGTGGAATAACAGTCAGGAGACACATATTTTGCCAGGGAGAGATTTGTCTGAACTTACTTGAAAATTACCATGATTTTACTAAACTAGGAATCGCTACATCACATTTTACATTGAAGAAAACAGTTTGAGTGGTCTCTTTACCTTCCACATTTTGTGCAGCTACAAATGCACAGCTTAGCAGAGCATTATTGCTGAGTATTTGCATGTTTTTCTGTCGTATTTTCAGATTTCCAGAATGTTGTGTGTTTTGCTTTTGTTCATGTTTGTACCTGTTTTCTGCAACACACATCAAGATCTAATCTAGATGATAAATAGTGAAAAGTAAATGTGCTTGTGACTGTCATGTTAACAAATCTATCTTTTTTTTAGAAAAAACAAACAATTTCCCCCCACTTCCAAAGTTTATTCCTTTGAAACCTTGCTTCTATCAAAATTTTGAGGAAGAGATCCCACCAGATTACTGTCATCTTGCCAAGCGAATTTACCATTTATGGATCTGTAAGTTGTGTTGTTTTCAAACTGGATGATACTTTCTTTTGGGATGGCATATGTTACCAATGTAATGAGCATAATGTTTTGCTCAATGGGTTTGTTTACATCTATCTACTGTCATTTTCAAAGGTAGGATGCTTTAATTATTCTTACAGTCCTAAACTGTGATAATTGTTTACCAGCAATAAAACAGAGGGGATGGTAAAGGAAAGTATTTATTTTATCAGCATTCTCTTCCTATTTAATGTGTCTTATGATTAGTGTCCAAGCCAGTCATGTATGACAATCCATGGATTCCTGACTTGTCTGCATCAGACTCTTTTCTAATATTGGACTATAGCTACTTATGGAGGAAGAGACATAGAAACTTGACATAGGGACTTGTATTTCTGGAGTGCCTTTAATGTAGTCCTTAGGTGCTTCACAAAGATGCTTTACCAGAAAAAATGCTTGAAAATGAGCTAAATAAAGAGATGATGAGCAGCTTACCAAAGGCTTCATTCATAGGTGGATTTTAAGCAAGGTGTAGAACTTTCAGAAGGAAATTGCAGAGTTTTGAGCCATGGCATCGGAAAGTGTGATTATCAGTGATGGAGGGACTAAAATAGGGGAAACAGAATTTGTGAAATGCAACAACCTGAGTTGTCGAGTCACAGGTGGTTACCCCAAGAGAGAGAGAGTGAAGCCATACATGGATTTTTTTTCAGGAAGTTGAGAACTTTTAATTGTGTAACAGGAATATTCAGATATTTTTAAGTGCCATCTTTTCTGGATTGTAGATACCTGAGCTATCTAAATGGCCCCTGTAGTATAAATGTTGCAGAGATCTGTAAGTTATTGATGCAAAAACTGTCCTTTTCAGTTTTATTAAATAAATATCTGTTTCGAAGATAGAATTAAAGTTTTGCTGTAGTTCACTTTGGTTATCCTGAATACTTCCATGGTAGGCTGCTAAAATATCTGCATGTTCCCCCCCTTTTCAAACTTATGAAGAGAATCCCACTCAGAAAAACAAAGTATTTTTGCTAAGTTGTCAAAGAATTTTGAGAAGATTTTAGAATATTATTTTCTTCAGGCAAAAGAGTGAAGACTGGGAATGGTACATTATTAGCAGCATGTAATAGACATTTTGGGTAGAAGGCATCATTGTGTGATACAGTTAATGCAAATCAAATGCTGATGAATCTTACATAATGATTGATTATTTAATGCTTTCAGGCTTCAGTTAATTCCAATCATCTTGGCACATTTGTCGTCATCAATTTGTGAAATGTGTTATCCATCAGATTAGTTGTTGAATGGAACAGAACAATATAGGTTGCATTTGTCTGTGAGACTTTGTTGCCGGAACCAGGGAAGCACTTTCCCTGCCCAGTCCGAATATGATGTAGTGTGATCAGTGAATTCTGATTGACAATACGATATACGATGCAATGAATCTGACACATAAAATGTAGTAGCTTGCAGTTGAGTATCAACCAGATTAGATTATGATGAGTGAGCCCAAATGGGAATGCAATATTCTGCAACTGGATAGCATAAAGTTGAGGTATTTGATTTCCAGGCAAAGCTTGCAAGTTTGTTTATTACTTCCTTTTTAATTTTTACATTTCATATGTTTGTTTTGCATGTTATAAAACATGCAGTGATTACTGATCACAATGTTATTCTAACTGAGCTTTTCTTTGTGTTCAGTTTACAGCATTACCCTAGCAGTGAATTTAATAGGCTGCTTAGCTTGGCTGATAGCAGGAGGTAATGCTATCAATTTTGGCCTGGCAATACTTTGGCTAGTTCTTTTCAGCCCCTGTTCATACGTCTGCTGGCTTCGTCCAATTTATAAAGCATTTAGGTAAATACTTTGGTTTGGAAGATATAAAGGATTTCAAAAAAACTTAGATCCTCCTGTTTATATTTTCAGTTTGTTTTTCTTTTGCCTTTTAACAGATCTGACAGCTCTTTTAACTTCATGGCGTTTTTCTTCGTTTTTGCTGCCCAGGTTGTTTTGGCAGCTTTACAAGCAATCGGATTCAAAGGATGGGGAGCCTGGTGAGTAATTATGCTTTCTTCACAGTGGTAGTAGAGATCTTTTCCAATATATATACTTTGCTTTACTCTTTACTATCTAGCCTGTTGGGTATTGTATGGTCTTCATTCAAATATGTCACAGTTGAGTTTTGTTAATGCAGTACTTTATATCTGTCACAAGATGGCAAAATTTCATTGGCAAAAGCTCTGATGGTTAAAAGTTTTCTAGTAACTTTTAACACAGTTTTCACCTTCAGTCTATTGTGAGGTCTTCACTTACTGTCAAAGGCTACAAACAGCCATTGTTAGATGCATTTTAGTGATGACAATATTTAAAGATCACCAAATATACATCTGTCTTAGAAAATGCAGAATGACATGAACAAATGTAAACAGATCAGCAAAATATCTACTAGGAGTCATTAAGAGAAATCTTTAACAAAGAGGTGCATCTTTCATATAATGCAGAAAACACGATGGCCTCTGATGTGAAACGTACTACCTTAAAAGCAGAAAGTCAAGTGCCAGAGTCTGTGTCAATATTTTCCCCCTTCAGGACCATTAAACTAAAATGATTATTTAATTACAGTTTGTGGGACCTTGTTTGTAATATGGTTGTTGTCTTTACAAATGTTAGAACATTAGCAGTGTTTCAAAAGTACTTAATAGCCTGTGAAATGTTTTGGGAATCTTGAAGACATGAAAATGTGAATGCAAAATAATTTATTCAATTAACTACTAGGAAGCGAAAGCTCTCCTGAAATTTGATTTTTCTCTGTTTCTATGTTGACATTTTAAAGAAGTAGAAAAAGCAACTGAGCTTTTAAGTCCACAGTGAGTACCAGCTTTAACAATCCACGTGTTTAACATGTTTATTCTTTTTTTTTAATTTCAGTGGATGGATAGCTGCCATAAGTTTCTTCTCAGTTAATGTTGGTGCTGGAGTGGTAATGCTTTTCCCTGCAATCATGTTCACTGCAGTAGCGATTCTTAGTGCACTTGTTATTTTCCGTGTAAGTTTAGTCTTTTCTTCTTTAACGTTCATTTTTCTACCTCTTTTCATCATTAAGAATTTGGATGTGGCAGTAGGATATTCCTTGCACTGTAAGGATTTCATTGAGTAATGATGCTGCAAAATTCTCAGTTTGCAACAGTTCTAAGGATTCAGTGGGATGTTCCTAGATACGATGATCAATTTTAATTAATTGCAGCTTATCACTTGCAAGAAGTAGCTGATCATGAACCTGAACATAATGGTGCAGGTAGACTGGGATTCATCAAAAATGAATGTTGAATTCCACTCTTCTGGTTCCCTTACTTTCAAACAATTACTTCCAAAACTCTGGCAAAACAAATTTCCTAAATCTGCTGGTCTTAATTTATTTAATTTATGTTTGGCCACCTTTGATACTAATTAATATGTTGCTTGCCTTTTTTCTTTCCCTTTATCTAGAATACAGCTATATTTCCAACAGCAAAGTTAAGTTTTATAGTCCCTTCACTAGGCTATGATACAATTTTTTCTAGGTTTGCAAAGCATTGATTCAGTATGATGAATTGTATGTATTTTGATTCAACCTGTTTGGACATGTTAATACATACCTCCTTAACAGGTGGGCTTGAACCTGGACCTTTCGGCCAAAAGGCAGAGATAGTGATGTTTTATAGAGCTCGTAGGCACTTCTATTTAAAAGTTACACTTTTTGGTAATAGCTTCATGAAGTTATCAGTTTCAATTGGGATATTGCCACTGTCATGTAGAATCATCATAGAATTTCTACAGTGTGGAAACAGGCCATTTGGCCCAACAAGTCCACACCGACCCTCCGAAGAGTGTTCCCCAGACCCATTCCCCTACCCTCTTACTTTACTTTTCCCCTGACTAATGCACTTAACTTACATCCTGAACTGTGTTCCTAGACTGGCATAGTATGGCTTTCTGCAGAGTAAAGCCCACTATTCATTGCCAGGAAACGTGCTTAAATCCTAATCTCATCAGAAAACTCACTGTTATTCTTTTTGTTTTAACAGTTGCTCTGAATAACTTTTTTTTCAGTTTAAAAATGCCAAATTCAGGGATCATGCTGAATTGGAAGGTTCCATCTCAAGAGAAAGATTCCAATTCCACCTCTAGAGTAGTTGCAAAAATAAGCCTCTACCAAGTAGAATATTATGTGTTCGTATTTGTATTTATGAATGTTGAGATTAATGAGTTTGGGATAAATTTTGAATATTATTAATAATAAAATAAGCTTAGGTAAGTGGGGTTAGTTTAATTAGGGATTATGGTCAACATGGACTGATTGGACTGAAGGGTCTGTTTCCTTGCTCTATGATGGTATAATTCTATTACTTTGTGAATAGGCACTGATCTACTGGAAACATTTTTGTACTTTGCTCATGTAAACTCTAAATTTCAACCACGTGTGTGACAACCATGAAAAGAGGAGATTTCTAAAATACAATTGCTATTTTGCTCTTTTAAAAGAGAAGACCTTTCACAATTATCTTTGAGTTAGGTCCCTTAATGTCAGCTAATGGGAAACTTTAATGTCCCAATGGTCTGGGACTAATCATTTTAAAAGTTTAGGAATATAATTCTAATTCATTGGACCATTCACCACTTTCTCCTTCCCTGCTTCTGCCTGCCTGCCTTTTAATTCTGACTTTTGGTTTTCCTTCTTTGAGCCTCTATCCTTTTGTCTTTTCTCTGTTTAATCCACCCTCTGCAAAGCTCACAATATGAACTAGAGTCATAGAGCTATCTAGCATGGAAACAGACCCTTCGATCCAATTCGTCCATGCCGATCCTAAATTAATCTAGTCCCATTTGCCAGCTTCTGGCCCATAACCCCCTCAACCCTTCCTATTCATATGCCCATCCAAATGCCTATTAAATGTTGTAATTGTACCAGCCTCCACCACTTCCTCTGGCAGCTCATTCCATACAAGCACCACCCTTTAGTTGGAAAAGTTGCCCCTTAGGTCTGTTTTAAATCTTTCCCATTTCACCTTAAACCTATGCCCTCTAGCTTTGGACTCTGCTACCTTTGGGGAAAAAAGCCTTGGCTATTTATGTATGCCCCTCATGATTTTATAAATTTCTATAACACAACATCTACCGACGGTCCAGGGAAAATAGCCTTGTGTACTCAGCCTCTCCCTATAGCTCAAACCCACCAACCCTGACAACATCCTTGTAAATCTTTTCTGAACCATTTTAAGTTTCACAGTTTGTAATTCTTAGTTTTCTAACTATCAAGCCAGTTAGCAAACAGAATTCTTCATGTAAGAGGCAGTTGATCGCATGTTAAACATGATTGATGGAAACCTTGTAGAGTTTGCAAATCTTTTTGTATATGTAAAATATGGAAAGCTGAGGGCAAATTTATGAAATAGATTTAATATATCTGTATTTACTATTATTTTAATATAACAGGTACACAGAATTTACCGGAGTGGTGGTGGAAGCTTTCAGAAGGCCCAAGAAGAATGGAGTGCTGGCACATGGCAGAACCCACCACCAAAGCAATTAGCATTTCAAACTGTTACTGGTAATACTCTACCCCAATATCCCACAGTGCCAAGATACCCCTGTGGTGATGAGTGGTCTTAGGGTATGAACCTTAAAAAGTACTTTACATAGCTTTTGTGATACCGTTTTACATTAAATCTCAAATTAACATTTCTTAACAGAAAGTGTAAATATTTGGTATTATGCTACATACTGAAAATTTAAGCATCTTTCATTGGAACTTGCACTACAAAAGCCTCAAAATCATGAGTAGTGGCATTGGAAAATGCCTTTTTGCCAGTTTGTATTATGTATACATAATTTTTTATTCTGGGACTGAGATTTGTAATCAGGACTATATGCTGTCCAATTGGATTTCAAAAAGACATCAGATTGGATGTGAATACTCCCAAAATTTGTTTGTGACTTTTAAAAGTTGAAGTATATTGTTCTACTTTTAATTTTATCATGACCTAGAGTTAGACTGCTTCGCCTACTCTCCCCAGTAAAATCTGACCAAATTGTAGAGCTGTTGAGCTGGAGAAGTGAAAATACAGCAGGTATTCAGTGTCATAAAAATAAAAAATGTTGGAAATATTGTGTTGGGCAGGACATATCTGAAGAGGAACAATTAACATTTCAGGTTGACGTTGTTTTGTCGTACAAAAGGTCATCAACCTGAAATACCAAGACTCTCCATAGCTGCTGCCTGATGAACCGAGTATTTGCAGAATTTTCTGTTTATATTTTGGATTTCCAGCAATGCAGTATTTTGCGATTGTATATATGTTGATGTCATTTCCCAGAAATCAACTGAAGGTATTAAAGTTTTGTTTTTGATCACAGTTAATTTCTTCAATTTTTTTTTTAAAAGAGATTGTTTATGGACCACAAATCATCTGTTTTGCTATTTGCCCTCAAAAAGAGATGCCAAAATTGTTATCACTAACTTCAAATTGATAGTAATTTTGGCACTCTGCCTTAGGTTCCTGAAGAAGGGCTTATGCCCAAAATGTCGATTCTCCTGCTCCTTTGCTGCCTGACCTGCTGCGCTTTTCCAGCAACACATTTTTCAGCTTAGGTTCTGAATCCTTTGCAACTTCTATTGAATCACTTCTAGCATCTGATGTTTTTTTTCTATAATGGAACTTCATTTACAGATTACCTTGCCAATTAGTAAAGTCCCTGCTCATTTATTTTAATACGTGCAAGTTCCAAAAACATTACCGTCATTGTTTTAATACAAGTACACAATTATACATGTATATATTTGTTAAACAAAAATAGTTTGAATGTGCTTTTGCTCAGGACAGGTGCTGTGGGAGGCAACATGCAGTTAGCCAAGAATTTGAACCATTTATAAGATGACTTATGGATGAACTTAATTATCTGTAATGAACATAATTGCAAATACTAGTTTAACATGGGGGGAGGTGTTGTTAATGGTAAGTAACATTTAGTTACTACTCAACTTCTCATAAATCAAAACTATTTTTGGAAAGTTATTTGTGGATATTAACAATAATAATAATTATTTGAAAATTATGATACGAAGTGTGGGTAGCAGGGCGAGAGAGAAACTATTACAAACAGTGGTTCCTTCAATATTGAATCAAATCAATTATGGAGCCATTATTTAGGTACAAGTCATTGGTGTTACTGTTTGCATAAGGTTTAAAACAACATGCTGTTTAACAATCCATTATACCCGTGAAGTTTACTTAGCAATTTTTTTAAAAAAACTTAATGTGATAGTTACACTATGAATACTTTGGCCTTAAAATATGATTTAATGAATAATACCTGAAATGCTGAAAAGCTGTTAGTGCATTAACTAGAATTTGAAACAAATAGTTTTTGCCTGTGTTTGGAAAACTCACCACAAACAGCAAACATACTAAATGACAAGTGATATAGGTGATTAACCAATATAAAACTGTAGACATCTGAAAAACGTGAAATATTTACATTATTTGATCTTGATATTGCTCAATGTGAAAATGTATCCCATAATCCTGAACTGAAGTTGAAAGCTTATATCCATCAGTCAACACCTAAGCCCAATACAAACTGTTTTATGTAATGCTTGACCTTAGTTCTATGTAGGCAACTTTTCTTGGCCTCAAAAGCAAAAATATTCCAGGATATTATTCAACTTAGCAATGCTGACTTGGTAATGTGATTTGAGATTTGACTTTTACTCATGAACTGTCATGAAGTCAGTTAAACTTTGTGTGGACCATATAACTTCATAAATCGGAAACAAATCCAAGTTTTCTCATTCAATTGTGAAATATCTTAATCTTTAAAATGTTTACTATTTATTAGAAAATGTTAAAGATAGTTTAATACTTATATTTTCAAAATTAACTAAAAGAGTTTCTGAAACTTGTTTGTACTCTTTTGGTTGATTAATTCAGTTGAGTTTACTTTGAGGGAAACGGATTACCTTTGTATAATCAGTTGTCTTAAGGGTATGTAAGTGGGCATTATGTGAAACTGGATAGCAAAAGTATCAGTAGTTCTGTGGCATTGACACCAGTGCTGTTTCACTTGAAAATCATGCCTGCTGTTGACATCATGCAGTAAGGTCTTATTTACCAATTAATTTACTTAATCGCACTGAACGTAGTTATATAATAGTAAATGGGAGCTAAAAGAACAACATCATGGCAGCTACCATTTCAAAGCTGCTTCTTTTGCATATCTTTCAAGATCTGTTTCCTATTTGCTTGCTTTGCAATTAGAAATTAGAAAACAATTAAAGGACCAAAAAAAATTAACTTTCTTTAAGTCTGTTGTAAGCCTTTTTAGAAGTGTACTTACCTCTCATGTTATTGTGCTGCAGATGCCAGAGTAAGATGTGTGCCTTTACAACAGTGTTTCTAATTAGAAATATGTTGTAGTTTGAGAAGTTTTCAACACCAGGGATATTGTGGTCCAAGAAGAAATTAGTTTTGCCTTGAACATTTGGAATTTTTGATAGTGAAATCCTTCCTATAAAATTGCAACTTCTTTGTAATTAGTATTGGATCACTGAGATTCTAATTTCAAATTATTTTGAACATTACATAAACATTTGCGTCAATATTTGTTTACAATTTTATTTCTTTTTGAAGGGAGAAAGTTTAGAAGAGGAATATTTTAAAATATATGCTGAATAACTTCCATTCCATTGTTCAAGGATTGGGTTTAAATATATATTTGGTCAACACAAACAAATGTGACTTTTTGGATGCTTTAATAAATTACTATAGAGACTTATGCACTTATGAACTTTATTAATGGTCTTAAACAGTTGGTTATTTGCAGAATTTTAGTTGAAATGCAGGTATGACAATGACAAATATCTACAATTTATTCATTAAGGATGCATCTGAAAATTCAGTGGACGGAACATGGACCTGTGGATAATCAAAAATATTCAGTTTAAATATTAGTTACTATAAGTGTATAATATCACAGGCTTGCTTTCAATATTTATGTTCTTGCATGAGCTTTATTCATAAATTTCATAGAAACTACATTAATTGAGAATAAAAAGAGAAATGTATTTTGCTAATTCCCAGATAAGCCTATAGGTTAAAATTGGAATTGGTTGTATAATTATTAGCACCTGAATTTATATTGTATGTTTTAGCCTTTGAAAATTACATGCTAAAGTCAGTTGGTGAGCAGACAAGGACATTTTATGTAAAATCTTCTCTGCAGTGATGCTGAGTAGTAGGCGAAAAAGCTGCAGGCCGCGTGTTTTTTTTTCATGGAGAAGATTTATCATTCAAATCCTACTTTGTCAAGGCTGTTTGGTTGAAATCTTAAAATACAGGAACCAAGGAAAATTGAAGGTCATCAACATGTTTGCAGTCATATCTCTACATTCTGGATTGTGGACTAAATCAGTTCAATGTCCAGTTTAATAAAGTTTAATGTCTTTAAGCTGTGCAAAGCATCCCTTTTTAGTTTGTTGAGGCATCATAAAAACTTATTTTATTGATGCTGCAAGCAACATGCACATTCTTTTCAAAATTTGCATTATTAAAAAATATATGAATACTGAAACAAAACTTAACTTTTTGCATCATGTAATTTACACAAACGAACAGTTGTTTACAAACCTCTAATTTGGAATAAAACATATGTATCCAGGTGCAAATTTACCCAGCCTAATTCTCATGCAATGGGTTTTTTAAAAAAAACCAAAAGCTAACCTATGTAACTGAATTGGGAGTGTATCGAATAGCCATGACTTAATTTTGGAAATTGTAATTGATTTGAAGTAGGTCATCAAGTATGAGCAGATGAGAGGAAGAGCAGTGAACTCAATTTTTTTACTGATTACTTATTTCTATTAGCAGCATCACAGTACTACTTAAATGTAAAATAAAAACTTTGGTATGCTAATATTGAATCAGCAGTATTTGCTTAGTTAATGAGACCTAGCACTTGAACCTTTACAGTTTAACTCGCTTTTGTTTTGGTTGGAGCAAAATAGGCTATTGATGCTCAATATTCATAATAAAGTGTAGTGTGATATGCATTAAGCAGATGCTTTTGGTTGATGTATTCTGCAAGTTATTTATCTTTAATTTCAATAATACCTTCAAACTTAAGATTTAAGTCAATAACGGATTTTTTTTGATGTAGCATTTGAAGTCCAAACATTGTTTTCAATTGTTTAAACATACATTTCTTTTTTGGTCTTTTTCCTTTATACCTGAAGTATTTTAATCTGAAAGTATTTTTCTATGCACAGGGACATATTTTGTGATCTGAAATTCACTACTGTTTGTTGTGCCAAAAAATTTCAACATATTTTTTAAAAAGTGATTTATTAAAAAGTCCACTATCGTTTGCAAATTACTTAAAATTAGAACTGAATTATGAGATATTAACTGTTCAATGTAATGTGTACAATATCTAAGCACTGGAGGAAAAAGAGCTGAGTGACTTTTCTATAGAGACTTGTTATGCAAAGATGTCTTGTTTCATATCCAGTGTTGCTTTGGAAATACCTGTAGGTATGTGTTTATTATTTACATATAGAGCTATTTTTTAATGCACATCCATAGCTGTGAATACACATTTTTCAACCAAATGGAAGTGTGCTTAGGGGTAACTTTAGCTTTTAGTTCATTACTCCCTGGTCTTTGTACAGCACTCTTCAACTAGTGTATTATGACCATGGTGCTGCTTTACACCCTTCTGAATCATGTAAGCCAGGACACTTTCAGAACTTCTTTGTAATTCCTAAAAATCCTATTAATATATTTTGGCAAGCCAAACAATAGGATTCCCAGTTTGATGAGAATAACTCAGTGTGGTGCTGAAAAAGCACAAGTTTTCACAACGTAATCACTTGTGTATAAAATGCAGGTTTATTTGAAGTTAATATGTAAATGAAACATAAGTGCTTTTTCATTCTCAACTAATCTAGTCATTCTTTGATTTATACTTTTATTCACTTGTCTGAGTTTGTTTTAAATAAATACTTTTAAAGATTTAAAATCAAATTACTTTTTAAAGCAAATACTGGCTTTAATTCACAATTTTTAAAACCCTAATTCTAATAAATGCGACCTTCCTCCAGTGTTTAACTTTCATGCCAAATAATTGCATAATTTAGTCTACATGTTCGAAATTGGATATTTAGAAAGGGACTTTGTTAAATCTACAAAGCATGAAAAATAAATTTAAATAAAATGTTGCATTGGCTTTTTGAAGGTTTATTAATAATCCCATAAGAGTATTCATCATTTCAAAATATTTAATTGATCAGTCCCCTTTAAGGCCACATATGTTTAAACCTGCTTCTGTATTTGCAACTTTTAATAAATATTTTGTGCAAAACAAAATGTAAAGACATTTGAATTCAGATTCATTCTCTTTTGCTATCTTAAGTAGACAATTGCTACAGTAACTATTGATTAACCCCTGATTATCACAGTTAAATATAAAACTATGGAGAGGATTTATCTTTGGATATAGCAATTGAAATATTGTTCAAATTTTATATTTGATACACTTCATTATTGGGTTCCTTTTAAATATTTCACACTTAGAATCAAGTAATAGATTAAACAGGAACAATGAAAATTCACCATGACACAGCGATCTCTAGCTAAATAGTTGTAAAAGGAACCTAGCCTCAGGCATAAGCACCGGGAGCTTGACGTTGGAAAAGGTAGTTGCCTCCTTGTCTTAATTTGTGGGGAAATTGAAACAGTGTGGTACAGCAAAGTCATGAGCTAAATTTACAGATAATTTTGATCAGTCTTTCAGAGCCAGTGGATTATTTGCAAAGTAGTTCAACAAAAATGTTTTACTACAAAATTGCTTTGTGTTTTGTGCCGCTGTATACTAAAGAATTGATTCCTAACATTATGCATCACATAGTTGATGGTCAGTACCAATGTGGCCTTTTAAATATTTTATTGAAGGAAAACCATGAACATCTGATAATTGAGCTGACAAGCGATTGTTACAAGTTCCAAAGAGATATTCTATTTTCCTATAACTGACAGTTTTACTCATTTGAACATAACTTCCTGTTATGGACCTTACCTGTTTCAAGGTTTTATTTGTTATGCATGAAATGTTAAGTGTAAAGGGTAGTTTTGACTATTTAAGGGAAAATCTATTGTTTATTTAAAAACAAAACACTAATTATAGGCAAAACTGACAGTATTTTGTGGTCAGAATAATGCATATTGTAAAATTGTAAGCTATAATTGCTAATAAATTGCCTATGTTAATCTATATGAACTACTGTATTTAGTGTATAATTTTAATCTCTGCTTGTGATAACACCAAGGTAAATTGAGCCAGCTAGAAGTTTAAGGAAAGCTGCTAAAACAACTTGTTCTGGTTGCAGGTGTCATATGATATCTATCAGCTGCTGCATCCAATTCTCTGCATCCCATTTGACCTTGAGCAGAGCTTCTGATCCCTTATTCTCTTTATTACAAAGATTGTCTTTTTGTATCATTGCCCATTCCTTCACCACTTTCAACTTATTTGCTATTGGACCCTCATTTATGCTTTTGCTACTCTGATACTCCACTATTCCAGTGCTGTCCGCCCTCCACAACCTTGAGCTCTGTACAGAAACAACTGTATTACAGTGCTTCATGGACATACAATCAGACAAAAACAAAATTGATATTGAGCTAAAGCAGAATGTAGTATACATGACCAAGAGTTTTATCAAAGCTTGTGCATGTAACTTTGGACTTTTGTACCCCACCTTTGAAAGCCTCCCCTCTTCCTTATCAGCTTTTTTGTCATGTGTATGTACTCCTGCTGTGGCTGTCTACAATCCACTCTCTCAACTGAATGGTAGTGTCTTTTTTTCCCACTGAATTTTGTTTGTTTTTAAATATTTGTTAATAGTAACCAGCATTCAATCATGATTAGTTTTAGGATCATAACTATTCGTGTTATACATTATCAGTCTGAACAATGGAACTGAGGGCATTATGCTAAAATGACACCAATATGGAGAGACAGATAGTGTTGTGAAAGTGGGTAGGCTGTAGAAGGACTTGGATAGGCTCGGAGAGTGGGCAAAGAAATGGCAAATAACATACAATATAGGAATGTATGAAGCTATGTACTTCGGTAGGAATAGAAGCATAGACAATTTTCTAAATGGGAAAGGTTTTGAAATCTGAAGTACAAAAGGAGTTAAGAGAACCCTGAACTAGAATTCGAAAGGTTAAAAGTCAGGTTTTAGTTAATAATTAGGAAGGCAAATACAATATTAGGATTCATTTCAAGAGGGTTAGAAGACAAGAGCAAGGATTTAATGCTGAGCCTGTCGAAGACTCTGATCAGACTGGACTTGGAATATTGAGAGCAGTTTTAGGCCCTGAAGGAAGAATGTTGGATGAGGTCCACATGAGATTCACAACAATGATTCCAGGAATGAGGGGCTTGTCAAATGACAAGTGGTTGAGGAACTTTTAGTCTGGGATGAAGGGTGAGGTGGGAAATCTGATTAAAACTTTCAGAATATGGGAAGTCCTGGATAGGGAGAACATGGAGATGTTGCTCCTACTTGTAGGAGAGACTAGGACCTGAGGGCGTGAAGGGGCAACCCTTTCGAACTGAAATGAGGAATTTGTTTAGCCAGAGGATGGTGAATCTGGAAAATTGCCACAGCAGGCGACAGACCAAGTAATTTGAGATTTTAAGACTGGGATCAACAGATTCTTGGTTAACACGGGAATCAGAGGTTATGTGGAGAATGGGGTGAAGGAACAGTCATAATTGGATAGCAGAGCAGACTTGATGAGCTAAATTCTGCTCCTATTTCTTATTACCTTGTGGTGAAACTTAATTAGCATTAATCACGACTTCAAGAAATGTGGTTCATGACTCTATTAGTAAAGGAATGGTGGAGATATTAATGAGAGGGTGGTGGAGGGTTGTTTTTCACACTGGAGGCCTGTGACCAGTGGAGTGCCACGAGGATCAGTGCTGGGCCCTCTACTTTTTGTCATTTACATAAATGATTTGGATGCGAACATAAGAGGTACAGTTACAAAGTTTGCAAATGACACCAAAATTGGAGGTATAGTCAACAGCGAAGAGGGTTCCCTCAGATTACAACATGGTCTTGACCAGATGGGCCAATGGGCTGAGAAGTGGCAGATGGAATTTAATTCAGATAAATGCGAGGTGCTGCATTTTGGGAAAGCAAATCTTAGCAGGATTTATACACTTAATGGTAAGGTTCTAGGGAGTGTTGCTGAACAAAGAGACCTTGGAGTGCAGGTTCGTTGCACCTTGAAAGTGGGGTCGCAGGTAGATAGGATAATGAAGAAAGCGTTTGGTATGCTTTCCTCTTTATTGGTCAGAGTATTGAGTACAGGAGTTGGTGGTCATGTTGTGGCTGTACAGGACATTGATTAGGCCACTGTTGGAATATTGCGTGCAATTCTGGTCTTCCTATCAGAAAGATGTTGTGAAACTTGAAAGGGTTCAGAAAAGATTTACAAGGATGTTGCCAGGGTTGGAGGATTTGAGCTACAGGGAAAGGCTGAACAGGCTTGGGCTGTTTTCTCTGCAGTGCCGGAGGCTGAGGGGTGACCTTATAGAGGTTTACAAAATTATGAGGGGCATGGATAGGATAAATAGACAAAGTATTTTCCCTGGGGTGGGGGAATCCAGAACTAGAGGGCATAGGTTTAGGGTGAAAGATATAAAAGAGACCTAAGGGGCAACTTTTTCACACAGAGGTGGTACAGGTATGGAATGAGCTGCCAGAGGATGTGGTAGAGGCTGGTACAATTGCAACATTTAAGAGGCATTTGGATGGGTATATGAATAGGAAGGGTTTGGAGGGATATGGGGCCAAGTGCTGGCAGGTGGGACTAGATTGGGTTGGGATATCTGGTCGGCATGGACAGGTTGGACTGAAGGGTCTGTTTCCATGCTGTACATCTGACTCTATGACTTAAACATATAAGACCATATGACATAGGAGCTGAAATTAGGCCCTTCTATCATGGCTGATAAGTTTCTCAACCCCATTCTCCCACCTTCTCCCTGTAACCCTTGATCCCCTTGAAATGAGAGGAGAAAGTGAGGACTGCAGATGCTGGAGATCAGAACTGAAAATGTGTTGCTGGAAAAGCGCAGCAGGTCAGGCAGCATCCAAGGAGCAGGAGAATCGACATTTCGGGCATGAGCCCTTCTTCAGGAATGAAGAAAGTGTGTCTAGCAGGCTAAGATAAAAGGTAGAGAGGAGGGGCGTTGGAAATGCGATAGGTGGAAGGAGGTTAAGGTGAGGGTGATGGGCCGGAGTGGGGGTTGGGGCGGAGAGGTCCGGAAGAAGATTGCAGGTTAGGAAGGTGGTGCTGAGTTTGAGGGTTGGGACTGAGACAAGGTGGAGGGAGGGGAAACTCAGTCCCAACCCTCGAACTCAGCCCACCACCTTCCTAACCTGCAATCTTCTTCCTGACCTCTCTGCTCCCACCCTCACTCCAGCCTATCACCCTCACCTTAACCTCCTTCCACCTATCGCATTTCCAATGCCCCTCCCCCAAGTCCCTCCTCCCTATGTTTTATCTTAGCCTGCTAGACTTTCCTCATTTCTGAAGAGCAGCTCATGCCCGAAACGTCGATTCTCCTGCTCCTTGGATGCTGCCTGACCGGCTGTGCTTTTCCAGCAACACATTTTCACCCCTTGAAATGAGAACCTATCTATCTTAGTCTTCAAATATACTCGATGACCTTGCCTCCACAATCGTCTGTGGCAATGAATTCCATAGATTCACCATTCTGGCTGAAGAAGTTTCTCCTTCTCTCCGTTCTAAAAGGTATTCCCTTTTCCCTAAGGCTATGCGCCTGGGCCTAGTCTCTCCTACCAATAGAGACATCTGCCTTGTGCAGGCCATTCAGTATTCTGTGTGTTTTAATTAGATCAACCCCCTTATCCTTCTAAACTCCATGGAGTATAAACCCAGAATCTTAAAATGCCCATGTTGAGTTTTTCATTCATGAGACCATTGTTGTGAACTTCCTCTGAACCCACTCCAGGGCCAGTATATCCGTCCTGAGGTATGGGGCCCAAAACTGCACACAGTACTGCAAATGTAGTCTGACTGGAGTCTCAGAAGTACATCCCTGCTTTTATGTTCCAAGTCCTCTCAAAATAAATGCCATCATTGCATTTGCCTTCCGAACTACTAACTCAACCTGTTGACCTTGAGAATCCTGGACTAGAACTCCCAAGTCTCTTTGCACTTATGAATTTTCTCCCCCTTTAGAAAATAGTCCATTCATCCATTCCTACTAAAGTGCGTGACCTTACACGTACCCAGGTTATTCCATCTGCGACTTCTTCGCCCACTCTCCTAACCGGTCCAAATCATTCTGCAGCCTCACCTCTTTCCCGCCCCCCCCCCCCCCCCCCGTGCGCCGTCACTACTATTATGAAAAGTCATCTTCAAAATAAGTAATTCGCATTTGTTTACAACCTGATCCATTCAGTACTTGGGACTTAAAACTGCCTCTACCTACTGAATACAGACTGTTGTTGTTATCTACAATTCCCACCTACTCCAGATGTGTCATAATATAGCCAAACATATTTTTAAAACTCATTGCTGCATCTTCCTAGATATAACCAGCATTAAAGTCACCATGTTGCATATTCTCTCACGCTGTAGCCGCATTGTTGATGACCTCCTAAGGCTGCTGCCTCTTTCAAACATGGCTGTGGGACTGCTTGAGGGAGAGCAACGTGGGCTAGCGCCACTAGACCAGCAGTTGAAAGCTGGAGAATAAAAATAAAACCATGGCCAGAAGTTAAATGAAACGTCTGGTTGAAGAAACTAAACTCCGCCCCCTTCCAGGAAGTAATGGTTTCAGTGAAAAACACGAGTTTCATCTGAAAAACTCAGCCGGAAATTAAAACGGGACAGACACCATGAGAAGATCTGACGTCAGAGGCTGCCTTGTCTGCGTGCTTTTCCGCGACATTTTAATATTTTTTGTCGCTTAAAACGTGTCCCGCCGTAAGACTGTTCGAAAAAGGCCCGAAGCCCTTTTTTTTCTCTCCAAACCAACGCCAACGACCTCTCCGCTTCTTGTCAAGACGGCGCTAACGGCGAGACCTCCACCTGGAAACTACTTTCGCCTCAACTTTCCTCTGCCCTCTCAGCCAAACTTGAGGAGGTGGTAAGGCCTGATGGACGCGACGGAGAGCCAATAGGAGTCGTAGTCGCCCCTAGCAACGCTCCAAAGAGGTGGTGATCTCTGAGGATGGGCCAATCCGCGCGGAGAATCCCGCCGGAGCCCGCAAGTTCGGTGGAAGCTGGCGGCCGGCGGGTAATGCGCATGCACAAAGGAGTTGCCCTGGTGCTGGATTGGAAATAGGTTTATAAAAAATCCCAGCGGTGATATAAAAAAAACAGCAAGAGAGGGAGACAGAAATGAGGGAAGAAGCTGCTGCAACCCTTGCCTAGAAAAAAGGTACAAAGTGTTTCTCATCTCTGAAAGCAGAGCAGTAAAAGAGAGAGGCTGGTTTTTTTTCGATGTGGCTCTCCGGGGATTTGTGTATTTTTGTCCTAAGAATCACTTAGGGTTAGGCTCGGTTGTGTATGGCTAGGCCTCCATGGACTCTGCCGCTTTTAAATTAACTAAATCCTGTTCCCTCCACCCCGCTTCAGAAAAGCTTTCAGTTTGTTGCTTTGGATGTGACTAGAAACACCGACGTCCATGGTAGAAGGAACACTTTAAAACACTGTAAGGGACTCTTTCTCTTCTATTTGTAAATAGAATTTTTAATCGATTTCGCAAGTCCAGGCCATCGATGGTGCATATGCGTTTGTGTGTGTGTGTGTATATATATATATAGACGTAGGAGAATTTGCACATTGAATTGTACCAAGTTGAGTACTGTTTTGGGTGGTGGCTGTGTTTGTTGGGTGAGGTTGTACGTAACATTACCACGGAACCACCAGATGAATGAATTCTATGTTTGATCCAGTTAAAGGGACTGAATTGTCTGTATCTACTAAACGTTTACTGTCTTTTACTAACTTTCTTTAAATCGTTAGCATTAATAGATGGAACAACACCTTTATAAGGCATTGCATTTGTTACTCAACCTTGTAGCACTTCTCATATTTGGCTGTATTTGTTACTATTTTCTATAACACCCTTTCCTACTTCCCTAATCAAAAACAAAGCAAGACTACTGCAACAGGTAGAAATATCAATTGTTGCTCGTGGACAATGGCTAATTATCGATTTCCCCTTGGTACAATGCTGTCATGTGTCAAAATGGCTTAATAACTAATGTCATCTTTGGTCTCCCTTCTAAAGACAGTTGGTTTAAAATTTGAAGTATGAAGTACACTTTAGAGTCAAAGTTACTGGTCAATGCATTGTTGACAGCAATTCTGAATTGCTACTTCCAGAGCAAGCAATAACTTTAGAAAGACATTTGAACTTTTAGTTAAAATCTTGTCAGTGTTTCAACTATTATGTTTTAAGGTTTTTACTGTAACAAAGGATTAAAAAATCTTTGTGTAAACACAATTTTTTTATTTAGGACTTTGTCCTTTTTGCTTTTGTATAGTCAAAACCACACTGGCCACCATGTTATATTGAACTTTAAGTAGGCATTCGTATCTTCTGGAGCCAGTACAAGTTAGTGTTTATTTCTGTTCTTTTCCTTCGCCTGGGAGCCTTTTCAGCTCAACTATCTTTCACCGTGAGATTTTCCCTTAGAGGTTCTTCATCCAGCTAGGTGACTCTTCAAGTTTTGTTTGAACTCCTCATGAATTCAGTCTCTAATTTCAGGATGAGCTTTCACATACATTACTAAATGGTGGACCACAGCATCTTTCTGCCTGTGACTGGTTTCCCTCTCCTGATAGAATACCTGTGTTGAGAATTTTCAGGAATAATCAAGTTAGAAATGCTGATTAGCTGTTCTTAACACTTTTTTACGTTTTTGTCATAGAGGTTCACAGCATGGAAATAGGTCTTTGACCCAGTTTTTCACTTAAATTAGTCCCAGTTGCCTGCCTTTGGTCCATATCTATGTACCTGTCTAAATGTTTAAGTGACAAAATTTTACTTGCCTCCACCACTATCTCTGGCAGCCTGTTCCAAATCCTTGCTACTCTCTGTGTGAAATAAATTGCCCCTTTGGGTATATTTGTATCTTTCTCCTCTCATCTTGAATCTGTGCCATCTCATTTTAGACTCCCATTCCAATAGGGAAAAGCTGTTGGCTATCTACCTAATCTATGCCCCCTCAATTTTAGAGACCTCTATAAAATCATCCCTCTTCAAAACAAATGTACGGTGTAATGTATATCTGTTGACAACTTAATTTGCTCATACTTGTCTGGAATGAAGATCCTCTTGATCAACTTTCAGAAAACAGGCTGCTGCCATTATCTCCAAGTCCTACCTGCTCCAAAAGTGTGTCATAACCTCTCGACAGAATTTTTCTTAAACACGTTATTTTACTGGGAAGATGCAACAATGAGGAATCCCCTTAATCTCTCCCAGTCAAACTGATTGCTATCAAATGATTTCAGAACATATCTTATGATCTGTTTCATTTTACCTTAAACTTAAGATAGTCTCAAAACACAACAATCTTAGAAACCTCAAATGTAAGAACGTAAATCAAATTATGTCCAAACCATGCTATCAGAAAGTAGAGGTTTTCTAGATAATTGCAATGCTTGACTCCCACCTTTCTTTCAATTTTATCTAAATTCACTCAAATTACATTAAGGTTAATGCATATTTTTGAATTATAGAGGTTTGCTGGCACTGTATACTGGAAAGTACTTTTTAAATGCTATTGCTGTAAGGACATATAGTTGATGCTGACGGATCCTATTATAAATGTAAATGGAAAGGAGTAGGAGGGATGAGGGATGGAGAATATCACCAAATGTATCACTCAGTATATTTCATAGTTGCATGTGCTGCTTCTTTTGGGGGGATGGGGGAAAAACATTGCATCTCCATTTGCAAAATGATATTTGAAGTATTGTAGTGAATTTAATTTCAGTTGCAGCATAGTTTAAATGTGATTTACCTTCGGAAATTTTTCTCAGCAAATGCAACTAGTGCCTTATGGGATGGTGGCCACTATTTTAGTTTCTAATACGTCCAAACAATGGTAAACATTTTGGTTGAATATCCCATCAAAAAGATGAACATGTAAGAGTACTTGAATATTGTTTACACTTGACAATTTTTTGCTACAGTGTGACTCAACATACATTTGTGAATAATATTCATAGTACATCTAAGTTGCATGTTATCTCATCATCTCTAGTTTGGCTTTTGGAGTGGATTGTTGGAATCTAAATAACTTCATGTATCC
The DNA here is from genome assembly GCF_004010195.1 of Chiloscyllium plagiosum. Taxonomy (NCBI): domain Eukaryota; kingdom Metazoa; phylum Chordata; class Chondrichthyes; order Orectolobiformes; family Hemiscylliidae; genus Chiloscyllium; species Chiloscyllium plagiosum. The sequence goes on along the minus strand of NC_057740.1, from coordinate 25,572,318 downwards.
AGGACTTTGAAGCTAACAGTTGCCCTTTTTGTGTGGTTTTAAAAGTAGGGTTCTACCTCTTCAAGGCTTGATTATTTTTGAGATTATCTCTCATGGCTGTCCTTTTTCTTAACATTTTCTTCATCTTTTTCTGGATCACTTTTAACCTAACTGGCATTTCGGAAGTGTTGGATGTTGACTGTCCTTCTCTTTTCAACATATCCTACTACAGGTAAATGCGTAGTCTGGTGCATTTTGAGCATATTTTTAATATTGAGGTATCTTCTGTTCCAAAATGTAGCCTGAATGCAAAATGCAAAATTATAATATTAGCATAGTTCATGGTATTTTCAACCTGTGACATAAATCTTAGTGCTTTTAAAGAAATTTTTAATATACCTTTCTTTTGTAACTGGTCTGCCAGTAGTGAAATTAATCCTAGTGTGGTATTGTACTTGTGACTGTATTAGAGTAAAGATAAAGTTGTAATGATCATACCAGACCATAGGGCTGCTCTCTCAATTGTGAGAGAGAAAAACTGAAGGTAGTTTAACCTGAGAATCAGCATCCTTTGGGCAGGGAGAGAGGTTGAGAAGGAGAGTCCTTCATGGTAACCTCAGCCACTGCAGGAACTGAACCCACAGTGTTAACATTACTGTGCGTCACCGCTGTTTTCACACTGAGCTAAACCAACTCCATGGATTGGAGCAAATTACTTGGTACACAAAACCAATACATTTCCAAATTTAACTTAAAGTAATTGGTTACTCTATATCTTTTGGGGAACAATATTTTGATTGCTCACTTAAAATGGATTTTGTATTTGTGCAATAATGCTTAATTATTCTAATTATTATTTTATTTTAAAAAAAGTCTCCGCTGTCAAGTTATGCCAGTTCATTTGTTAGAAGCCATGATCTTGCCAGAAATTTCTCTATTCAAGTGGTTAGCTGACCTCTTTATTGCAAACCCTGTATTCCTTCGACCAGTATAACTTTGTTTTACTTTCGTGAAAAATACTTGATACCGATAGAGACTGAGGAATGTCATGACGAGTCATTTGTTAATAGTTAGTCTTTTAGACAAGATATCACTGATCCTAAAAGGAAATAGACTGACGCAAGAATTTATTGATGTTCTGTGTGCTGATGGACTGTAACTTAAGGTATATTCTTTTGATGTGCAGAGTTTAAAATTATCATTAACTGAATTTTTTAACAAGGCACAAAAAACTAAGTTAGAGATCAATTAACTATTTGGTTGTATTCAAATATGAAATTGATTTGATAATATATAGCAGAATTAAATTATGGGGAGTACTTGGAGGGTAGTGAAACAAGTAGGGTATGTTTAATTAGTTTATCACTCAATACTGTGTTTCCCAGATCTATTTGATATTCCTGCAAGATCAAAATTGCCATGTTCACAATTAGGCAATTCATTTTTACCACCACAAATTTGGGGTCACAAATTCTGAAGCTAACTTGGAAATATTTTGTGTCAATCGGACTATTGATCATATCTGCCAACAGTTTATATTATGCAATCATGTATTGAAATGTTTGAATTTCTGCATGGAGTCAAAGGCCACAGGCCAAACCTGAGAGATTGTTGTGTGCAATAATTTGTATGTACCCAAAATAAACTCTACAGTATGCCTGGCTATATCTTTGGATAGGGCTGTGTGCATCAGTCATCTGGCTTAATATGAAAAAGTGAATCATGCCAATTTCACATGAGATTCATTTAGAAGGATTCCATATAAGTTTCCAAAGATGCCAGGCGATGTATGCCTAAAGCATGCATGAGATGCATCTGAAAGGATTCAGTTCTAAGTTTTCAAAGATGCCAGGTGATCTGTGCACACAAAGCATTGCTTTACATAGACTTGAGTTATACTGTGCCCTACATGTGATTTGAGCTTTCTGTTATTCTCTCAGTACTAGGTCTTCATGCCTTCAAATAAGGATCAAGTTCTGTCGTATTGCAGCAATTTTTGTCGGTCCTTTCAGTGTTAAAACATGCATTTCATGTTTAATTTGTTAATTATATTGCTCTATATATGACTGATTTTACTGGCGCAACACTCCTATTTTCTGAAAGTAATTGTCTGCACCCTCTTCACAGTTTCAGGGAGCTCAAACATTGGCTGCATGTTATTGGAATAGTTCTGTTTTTAAAAAGCAGTATTTTGCTTCTTTGAATGTATAATTTGAGAGTTATACAGAATTAATTTTCAATTAAAGTTTTTTAACGAGCAGAAAGGGCACAGTCCTTTAATTCCTTTTGCCTTTCTAGTAGAGTAAATATGTTCACTTAATTTTGAAAGAGTGAAGGCCTCTAAATCACTTTTTAAAATCGTGTGCTGTTAAAATATGAATGCCATTGGCAAATTCAAATACATTGCCTGTCTCTACTTGTCGTTGGCGAAGGCAAGTATGAGCTACCTTGGATAACTATAGTCCATGTTGTGCTGATCGTGGAGGGAATCCCAATCTTTTGACCCAGTAAAGAAATGGTAATAGATTTCCAAGTCAGGATGATGTGAGACTTGGAGACAAACTTGCACGTAGTACTGTACCCAAGCATCTGTTGAGTGTGTCATTCTAGGTGGTAGAGGTAACCAGTTTGGAAGGTACTGTCAAAGGAACTGTGGTCATTTAGTGGAATGCACGTTGCCACTTGTGGATGTTTTTTTTATGTATAATTCTTTAATATTTAAACAGACATGTGCCTACTTGGTGGAATAAGTTTCCAAGAACAGTTTGGGAATATTTTCTGTGCCCCTTGATATGGTGAGTATATATTTTTGGGTATGACCACAAATCACTTACAGTCAAAACATCCTTGGTTAAACTCAGGGTCTGTGTGGAAATCTGCTAATCTCGGCCAAACAGTAGTAGGATACCAAAAATGTTCCATAACACTGTAGTTGGCAGGAAAAATTCATTTTCGAATCCAGCTTCTGTTTGCTGAAATTCCCGGAAGGTGCTCATGCTGTTTAGGATGTCCACTTGGATTAATGTAGCTGTCACTGAATTGTCAAGTTCATTGGTGCCTGAGTAAAACTTGCACACGTGAATTCATACTTATCAATTCATAGTCGCTTTAGGTAGAAATCAGGAGAAAGCTGGAGTATTACGTAAAAGGCTAAGTACACAAGTTCATTCAGGAACACTGGCATATTGAAAATGCAACGAGAATAAATTTGCTGGGAGAAATATAAATTTGAAATCTCATTTGGAAATTTATACTTTCAAATAAATTGTATATGAATTATTAATTCTGAAAGTTTGCCTTGTGCACCACTGAAAATATTGTAAGAATAAAGTGCTTTGTGTTTCCTTATTACCAGCTCATTACACGCGTAGGAGTGTACCACAAGTTTCTGCAGAGAAAAAAAGACTTCCTGAAGAAAACACTTTTCATCTGTACTGGTTCTGTTCAGTACAAAAATTGCCATTTTCTTTATTTTTTTGCAACACAATTTACTGTCTATGCAAAGATCAATGTGCGCCATGTCAGTCATTTTCTAATAGCTACAACATATAAAGAAAGCCGAAAGTATCCATTGTATTCTAAAGTAAATGAATAGTATTAGTTATTTTGGGTCTCTTTAATTTGGGGCCTTTTTAACTTAATTTTGATTTGAGATGCAATTACCATTTCCTTTAATGTATGCACTTCCTTGGAACATTGGCCAGCTCATCTTACAGAAGATATACCACCGGCATCCATCCCATGAATGAATGTGGGTGAGCCAGCGCCAGTATCATTGCCTTGACAATGTGCATACGGAGTACATTCCAGAACCTCAGAATGGATAACATTGTCTGCCAAGAGATGCTGTGGGGCTATGTTGGAGATGGTGACCATTCAGTCTCCACTCCTGCCTAGCATATGTTGTCTAGGCCACTCCACTATAGAGGAGTGTGTTGAGGATTTCTTAATCTTATAATTCTAAGGAGATCAATCTTGATGTTTCCGTAATCTCCTAATTGCTAAAGTCTTTCATCTGTGGTAATATACTGGTAAACCTCTTTCAGACCATTATGAAGAGCTTTGCACCATCCTGAAGCATTTTTTTAGAATCAGCCTGTTCGGAGATGTTTTTACACCTCTGGAGTCAGTGGGACTTGAGTCTGGAACCCTTGGTCCAAAGGTAGGGATGCTACCACTATCCCAGAAGAACCCTTTGCACTTTTCCTGAATGATATTTTCTAATCAGCTTGTCCAGAGATGTTATGACTCCCCTTCTGGACTCCCATCCTAGTTCTGCAGAATGGGTGTTACAACTGTACCACAAGAACCTTTTTGCACCTTTCCTGAAATGTGATTTCTACAATTGTGAACTAGCCACTGATTTGAATTTATAGCCTGATTGCTTTGGTTTAAAAATGGAGGAATAGAACATTAAAAACAAAGTAAGCCAGATGGTCATTTTTAACACCTTATCAACTTGGATGGTTAGTTTGTGATGCAGAGTGATGATACAATGGGTTCAATTTCTACACCAGCTAAGGTTGCCTACTTTGACTCTCCTCAATCTTTCCCTTTACCTGCAGTTTCGTGACCCACAGGTTAAATCATATTGTCGTCCTTTTTCCCCCTTCAGTCGAAGCAAAATGCTCAAGAGAATCAGTTGTTCTACCTTCTTTTATTCCAGGCCACAGAGAGAGGGAGAGTGCAATCGCCCATATGCACAGAGACATGAGTTCACGGTCTTCTCTGGAACAGCAGTTTCTCAATGAACTATATCGTCATTTTACAGGGAGGAGCATCCAGCTGAGGCATCATACATATTAATTGGGTGACAGTTACAATCAATCAGTATCAAAAGGAAAGATTAATCTAACTGCTGTTACCCAATGAATACCCAATTCACATAATGAATACTTTCCATCTTGTTAACTGATGTTACAAACTGAATGCTACCTCGTCTTGTTAACCCATTAACCTTGTCTCCAGCACCCCATTATTAACTGTAAGTTCTTAGCTGATCTGAGTCATGCTCAGCTGAATCTCTAGTTTCAGAAAACTCCTAACTTAGCCTGCTTATACCCTATACACATTATCGTTCCCTTTTATCATTTCGTGATGACCAATGGCACAAGAGCCAACCTCAGTGCTGAATTCATTTAAATCCTCAATAGCTGGGTATTGGGTCACCAAAGCCTGTCCTGTTGAAAATATTCCCTGCATGGAGTCTATCATTTTATGTAAGATGCATTTCAGAACAGCTATTCTCAGGAAAGTTCCTGTTATAATTACCCCAACATGAATAGCCATGTTAATGAACCAGTCCTTCCACCCTCCGAACCCCCAGTCCCCCCCAACGGCCCATTACTCGCTCTCCTTGATAGACCCTAATTGTTCATCTTTTTGTGGACATAGCGAGTGACATTAGTGGTGACGGCGTTCAGGCCCATGATGCATTTGTCCTGTATTTTAGGGCAAACACTACCCAGGCGGGTAAGGAAGTATCAAATGCATAACGATTTTTTCATGGAGAAAAGTCTGAGTGATGACCTTAAGTGCCCTTCGGGTAGCGTTGCTCAACATAAGTCCGCATGCGAGATAGTTATGGTTGTGGGTGGCCATGCTAGCCCCAGAAGCCCAAAGGGAGAAAAAGCTTACTGCACTGAAACTAGCTGCCTGTCTTGCAGTAAGGATGGTAAGGATAGGCAGTTCAAAATTCCTCCGAGATATCATGTTTCTGGCAGCTGTGTGCTGGTCTCCAAAGACCCCGACAGGGTACCGTCCTGGGAAGTAGGGTGGGAATGGGGGTAAGGTTACTGTAGGAAGTTTGTGGTTGTACCGTTGAAGAAGAAAAAGCAGCTCGGGTCTGTAAAAAGGGTTTCTGAATAGCGCTTATTGAGAGAGTAATCATGATTAATCTAAGCAAATGTGTTACCAATGGGATATGAGGCTTCCTTAACTCCTCGGCAAAATTGAGGACTGCAGATGCTGGAAACCAGAGTTTAGATCATTGTGGTGCTGGAAAAGCACAGCAGGTCAGGCAGCATCCGAGGAGCAGGAAAATCGACGTTTCGGGCAAAACCCCTTCATCCATAACTCCTCCTCTATTTTGAGGCAGGGCAAAGACACGGTCATTCACTGTAAGGGGTGTTGGGGGATGAGGGGTTGTTCTTTACAGGGAGGGGTTACCTTCCAGGGCCTCCTGATAGCACTTCTCGTCATACAGTAGGTGATGTTCTCTCCCTTCCAGGGCGTCCCTTCTGCAGCTCAAGTCAAACTTGCAGCCCCTATACCAACATGGTAGTTGCCACAGATTTCTTTGGTCCAGGATCAGCTTGCAATCTGATTGGGCAAGCGGTCCATTACAGTCATCAGTTTTATTCACATTCTGTATCCCAAATGGGTTCCCTTGTGTTTTGGTACAAGCGAGAACGTCTCCCCTGCATAAATGATAGACCTAATTACATCTACCCCGCCTGCAAATCTTGACCCTCCCTTCAGTACCCTGGTTGGAGAGAAGTAGACATATTCCTGCAAAGCCGATCATAATGCTAATCTCCCTTGACAACCCCATTCCATCACCTTACTGGAGGCAAGTGTAGAGGCATGCAGTGTATCAACAGCTAGGCTGGCAGTACAGAGGTACAGATTAATGTTTTTTTTGTCAGTCCTTAATCCTTTTCCTCCTCCTCTTGGTCCATCATCCACAGTTTACAGTCACTCAGGTGAATCCAGCGATCCTTTCCTTTTAACTTTCACTGTGGTGGAGATTTGGAACAACACCTGAAATGGTCCTTTCCAGCGGGGTCCCAGCTTCTGCCTTTCCCAGTCTCAGATTAAGACCCGCTCCCCAGTTTCTACTCCTTCCCAGCCCCCGTTGTGATCAGGGTGGTTTGGAGGTTTCCTTCACTTGAGTGGAGAGACTTTTGAGACATTTAGTTGTTTGAAATAGCGCTGCATTTCATCTCCAATTACATGCAGATCAATCTGGGGTGGTCGGGGCTGGTTGCTGCCCCATGGAGTTCATCCAGGGCGACCAGATATTACTACAGCTGCTGTGAGACCAGTACCGGTTTTGGGAGTAATACGCATATGGTACTGTTTCTAGACTGAGTTTAGTAAGTTTGTCCTTAAGAATTCCTTTTGCATGTTCCACTATTTCTGCTGCCTTAGGATGATATGCACAATGGAACTGTTCCTCAGTGTTGAGGATGGTACAAGGTTCTTGGTTTGTCTTTCCATTAAAATGTGGTAATTATTGGCTAATAGTCGTTGAGGGGATTGTTTGTTTCAGGAAAATTTGGGTCACTTTAGATCCTTTGTTATTGATTGTTGGGAAAGCCTCTATCCATTTTCTGAATGTATAACAAGGCAATATTTATAGCATTGTACTCGTAATTCTATGAAGTCCAGTTGTAAAGTGTCGAAAGGGCCAGTTGTAATTGGAGTTCTACTTTTGGTACATTGAATCGGCTTTCCTGGATTAAGCCTCTGGCATATAAGGCAATATCTGACCCTTTGTTCAGCTCCCTTATTTAGGTGTGGGCTGCACCATGTTCATAATAAGAGTGCACACATTCACTCCTTTCCCAAGTGAGTGTCTATGTGTAGATTGTCAACAAGTAAAGGTAGAAGGGTCTCTGGAATGCATGTTTGTCCAGCTAAGGTATGCCAGAGACCCGTGACAGGGGATTGTATACAACAATGTTTCTGCCACATGTCCTTTTCTGAATAGTGGACATGTCTGGACCTCCTTTCGCATGGAGAACTGGCATAGCATGTGCCCATGTCTACTACCCAGGGTTGTGAAGCTGCGGCCTGCTTGGTTGCCAAATCGGCCCCTGTGTTTCCATCAGTAACAACACTAGTGGGCGGCACGGTGGCACAGTGGTTAGCACTGCTGCCTCACAGCGCCAGAGACCCGGGTTCAATTCCCGCCTCAGGCGACTGTGTGGAGTTTGCACATTCTCCCCGTGTCTGCGTAGGTTTCCTCCGGGTGCTCCGGTTTCCTCCCACAGTCCAAAGATGTGCAGGTTAGGTGAATTGGCCATGCTAAATTGCCCGTAGTGTTAGGTGAAGGGGTAAATGTAGGGGTATGGGTGTGTTGCGCTTCGGCGGGGCAGTGTGGACTTGTTGGGCCGAAGGGCCTGTTTCCACACTGTAATGTAATCTAATCTTAAAAAAAAATCTACCATTGTGAAGGTGAACAACACATTTTGATAACTAGCCTTTTGGGGAGAAGGATGGCTCACGGTGTTGGAGATGAGAGTACCTGCGGAAGTGCGGAACCCTGTCTGAGCCCACAGGGTCCCAAAGTAATGGGCGACACCGAAGGCATAACAAGAATCCGTATAGCGGTTGGCAGCTTTGTCAATAGCCAAAATGCAGGCATGCATAAGGGCAAAGAGTTCCACTTTCTATGCAGAGACAGCAGGGCACGATGCTGCTGACTCTATAGTCTGAGTCAGAGACAACCGCATAACCAGAGAGGTGTCTTCCATCTGTAGAAACTGAAGCAGAGCCGTCAACGTAAAACATAAGATTGGGGGTGGCCAGGGGAACATCGGTTAAATCTTGATGAGGGCTGGTCAAGAAGTGATTTAGTTCTGGGCATGAATGAGGGGGGGTTCGGAGAGTTCTTCAGGAGGATGAGTAACGCAAGCATCAGGATTGGGTGGTTGTACTGTAGGGAAAGATAAGTGAGGATTGTGAAGCAGGGGCTATCTCATTTGCTAAGGTGCACCTGTGTCAGGTGAGTCGTCCGAAAGGCTGTGATCATATGGGAAGAGTACACAGTGACCGTGTCCTGGAGGGTCAGGTTCACTGCAGCGGTGACCATAAGGTAAATGGCAGGCAGAATCTTGGTGCAGGGGAGGAAGCCAGAGGGCAACTGGATTAAGTTGGGCTACAAAATAAGCCGTGGGTCACTTGCTGCCACCATTGGTCTGTGCCAGGATGATGAATGGGCAGCCATCAACCATGGGCACACAGGTCATAAAGATGTACAGCATGGAAATAGACCCTTTGATCTAACTCGTCCATGCTGACCAGACATCCCAACCTAACCTGATTCCACTTTTCAGCACCCAGCCCATATCCCTCCAAACCCTTCCTATTCATATACCCATCGATAGGCCTTTTAAATGTTGCCATTGTGCTAGTGTCCACCACTTCCTCTGACAACTCATTCCATACACCCTCTGTGTGAAAAAGTTACTCCTTAGGTCTCTCACATCTTCTCCTCTCAGCTTAAACCTATGCCCCCTAGTTCTGGACTCCCCCATCCCAGGGAAAAGACTTTGCCTATTTATCATATCCATGCCCTTCATGATTTTATAAACCTCTATAAAGTCACCCCAAAGCCTTCGACACTCTAGGGAAAACAGCCCCAGCCTATTCATCCTCTCCCCATTGCTCAAATCCTCCAATCCTTTCAACATCCTTGTAAATCTTTTCTGAACCCTTTCAAGTTTCACAACATCTTTCAGAGAGGAGATGAGATATGAGACCAGAATTGCACGCAATGTGGCCTAACCAATGTCCTCTACGTCTGCAACATGACCTCCCAACTCCTGTACTCAATACTCTTGAACAATAAAGGATAGTGAAAAAGGCGTTTGGTATGCTTTCCTATCGACCTGCGACTCTACTTTCAAGGAGCTATGAACCTGCACTCCAAGGTCTTTTTTTGTTTCAGCAACACTCCCGAGGACCTTGCCATTAAGTGTATAAGTCCTGCGAAGATTTGCTTTCCCAAAATGCAGCACCTCGCATTTATTGAATTAAACTCCATCTGCCACTTATCAGCCCATTGGCCAATCTGGTCAAGATCCTGTTGTAATCCAAGGCAACCTTCGCTGTCTACTACACCTCCAATTTTGGTGTTATCTGCAAACTTACTAACTATACCTCTTATGCTCCCATCCAAATCATTTATATAAAATGACAAAAAAGTAGTGGGCACACCACCGACCCTTGTGGCACTCCACTGGTCACAGGCCTCCAGTCTGAAAAACAGCCCTCCTCCACTACCACCCTCTGTCTTCTACCTTTTGAACCAGTTCTGTATTCAGTTGGCTAGTCCTCCCTGTATTCCGTGAGATCTAACCTTGCTAACCAGTCTCCCACAGGGAACCTTGTCGAACGCCTTTAATGAAGTCCATATAGATCATGTCCACTGCTCTGCCCTCATCAATCTTCTGTTACTACTTCAAAAAATTCAATCAAGTTTGTGAGACATGATTTCCCACACACAAAGCCATGTTGACTATCCCTAATCAATTCTTGCCTTTCCAAATACATGTACATCCTGTCCCTCAGGATTTCCTCCAACAAGTTGCCCACTACGGACGTCAGGCTCACCGGTCTATAGTTCCCTGGCTTATCCTTACCACCCTTCTTAAACAGTGACACTACGTTTGCCAACCTCCAGTCTTCCGTCACCTCACCTGTGACTATCGGTGATACAAGTATCTCAGCAAGGGGCCCAGCAATCACTTCTCTAGCTTCCCGCAGAGTTTCGGGTACACCTGATCAGGTCCTAGGGATTTGTCCATTTTTATGCTTTTCAAGACATCCAGTACTCCCTCTTCTGTAATATGGACACATTCTCTATCTTCCATGTTCTTTTCCACAGTAAACACTGATGCAAAATACTCATTTAATATCTTGCCCCATCTCCTGTGGCTCCACACACAGGCAGCCTTGCTGATCTTTGAGGGGCCCTAATCTCTCCCTAGTTCCCTTTTGTCCTTAATGTATTTGTAAAAACCCTTTGGATTCTCCTTAACCCTATTTGCCAAAGCTATCTCATGTCTCCTTTTTGCCCTCCTGATTTCCCTCTTAAGCATACTCCTACTTCCTTTATACTCTTCTAAGGATTCACTCTATCTATCCTGACTATACCTGACATATGCTTCCTTTTTCTTGACCAAACCCTCAATTTCTTTACACCTACACCTGCCAGTCTTCCCTTTCACCGTAACAGGAATATACTGTCTCTAGATTCTCGTTATCTCATTTCTGAAGGCTTCCCATTTTCCAGCCATCCCTTTATCTGCAAACATATGCCCCCAATCAGCTTTTGAACGTTCTTGCCTAATACCATCAAAATTAGCCTTCCTCCAATTTAGAACTTGAACTTATAGATCTGGTCTGCCCTTTTCCATCATTATTTTAAACTTAATAGAATTATGGTCGTTGACCCCAAAGTGCTCCCCCACTGACACCTCAGTCACTTGCCCTGCCTTATTTCCCTAGAGTCGGTCAAGTTTTGTAGGTACATCCACATACTGAATCAGAAAACTTTCTTGTACGCACTTAACAAATTCCTCTCCATCTAAACCCTGAACACTATGGCAGTCCCAGTCTATGTTGGGGAAAGTTAAAATCCCCTATCATAACTACTCTATTATTCTTAGAGATAACTGAGATCTCCTCACAAATCTGTTTCTCAATTTCCCTCTGACTATTAGGGGGTCGATAATACAATTCTAATAATAATGTGATCATCCCTTTCTTATTTCTCAGTTCAACCCAAATATGTTCTTCGGATGAATTTCCAACAATATCCTCCCTCGGTACAGCTGTAATGCTATCCCTTATCAAAAACGCCACTACCTCTTCCCCTCTTGCCTCCCTTTTCCTTCCTGTAGCATTTGTATCCTGGAACATTAAGCTGCCAGTCCTGCCCATCCCTGAGTCACATTTCTGTAATTGCTATGATATCCCAGTCCCATGTTCCTAACCATGCCCTGAATTCATCTGCCTTCCCTGTTAGGCCTCTTGCATTGAAATAAATATGGTTTAATTTATCAGTCCTACCTTGTTCTCTGCTTTGTCCTTGCCTGTCCTGAGTGTTTGACTCGCTTCTTTTCTCCACTGTTCCAGTCTGATTTCTCTCCTCACTATCTACCTGGGTTCCCCCCCGCCCTTAATAGTTTAAACCTCCCTGCCAGTATATTAGTTCTCTTTCAATTCAGGTGCGATCCGTCCTTCTTGTACAGGTCACTTCTACCCCAGAAGAGTTCCAATGATACAAAAATGTGAATCCGTCTCCCATTCACCAGCTCCTCATCCATGCATTCATCTACTCTATCCTCCTATTCCTACTTTCACTATGTCGTTGATTCCAATGTATACAATGACCTGCTGGTTCCTTTCTCTCTTGAAAACATACTGCACCCTCTCTGAGACACCCTTGATCCTGGTACCAGGGAAGCAAATCACTATTCTGACTTTTCGCTGCTGGCCACAGAAACATCTGTCTGTCTGTGCCTCAGACTAGAGAGTCTCCTAACACAATCAATCTCTTGGGACCAGACATACCTCTCATTGCATAAGAACCCGTCTTGATACCAGAAACTTGACTGTTTCTTGCTACATTCCCCTGAGAATCCATCACCCCCTACATTTTCCAAAACAGCAAACTTCTTTGAAATGAGGATAGCAACAGAAGACTCCACTACCTGCCTTCCTCTCTTACCTTTCCTGGAATTAACCCATTCATGTGCCTGTATCTGCAACTTTTTCCCTTCCTATAACTGTCCATCACATCCCCTTGTTCTTGTAAATTCCTCATTGTCTCTAACTGTCTCTCCAACCGATCCATTCGATCTGATAGGATTCGCAAGCAATGACATTTATTGCAGATATAGTCCTCGATAACACGTAAACTCTCCCTAAACTCCCGTATCCGACAAGAAGAGCATGTCACTCTACGAAAGACCATTTTTGCTGCTTCCAATCTGCAGACCCAGAAAATAGCACTGTCTTATTCCTCTACAAAATGCTGCTCCAGGCTAACTTAATACTTCTTATATTTTTAAGTTTAATCAAGAGATTATCTCAATAAAACATGTAATCAAGAAAGAACCCACTCTACTTACTACTGCAGACTTAGTGTAAGGCCACACTTAAAATATTCACTTAGCTGTTTCTGTGCTGTGACCTCTCCCAAACAGGTTCTTCCAAGATTAGTTGTGAATTTCACTGTTAATTTTCCCAGATGCACTCTGATATCCAGCAATACATGAATTCGAACAGCAAAGGTAAAAAGGTCGGCCATATAAGGGTCGTCCCAGCGCTGGTGGGGAAGAAAGAGCAGTGTTTAAGGACTCAAATGCATTTGACTGTTCGAAATTGAAAGTAAAATGTGAGGCTGCGTTGGGGGAGGCCAGTGGGTTCAGGATTTTTGTAAGACCAGCCGCATTCTGGATCCATTGCCTACAGAAATTAATAATTAATCCAAGAAAGTTCCGCTTTTGTTTGGGTGTTCCGGGGTAGGGATTAGGGTGATAGGATGCACTCCTGTCCTGGGTGAGAGATCTGTTCTGAGCACTCAGTAGAATACCCAAAAACATGGCTTTGATTGACCGCGTTTAACCTTACTGGACTGGATGGGGTGACATAGTCTAGGGAGTGAAGTGCATTTAAAAGGAAGTTTGTGTCAACATTATTGGCTTCATTGGAATTACTTGCTAAAAGTAAGTCATCAACATATTGGACCAGGGCTGAACCCATTGGGATTTCCAAGTCTCAGAGTTGACCACAGCATTTGAGACAAAATGATAGGGGAGTGGATAAAACTTTGCGGTAAACAAGTCCACTTATACTGTCTGTGTTTAAATGTGAAGGCGAAGAGGCACTATGACTCTTCATGTAGAGGGATAGAGAAAAAGGCTTGCTGGCCGCAGCAGGAACCTGCCCCAAGATGGTGGCAGGGTTAGGGATGGCGGCACGGAGGGGAGCAACAATGTCATTCACTGATTGAAGGTCCTGAACTAGACACCAGTCAGGTCTCCTTAGCTTGGGAAAGCCAAGGATCGGAGTTTTGCAAGGCGAAAGGCAAGGGACAAGAGGGACTTTATCAGAGGGTGGAGACAATCTACTGCTTCCTTTCTAAAGGGATACTGCGAGACATGTGGGGCATAACATTTTCCTGTCAGTGGATAATGACAGGATTGACAGAGGTTAACCCAACGTCTGTCTTGGATATTGCCCAGACCTCATGTGGTGGGGAGGAGGTGGAGTTAGTGGAAGGCTGATGGTGATGGAGGGTTCCGTGGCATGAACCCACCCTGAACCATTGTGGACTACCGCAGGGTCAGTATTAGGGCATTAAAAACCATGGGGCCCCATTTTTCAGGCCACATAGCCATCCAGCACAAGCAGTGTAATGTGAGAGTTGACACCCGGTGACTGCTGCCAAAGGAAACTTGGCACTTTAACAGCAAGTGCAGACCCAGCATTGCCATTAACAAGGGACTAGATCAAAATGGGTAAGTTCCATCCTAAGTAAGGGTCAAACAGGGCCTTTAATGTATCAGAACATTCAGATGTATCGTATGCAACAGTAACGTGAGGTTTGAATTTTTTCACTGGGTACGGGATGTGTAAGGAGGCAGGGAAAAGTTGGCGATGTTCAAAACCACATTGGAGGGATAGAGGGAAAAAGGCGTATTGTTAATAAATGACGGTAAAACAGCTGGTCACATTGGGAACCTGCCCCAAGTTGGTGGCAGGGTTAGGGACGATAGTCAGTAATCCTAGAAATATTAATGTCCCCTATCCACACAAGTGACTGATAGAGACATTCTCTGCCATTTTAATCTACCAGCAAGGTTGAGGCCCAGAGAGGGAGTGACTGCAAACTGAATAAGGGAACTCTGTTGCCCTAATGAACCATGAGTTTAGAGGTCAAAGGGAATTCCTGGACCTGGAGGAAAGGCCTGAGAGGAGCAGTTGTTTATCAGTTAAGGGGAATTGGTACTGCGAGCAGATGTCGGCGTCTAGCCTAGAGGATATAGCACCGGTGCCGAGACGAAGGGTAAGCAGGCAGACTTGACCCAAAGGTAAAGGATGGGCTCCTCCTCAGAAGAGGAGGTGAGGATGGGAAAATTTCTACATTCCAGAGAGGGGTCTTGTCTGTTGAGTGCCATTAGTGAGAGAACAGGTTGTGAGCAGAGAAAGGGGCCCAGCGGTCAGGGTTCTGCCTGGGCCTGTCATTGTTGGGGGGAGGGGTCGAATGGGTCTGACAGAGGACTGTCTATGTGGACAGTTGCGCCTTCAGTGGCCAAAGGAACGACAGGTGAAACAAATTGTCTGGGGAATGTGTTGAGGTCCAATCCTGATCTCCAATCCCGTGTCCCTGAGCCAGGGTGAGGAGAAATGCCTGGTGTATGGGGGTGTATGTGTCGTAGCCATGGTTGAATGGACACAGGGCAGTGGTTCCATTTGATAGCCTGTGTTGTCATATAGTGGGATTGTATCGCTGACAGGTCTCTGAAACATTTTGTGCTTAACAGATATGGGTGGGTCGAAGTTATTCAAACTCCAGAAGTGGGTGACCAGTAATTTCATCTGGGACCTACTTTTTTCTGATCAATCTTGGGCATGAATATGGATGGATTTACCTATTTCGTCAGGGAGACACTGTATTAAGAGTGCATTGAACTGGGCGGAAATGTTAGCCGCATTTAAGGAGATATCACCAGCATAAGTGGAACAGAACCTGTTGTAAAAGTCTGGACCATCCTCATCTTTCTTAGGTTTACAGTTTAGAATTTTAGTAAGATCAATGAGTTTTTGAAGGGTGTGGCACAGGGCATTTCGGATTGCATCTGTCTAATAATTTTCTGTTGGAGCGGCAGCAGCAAAAGCCTCCCAAAGGCTCTTGCCATTTTTCATGCTCTCCAGAGGCAAGCGTCATGCAGCAGAGACTAAAAAAGGTCCCGAAATGTGGCTTGGTAGATTCGGAAAAGTATTCATGAGATGTTCAATAAAATCTTCTGGTCGGATCCTTTTGTCTGGGGCACCATTTATAATCATCCACCTTTGCTGTGGTTTCCATGGAGTATAGATAGAGGTCGGGGGCCTTTGAACAACGATGTTGGGGTCCGGATTCGGTACTTGGCACAGCAGAAACTGTTGGTGCGGTGGTTCAGGTTCTGGGTGGCGGAACCTGCTAGCGGGGCGATTAGTCATAGGATTAGTACTCATGGGATTGGAATGACTGCGAGTTCAGCAACAAACAGGATCAGTGTATGTGACTGGGGTAATAGTATTACTGGGTTGGTAGGGGGGTGTTTCAGGGAAAAATTGGGGGAGCGTGGCAGAGCTGTGGGACTGATTGTAGGGTGGAGGTGATTCAATTTGGGAGTGAAGATTTATCATCGGTGCTGAAGAGGGCTGACTGGGCAAACAATTTTCATCAGAATCTTCTCCACTATCAAAGCCTGGAGTCCAGACATGTCTAGTGGCACCTGAGAGACTCTTTTCTCACTTTTGTCCTTAGCAGGTTTACATTTAAGATCATACATTTCACACAATGCCTTCAAAACTTCCCAGTGATGGGTTTTCCCTTTATCATCAGTAGTAGGAATATTTTTACATTTAGCGGTGTGTTCCCACGAAATCTGGCAGGATTGTTCATTTATTCGAGTGGCCACTGTTCTCCAATTAGTAATTAAATCTTTCCATTTTTGTAAAATATTAGATTTCCATACCTCAGCCTCCGCTTTTGAACATTTATCTCGATCCCAAGTTCCCTTGAATGGCCCATTGTTCATTTCCCAACCATTTGTTCAGTCGGACACTCAATCTACGATAACTTAACTTATTACGCAGATTATCACGACAGATTTTGTGTGGAGTTTGCACGTTCTCCCCGTGTCTGCGTGGGTTTCCTCCGGGTGCTCCGGTTTCCTCCCACCATCCAAAGATGTGCAGGGTCAGGTGAATTGGCCATACTAAATTGCCCGTAGTGTTAGGTAAGGGGTAAATGTAGGGGTATGGGTGGGTTTCGCTTCGGCGGGTCGGTGTGGACTTGTTGGGCCGAAGGGCCTGTTTCCACACTGTAATGTAATCTAATCTAATCTAATTTTTCCTAACTGGGAAGAAAGACCCAATTTATTAAGTGTCTGTCCCATTTGCCTAAAGGTACCTTTAACCGTTTCAGATTTAACAATGATCCCCACAAATTGAATCCCACTTAACCGCAGCGAGCTCTAACCTTAGTCACGTCCCCCTACCCCAAATGCAGCGCAGAGGACCTGAACCTTACCCTACCAGCGCACTTGCGAAACTGTGTTTTTTGACTGAACTAATTACTGTTTGCCGAATACATAGACTAGAGAGCGATTGAATGAGGGGACCGTCTCCAGCTCACAGGAATATTGAGAGGGACCAAGGTTTAAAATCTTACTTTGTGGGCCCATCCGTCATGAGACACTGATGCTCCGGTGGCCACTGACACTGTCCGATCGTAACTATCCATTTGGGTCCTGCAGACTACGCCAATATTGTCATCCTGTTCTCCTCCTTCTCCCCCCACCTCCCCCCACTTCAGCTGAAGCAAAATAGTCAGAGACATGGTTGTTTTACCTTCCTTTATTCCAGGCCCTGGGGGGGAGAGGGAAAGAGAGCAATCACCCATGTACGTAGGGACATGAGTTCACAGTCTTTTCTGGAACAGCAGTTTCTCAATGAACTGTATCATCATTTTACAGGGAGGAACATCCAGATCAGGCCCTATACATATTAGTTGAGTGACCATTACAATCAGTGAGTGTCAATAGTAAAGATTAAGCTGTCTACTGTTACACAACGAATAACTGACATCACGTAATGAATTGTTTTCATCTTGTTAACTGATGTTACATACTGAATGCTACCTCATCTTGTTAAATGGCTCTACATAATGAATACTTTTCCACCTTATTAACTTTGCCTCCAGCATCCCATTGTAAGCTGTAAGTTCTTATCCGATCTGAGTCATGCTCCACTGATCCTCTTGTACTCAGAAATTAATTCTTTCCCTGCCTGCTTATACCCTATACACATTCTCAGTCTCATTTGTGACTCTCTCTGGGTGAGCAGCCCTGTGGTCTGCGAAGACTGTGGCAATTATACCTTTATTGCAGTACAAGTTATAAAAAATAATGATTTTATATACAGGGACATTCATGTCTCTCTGTTCATGGTTTATACAATAAGTAGTGCATTTTTCATATGGCATTTGGTTGATTCCCCTGCCAAGTGTATCATTTCACTTTCTCTATATGGGATTCTATTTGCCATCCTGTTTGGTATCCTGAAGCTTATTACTGGGAAGTATGAGAATCAATGTCGTAAAGTCTGTATAAATTGGTCAAGTAGAATGTATTTAATGTTATGAAAGTGATCTGTGAAAGAAGCAAGGGTGAGAAAAAAAATCAACTCTTCACGCAAGTAGCCAGGGTATGGTATGCATTGCTTGGATGTGTAATGGAGGCAGATTCAATTTGAGACATTCATTTGGTATTGGATGATTTTTTAAATCCAAATAATGTGCAAGGGTATGAGGAGAAAGCAGGAGATTGCTATCTAGTGCCACTGCTCATTTGAAGAGCTGGTGCAGACACATTGGACCAAATGGGTTCTTTTGTGTCTTATGACTTGTTTCTATATGACTACATTCCTTTAACTTTCATGAGCTTTCAGCTGCTTAATGAGCCTTTTACTGAAATGTTGACCATTGTCGTCTTCAAATCTAAATATCAGACTGGAGGCCTGTGACAAGCAACGTGCACCAAGGATTGCTGCTGGATCCACTTCTTTTTGTAATCTATGTCAATGATTTTGATGTGAACCGAGGAGGTATGGTTAGTAAATTTGCAGTTGACACCAGAATTGATGGTGTAATAAACAGCAAAGAAGGTAAGCTCTGTGTACAACGGGATCTTGATTAGATGGACCAATGGGCCTAGGAGTGGCAGATGAAGTATAATTTAGATAAATGTAAGGTGCTGCATTTTGGAAAGGAAAATCAGCGCAGGACTTATGCACTTAATGATCAGGTCCTTGGGAATGTTGCTGAACAGAGAGACCTTTGAGTACAGGTTCATTGTTCCTTGAAAGTGGAGTCGCAGGTAGATAGGATATTGAAGGTGTTTGGTATGCTTTCCTTTTTGGTCAGAGCATTGAGTATTGCAGTTGGGAAGTCCTTTTTGGCTGTACAAGACATCGGTTAGGTCACTTTTGAGGGACTACATGCAGTTCTGGTCTCCCTGCTATAAGAAAGATGTTGTGAAACTTGAAAAGGTTCAGAAAATATTTTTAAGGATCTTGCCAAGGTTGGAGGGTTTGAGCTATAGAGAGAGGCTGAACAGGCTGGGGCTATGTTTCCTGGAGCATTGGAGGTTATTAAAGGAGGTTTCTCAAATCATGAGCATGAAGAGGGTAAATAGACAAAGTCAGAACTTGCCGGAATAGTTCAGGTCTGGCAGCATTTGTGAAGAGAAATCAGATTTCATGTTTTGGGTTCAGTAATCCTTCCTTGAACACCTTGTGTTTCTGATTTTCATCATCCACAGTTCTTTTGGTAATTAAATACGCAAGGTCTTTTCCCCTATGATAGAGGAATCCAAAACCAGAGGGCATAGGTGTAAGGTGAGAGGGGAAAGATTTAAAAAGAACCGAAGGGGCAACATCTTCATGTAGAGGGTGGTATGAAATGAGCTGCCAGAGGAAGTGGTGAAAGCTGGTACAATGACAACATTTTAAAAGGTATCTGTATGGGTAGATGAATAGGAAGGGTTGAGAGGGATGTGGGCCAAGTGCTGGCAAATGGGACTAGATTGATTTGGGATATCTGGTCAATATTGAGAAGTTGGACCAAAGGGTCTGTTTCTGTGCTGTACATCTCTGACTCTATATATTTGAACAGTCTTTTATGTTACCTTATCAAAAATTTAAGTTGGTCAGACGTGATGTACCTATTAGCGGATCCATGCTGGTTCTCATTAGTTAACCCATGTTTAGATTAGATTAGATTCCGTACAGTATGGAAATAGGCCCTTCAGTCCAACAAGTCCACACCGACCCTCCAAAGAGTAATCCACCTACACCCATTTCCCGACCCTATGTTTACCCCTGACGAATGCACCTAACACTACGGGCAATTTAGCATGGTCAACTCACCAGACCTACACATCTTTGGATTGTGAGAGAAAAATGGAGCACCCAGAAGAAACCCACGCAGACATGGGGAGAATGTGCAAACTCCACCTTTTAGTCATAGTCATAGAGATGTACAGCATGGAAATAGACCCTTCGGTCCAACCTGTCCACGCCGACCAGATATCCCAATCCAATCTAGTCCCACCTGCCAGCACCCGGCCCATATGCCTCCAAACCCTTCCTATTCATATACCCATCCAAATGCCTCTTAATTGTTGCAATTGTACCAGCCTCCACCACTTCCTCTGACAGCTCATTCCAAACAAGTACCATCCTCTGCGTGAAAACGTTGCCCCTTAGGTCTCTCTTATATCTTTCCCCTCTCACCCTAAACCTATGCCCTCTAGTTCAGGACTTACCGATCCCAGGGAAAAGATTATGCCCCTCATAATTTTGAAAACATCTGTAAGGTCACCCCTCAGCCTCCGACGCTCCAGGGAAAACAGCCCCAGCCTGTTCAGTCTCTCCCTATAGTTCAAATCCTCCAACCCTGGCAACATCCTTGTAAATCTTTTCTGAACCCTTTCAAGTTTCACAGCATCTTTCCGAAGGAGGAAGGAGAACAGAATTGCATTGCTGTATTCCAACAGTGGCCTGACCAATGTCCTCTACAGCCGCAACATGACCTCCCAACTGCTGTACTCAATACTCTGACCAATAAAGGAAAGCATACCAAATGCCACCTTCACTATCCTATCTACCTGCGACTACACTTTCAAGGAGTTATGAACCTGCACTCCAAGGTCTCTTTGTTCAGCAACACTCCCTAGGACCTTACCATTAAAATGGATAAGACCTGCTAAGATTTGCTTTCCCAAAATGCAGCACCTCACATTTATCTGAATTAAACTCCATCTGCCACTTCTCAGCCCATTGGCCTATCTGGTCCAGATCCTGTTGTAATCTGAGGTAACCCTCTTCGCTGTCCACTCCACCTCCAATTTTGGTGTCCTTTGCAAACTTACTAACTGTACCTCTTATGCTCGCATTCAAATCACTTATGTAAATGACAAAAAGTAGAGAAC
>NC_057740.1:25546047-25549720 GCF_004010195.1 Chiloscyllium plagiosum | reverse complement strand
GGACAAGTCATGGGGACAGTGCTGAGCTGGAAGTTTGGAACGAGGGTGAGATGGGGGAAGGGGAAATGAGGAAATTGTTGAAGTCCACATTAATGCCCTGGGGTTGAAGTGTTCCGAGGCAGAAAATGAGGCGTTCTTCCTCCAGGCGTCTGGTGGTGAAGGAGGCCCAGGACCTCCATGTCCTCGGCAGAGTGGGAGGGGGAGTTGAAATGTTGGGCCACAGGGCGGTGTGGTTGATTGGTGCGGGTGTCCTGGAGATATTCCCTAAAGCGTTCTGCAAGGAGGCGCCCAGTCTCCCCAATGTAGAGGAGACCGCATCGGGAGCAACGGATGCAATAAATGATATTGGTGGATTTGCAGGTAAAACTTTGGATGTGGAAGGCTCCTTTAGGGAGCCCCCTCCTTTAAACCGCCCCCTCGACCATTACCCCAACCCCCATCACCAAACCATCATCTTCCAGACCAGACAGAACATCATCACCTCAGGAGATCTCCCACCCACAGCTTCCAACCTCATAGTCCGGGAACCCTGCACTGCCCGGTTCTACCTCCTTCCCAAGATCCACAAGCCTGACCACCCTGGCCGAACCATTCTCAACATGGTCCTGCCCCACTGAACTCATTTCTACCTACCTTGATGCTGTCCTATCCCCCCTAGTCCAGGAACCTCCCACATAGGGTGTCCGAGCCACCACCCACGCCCTCCACCTCCTTCAAGACTTCCGTTTCCCCGGCTCCCAATGCCTCATCTTCACCATAATCCCTCTACACCTCCATCCGCCATGACCAGGGCCTCCAAGCCCTCTGTTTTATCCTCTCCCGACGTCCCCAACAGTACCCTTCCACCGACACTCTCATTCATTTGGCCGAACTGGTCCTCATCCTTAATAATTTCTCCTTTGAAGCCTCCCACTTCCTCCAGACCAAAGGGGTAGCCATGGGCACACAAATGGGCCCCAGCTATGCCTGTCTCTTTGTTGGCTACGTAGAACAGTCGATCTTCCGTAATTATACCGGCACCACTCCCCACCTCTTCCTCAGCTACATTGATGACTGCATTGGCACCACCTCGTCCTCCCGCGAGGTGGTTGAGCAATTCATCAACTTCACCAACGCATTCCACCCTGACCTTAAATTTATCTGGACCGTCTCTGACACCTCCCTCCCCTTTCTGGACCTCTCCATCTCCATTAATGACGACACTGACATTTTTTTTACAAACCCACCGATTCCCACAGCTACCTGGATTACACCTCTTCCCATCCTACCTCTTGCAAAAATGCCATCCCGTATTCCCAATTCCTCCGCCTCTGCCGTATCTGCTCTCAGGAGGACCATTTCCACCACAGAACACACCAGATGGCTTCCTTCTTTAGAGACTGCAATTTCCCTTCCCACGTGGTTAAAGATGCCCTCCAACGCATCCCGTCCACATCCCGCACCTCTGCCCTCAGACCCCACCCCTCCAACCGTATCAAGGACAGACGCCCCTGGTGCTCACCTTCCACGCTACTAACCTTCGCATAAACCAAATCATCCGCCGACATTTCCGCCACCTCCAAAAAGACCCCATCACCAGGGATATATTTCCCTCCCCACTGCTTTCCACCTTCCGCAAAGACCGTTCCCTCCATGACTACCTGGTCAGGTCCACTCCCCCCTAGTCCACACCTCACCCTAGTTCCAAATTTCCAACTCAGCACTGTCCCCATGACTTGTCCGGACTTGTCCTACCTGCCTATCTCCTTTTACCCCCACCCTCCTCTCACTTATCTCTCCACCCTTCAGGCTCTCTGCCTGTATTCCTGATGAAGGGCTTTTGCCCAAAACGTCGACTTTACTGTTCCTCGGATGCTGCCTGAACTGCTGTACTCTTCCAGCACCACTAGTCCAGAATCTGGTTTCCAGCATCTGCAGTCATTGTTTTTACCTCAATTTATTTAGTCATCCAGCATTTCCTTTACCTACCAGCCTTCCCTTTCACCCTGGGGAGGAAGTGAGGTCTGCAGATGCTGGAGGTCAGAGCTGAAAATGTGTTGCTGGAAAAGCGCAGCAGGTCAGGCAGCATCCAGGGAACAGGAGAATCGACATTTCGGGCATAAGCCCTTCTTCAGGAATTTCCTGAAGAAGGGCTTATGCCCGAAACGTCGATTCTCCTGTTCCCTGGATGCTGCCTGACCTGCTGCGCTTTTCCAGCAACACATTTCCCTTTCACCCTGACAGGAATATACTTTCTCTGGATTCTTGTCGCTGGAGGCTTGAATTGAACCTGGGTCCCTGGCATTGTGAGGCAACACTGTTAAGCACTGAGCCACCGTGTCGCCCCCAGATGAAAGTTTTGACCCAGGTGGTGATGTCCATTATATTCCCCACTGTGTTTTGCCACCTTGGATTTAGTTTCTGATTTATCCCCTGCTCCACTTTGTTGAATAATGGTATAACATTAGCCCTAGAGCACCAAGAGTTGATACTGTAGCACATTTTGATTGGAAGTTTCTGCTATTTTTGCTCTTTCTGCAGCATTAGAGACATTCTACTGGTCAATTTTAGATAGACTTTGTGACATAGATTCTAATACTTTGCAGTAAAAAGAAAGTGAACCACATCAAAAATGTGTGACCATTCCGAACTAAAAGCAAGCATGGTCCTTGAATTGCTGTTGGTGCAAAACAGGATGAACATTTCAGAAAATGTACGTTTGCTCAAAGGATCTATGCGTATTTCAATTTTAAATGCATATTCATGGACTTCAGTTCTGGTTTTATTGATGCAGCAATGTTATTTCAGGAGTTTTCTTCATAAAATAAGGCTGTGTTAATTGGAATTGTGACAAGAAAGAATATTTGTTTACAGATATTCTGCTTTGAGTGGTGACTTGTTTTATTTATACTGGAAGTTAAACAAGTTTCAGGTTTAATAAAACATTGTTTAATATGGAATTTAAAGAACAGCTTTCTGTTCTCCAGAGATGCTTTTTCAGCAACTCTATTTAAATTCTATAAATGGGCCTTTAAGTTGAACTATGTGGGTTTATACACCTCTTGACAATATGTTCACTTAGTCACGAATGAAAGAATATTTATAGCCTGGTGGATGAATGTCCATTTTTTTCAGTGCAGAACTTGAGACTTTGAGCATAGGTCTAAAAATATTTTCACTAATTTATTTAAAGCTTTGAGTCACACTCAGATGTACAGCATGGAAACAGACCCTTCTGTCCAACCCATCCATGCCGACCAGGTATCCCAATCCAATCTAATCCCATCTGCCAGCACCTGGTCCATATCCCTCCAAACCCCTCCTATTCATATATCCATCCAAATGCCTCTTAAATGTTGCAATTGGACCAGCCTCCACCACATCCTCTGGCAGCTCATTCCATACCCGTACCACCCTCTGCGTGAAAAGGTTGCCCCTTCGGTCTCTTTTATATCTTTCCCCTCTCGCCCTAAACCTATGCCCTCTCGTTCTGGACTTACTGACCCCAGGGAAAAGACTTTGTCTATTTATCCTATCCATGCCCCTCATGATTTTGTAAACTTCTATTCAACATTCACTCCAGGAAAAACAGCCCCAGCCTGTTCAGCCTCTCCCTATAGCCCAATAAAAGAAAGTATACCAAACACCACCTTCACTATCCTATCTACCTGCGACTCCACTTTCAAGGAGCTAT
>NC_057740.1:25543320-25545977 GCF_004010195.1 Chiloscyllium plagiosum | reverse complement strand
ATTTATGTAAATGACAAAAAGTAGAGGGCCCAGCACCGATCCTTGTGGCACTCCACTGGTCACAGGCCTCCAGTCTGAAAAACAACCCTCCACCCACCACCCTCTGTCTTCTACCTTTTGAGCCAGTTCTATCCAAATGGCTAGTTCTCCCTGTAGTCGGTGAGATTTAACCTTGCTAACCAGTCTCCCATGGGAGACCTTATTGAACGTCTTACTGAAGTCCATATAGATCACATCTACTGCTCTGCCCTCATCAATCCTCTTTGTTACTTCTTCAAAAAACTCAGTCAAGTTTGTGAGACATGATTTCCCATGCACAAAACCATGTTGACTATCCCTAATCAGTCCTTGCCTTTCCAAATACATGTATGTCCTGTCCCTCAGGATTCCCTCCAACAACTTGCCCACCACCGACATCAGTCTCACCGGTCTATAGTTCCCTTTGCTTGTCCTTACCACCCTTCTTAAACAGTGGCACTACGTTAGCCAATCTCCAGTCTTCCGGCACCTCACCTGTGACTATGGATGATACAAATATCTCCACAAGAGGCCCAGTAATCACTTCTCTAGCTTCCCACAGAATTCTAGGATACATCTGATCAGGTCCTGGAGATTTATCCACCTTTTATGCATTTCAAGACATCCAGCACTTCCTCCTCTGTAATCCTCGATTTCCCTACAGTCTATATCTTCCATATCCTTTTTCCACAGTAAATACTGATGCAAAATATTTTAGTTTCTCCCCATTTTCTGTGGCTCCACACAAAAAGGCTGCCTTGCCGATCTTTGAGGGGCCCTATTCTCTCCCTAGTTACCCTTTTGTCCTTAACATATTTGTTAAAAACCCTTTGGATTCTCCTTAACTGTATTTGCCAAAGCTATCTCGTCCATGTTTTGCCCTCTTAAGTATACTCCTACTTCCTTTATACTCTTCTAAGGATTCACTCAGTATATCCTGTCTATACCTTACATATGCTTGCTTCCTTAACCACACCCTCAATTTCTTTAGTCATCCAGCATTCCCTATACCTACCAGCCTTCCCTTTCACCCTGATAGGAATATTCGTTCTCTGGATTCTCGTTATCTCATTCCTGAAGGCTTCCCATTTTCTAGCCATCCCTTTACCTGCGAACATCTGCCCCCAATCGGCTTTTGAAAGTTCTTGCTCATACCGTCAAAATTAGCCTTTCTCCAATTTAGAACTTCAACTTTTAGATCTGGTCTATCCTTTTCCATCGCTATTTTAAATCTAATGGAATTATGGTCGCTGGCCCGTGCACCCCCACTGACATCTCAGTCACCTGTCCTGTCTTATTTCCCAAGAGTAAGTCAAGTTTTGCACCTTCTCTAGTAGGTACATCCACATACTGAATCAGAAAATTTTCTTGTACACACCACAAATTCCTCTCCATCTAAAGCCTTAACACTCTGGCAGTCCCAGTCTATGTTTGGAAAGTTAAAATTCCCCTACCATAATCACCCTATTATTCTTACAGATAGTTGAGATCTCCTTACAAGTTTGTTTCTCAATTTCACTCTGACTATTAGGGGGTCTATAATAGAATCCCAGTAAGGTGATCATCCCTTTCCTATTTCTCAGTTCAACCCAAATATGTTCTTTGGATGTATTTCCAAGAATATCCTCCCTAAGTGCAGCTGTAATGCTATCCCTTATGAAAAACGCCACTCCCACTTCTCTCTTGCCTCCCTTTTCCTTCCTGTCGCATTTGTATCCTGGAACATTAAGCTGCCAGTCCTGCCTATCCCTGAGCCACATTTCTGTAATTGCTATGATATCCCAGTCCCATGTTCCTAATCTTGCCCTGAGTTCATCTGCCTTCCCCGTTAGGCCTCTTGCATTGAAATCAATGCAGTTTAATTTCAGGTGTAGGTTTGCTCACTGAGCTGTAGGTTTGATATCCAGACTTTTCATTACCTGGCTAGGTAACATCAGTGGCACCCTCCAAGTGAAGTGAAGCTGTTGTCTCCTGCTTTCTATTCATATGTTTGTCCTGGATGGGGTTCCTGGGGTTTGTGGTGATGTCATTTCCTGTTCGTCTTTTGAGGGGTTGATAGATGGTATCTAGATCTGTGTGTTTGTTTATGGCATTGTGGTTGGAGTGCCAGGCCTGTAGGAATTCTCTGGCAAGACTTTGCTTAGCCTGTCCCAGGATAGATGTGTTGTCCCAGTCGAACTGGTGGTTTTTTTCCTTTGTGTGTAGGGCTATGAGGCAGTTTAATTTATTCGTCCTTCCTGCCCTGACTGTTTGACTCTCTCTTTTCCCAACTGTACCAGTCTCAGATTGATCTCTTTCCTCACTACATCCCTAGATCCCAACCCCCCCCCCTTACTAGTTACTAGTTTAAATCCTCCCGAGCGGCGCTCGTAAATTTCCCTGCCATTATATTAGTCCCCTTCCAATTTCGGTGCAATCTGTCCTTCTTGTACAGGTCACTTCTACCCCAAAAGAGCTTTCAATGATCCAAAAATGTGAATCCTTCTCCCATACACCAGCTCCTCAGCCATGCATTCATCTGCTCTATCCTCCTATTCCTGCCCTCACTAGCACGTAGCACCGGGAGTATTCCAGATATTACTACTCTCGAGGACCTTTTTAAATCCCTGCCTAACTCTCTGTAATCTCCCTTCAAAACC
>NC_057740.1:25509255-25543215 GCF_004010195.1 Chiloscyllium plagiosum | reverse complement strand
CCCCCCCCCCCCCCATAACTGCCATCCATCACATACTGTTGCTGTTGTAAATTCCTCATTGTTTTTAACTGTCTCTCCAACCAGTCCATTCGATCTGATAAGATTCGCAACCATCAGCATTTATTGCAGATATAATCCGCAGTAACCCTTAAATTCTCTTTAAACTCACATCTGACAAGAAGCACATATCACTCTACTAAAGACCATTTTTGCTCCTTCACAATCTACAGACCCAGAAAATAATACGGTCTTATTCCTCGACAAAACATTGCCCCAGGTTAGATTAATAGTTTTGGCTTATATTTCAAGTTTAATCAAGAGACATATCTCAAAAAATATATAATCAAGAAAGAACCCACTCTACTCACTACTGCAGCCTTTCTGCAGGCCACTTAAAACAATTAACTTTCGCTGATTCTGTGCTGGGAACTTCGCCCAACAGTTCCTCCAAGATCAGTTGTGAATTTCACTGTTTGTTAATTTTCCCAGACGCACTCCGATGTCCAGCAATACAAACAGCAAAACCAGTACTGTGCAGGTTCTCTCTGGTATCAGATTTTTTCTCTTTCTCTCCTACACTGACCTCACCATGTGCTTCCTTTGTCTGTTCTTCTCCCTTTGTCTGTTCTTCTCCCTTTGTCTGTTCTTCTCCCTTTTTAAAACTGCTGTTGTTTTGACTTTTTTTCCCCAAAGTTCCAAAACCATGCAACAGCATATAACACAGTAATTGCTGCTCCTGGAATTCGAGGAAATCACCTCCAGCACCTAAAATACCTCAAAAAAAGGAGCAGCTGTTACCTCCCTTTTTAAAACTGCTGTTGTTTTGACTTTTTTTTCCCAAAGTTCCAAAACCATGCAACAGCATATAACACAGTAATTGCTACTCCTGGAATTCGAGGAAATCACCTCCAGCACCTAAAATACCTCCAAAAAAAGGAGCAGCTGTTACCGCCAGAAATTTTTCCCGTCCCCCATCATGGATATTCTGAAGTTTAGAGCCCCATTTAATCATTGGACAGAGGCATGTAAGGACCAAATCTCTCTGCTGAACCTCTGTAATCAAACATACATATGTCATTTCTGAGAATATTATATCTGAGGTGATGGTGCGAAGTGATGGATGATTGAAAGTTTCTTTTTCCCATTGAGAGGCAGTTCTTTTAATTTTTGTTATTATATACAAAAAAGAAATGTTAATTTCTGGATGCATCAATAACACTTGTAATACACTTTCCAAAATTGTAGATGGTTCCAGTTTGATGTCTTGCGTTGTAATTAAAAACAACTCGATAGGTTACGCTGGTGTAACTTAAGTTTCTAACTGTCATCAACAAATGTAAAGAATCTGCACATTCTCATTTTCTTACATTTGCTGTTAAAGCTAAGCTTAATTTTGTTCGAGTTGCTAATCACATTCACTTCCATTTCATCCTGCTTTTTCCCTTTTTTTTGTTTTGAGTTTTTTTAAATTTTCAATTTTCTCCATCCATTCCGCTATCAAATTTATTTTGGTCTGTTTGCACTATTCCCTTATACTGCCCCTCCTGTGGAGAGGGTGGAAGAGTGCAAAGAACTTCCTTTCAATCTCTCCACTGAAATGGAAATATTGTATAGCCAGTTGTCCTTATTTTCTAAATTGAATTTTGATCGAATTTGAAATGGAGTTTCTTTTTAACAGAATGCCATTTTGTAGTGAACAGTCACTTGTCATTTGACAACCTGTACAAACTTACAAGATCAAAGAAGTTGATTAAGAAGTGTTATATATTGCAGATGGACTGATTGCATACTGATAGCTTTTACACTGGACACTCTTGTTTGCCATATATCTTCACTCCTGTTTGTTGGGCTGAGGTCCAGCTCAGTTAAATGATAATGTCCTCTTTAGTAGCACAGAGCAGTTTCAGCACAAAGCTTTCTCCTAATACATACTAAATTGTTTTGACATATTTCCTACACTGATCTGATGTGGATAGCTGATTTAGGAAATGGTAAAGTACTGCAGATCTGCCAGCATCTGAAGGTGCCAGTTTCCATGAGTCTTCCTGAAGATTTAACACCTCAACCTGGAATCTATATTTTCTTTTGAGATGCTGACAGATTGAGTGTCTTTTCAGCTTTTATAAGTTTTTGAACATTTCTTTAAGAAATTGAATAAATTCCAGTACAGATGTTATTCTGAGTTGAAACTAAATAAGAATCCTTTTAATGTGCATCTGACATTCCATACATGGGTTAGGAGCGATTGGTACTGATGCTGAGTGCCTGAAGTGGTTCCATTTTTCAGTGGTGAAATCACTCCCCTTGAGAGGGAAGTAAGTAATGTTCAATATTACAACATTTGTTTGTAATAATATGCAAAACATTTCATCTGTTTTGTCATATCAAAAATAAAAATGTCAAAGTATAAATATATAGCTGTGACAGAAATCTGCAACTTTGCTCACTCATCCACAATGATAGCTCGCCATAACTTGCCAAGCAAAATCTAACAGAACAACTTTGAAACCTTCTGCTGACACCGGATACATCATAAATACAGTTAAGTCTTGCCTTTTGACTTTTTTAAAATTATAAATAGGGACATTGTTCAAGGTGATTGAGGTTGTTTCAGAGCAATTTGCAATGTAGAGCATGTAGACTATTCTAATGGAGGTGGGATTAATGCCTTTTACTGGAGTAGTTAAGACTTACCTTTAACTGGCTAAAATTGAAATCTGGCATTTATTTAACTTGTTCCGTGCTGAACTTCTTCAATGTATTCAGTGATCCAGGTAGTACTTTCAAATTTCAAGTCACTTGTGGAGGAGTACAAATCTTAGAGATGTTTTAGATTTAGATTACATTAGATTTAGATTACATGTTGAAGCAAAATACTGCAGTTGCTGGAAATCTGAAATAAAAAGACAAAATTCCATTGATATTAAAGTTAGGCAGCATCTGTGGAGAGAAATCGATAACACTTGAGGACAGTCAGAAGGGACAAAATTAGTTTCTGTTATAAAGATCTCCGCTAAGAAAATAGTAGGTAACTTAAGGTTGAATTTGGCATCTTTGTGGTAAATAGGGGACACATTCCGCAATGACTGAGGACTCCTGCTGGAAGGCTTGAATAACTAGATGGTGAGTGAGGAGAGTTTGGACTTAGCAAGGTGATGCCTGCAATCTGTTGACATCTGCTGAGAAGCATTCATACTTCAGGATGAGTCACTGCTTCCAGCAGAGAAGACAATATTGAATATATTCAATGAGAAATTTTATGTAAAGTCAGACTCAATGAATTAATAGAAACATAGCAAAATTCTTATTGCTTCGATTAAATGTTAGTATTAAATGCCTGAAAGATGACAAATTACATGGAGTTCCACTAGAAAGTGGAACTGATAATCTTATGCTAGAGAAAATAATCATTGTGAAATCATCTGATAGCTGTTTGTATAAGTGGGGCTATCAATCTTTTTGTTCTGTCAAAGGATTATCAACGTATCTCATATCCTTGATATAAATGTAATTAATGATTTGGGATGGTATTACTGTTCATCTTTGACAAATAATGTATATTGATGACCTCATATATTTAGTTTCCATTGCGGGTAATCCATTATATAAAGCAGTGACTGCATGGAAGATTTTTTGTATCTTCTTTTACATTTTGAACAAGTTTATATTTGGTCCTTTCTTAGTCCATCCTTTCTGAAAGAGTTCAAAGGTGGCTGACCTGTTGTAACTTTGACATCAGCATAGTACTAGGGGATTAATTTGGCCTTGTGATTTTATTTTCTCTTTCTCCCTGTGGGACATATTTTGGCGTCATTTTTCTTAATTTAATTGCAATCTGTTATTTATGTGGGGAAATCTGAGGAATGTTTTATTCATGATATGATATCATAGATTCATGCAACACAGAGACCATTGTATCACTTCCAGTGGTAAAACCATTTGATTCATCCCATTCCTCTATTTCCCTCATAGCCCTGTAAATATGTTTTATTTAAGATTTATGGTTTCCTGGTTTTATTCATTATTTTTAACTGTTTCTATTGAATCTGTTTCCATAACCTTTTTGGACAGTTCAGTCTGGATTGGAGCATGCTGTGTTTCTTTAAAACCACTCCAATCATTTTAAATCTATTCTTTGGTTACTGACCTTTTTCTGCTACTGGAAACAGTTCAATGTTATTTGTTCTTATCAAACCATTCATTTCCAGAATGACTCTATCAAATGTCCATAAACCTTTGAAATAGGCCAGATCAGTGATTTTTCTTGAATGATTTTGCATAACTTCCTGGTATTTATACTAATATTTTGTTTTAAACAAACTTCTAAATCTATCACATTCAAACATCATTTTCTGATGCCTCTGTTCCTGACCTACATTTTAAAATTGTTTCATTTTACTTCATATTCCCAAATTTTGAAGTTATGCCCTATCAGAGTGTGCAGTGATCCTAATATTGACTTAGGAGCTCTACTTACAGTCTGCAAACACAACTCATCTGTACTCTAGGAAACTGTCTAAGGGACAAAAACAAAATTGATGTGCCACTCTACCTTGTAAGTTATTACTTTTTTTTCAGCATGTCTGTTTGTAGCACTTTGTGAAATGCCTTTTACAAGTTTGTATGCATCAACTACAATACCCTTGTCAACTCTTTCTCTGTTAATTCAACAACATCCTCAATCAAGCTAGTCAACTGGATTTTCCTTTCATTATATCCTTGCTGACTTTGCCTTATTAGTTTGTGTTTCTGTTATGACTAAGTTAGGGGGAGTGCATTGTGTTTCTCTGTCATTACTCTATGGGTCACAACATAAACTTAATGCTTCTACCCAGATTCTGATGTAGCTGTTTTGTATGCTTTAGTAGACTTAGAACAAACAGATCCATTAATAAGGTTTCTTAAAAAAGCAATTGGGGATTTAATTAATAAAGATGCAAACCTGGTTATCATGTATATTTTATAATATGAAAATGTAGCAGAACAATTATCCATTTGAACTTAATACATTCAAAGAAAACACTTTTTTTTGGCCAGTGAGGTATTGGTTCTTATTAAAGGCAAAAAGAATGATTTTTGAAATGTTCAATGGCTGTCAGTCTAATGTTCTAGCACATAAACCTGAATGTCACTGTGCACATGCAGTTGTCTCTGAGGACTCTTTTTTTTTTGGTAGATGCAATCATTCAGGGAGTAGTCAATAATTTTTCCTACAGAAGGTTCTCGCATGAGAGCAGCTGGACCATGACTCCATATACCACATGGGACCCACTACAAGGATTCTTTTCCAGATACAGGAAAGCCCTGAGTTTGAGAAGCTGTCTTCCAGTAGGCATTTCCCCAGTTATTCCAACCAATATCAAATGTTGAAACTAGAACCTGATCTTCGTAACTCCAAGTAGATGGTCTCCAGTAAACAAACTTTCGGAGTGCTTCTCCTTTTTGATAGGTGAAGTTTTCATCTGATAAAGGAGCAGCGCTCCAAAACTTTGATTTTAAATAAACCTGTTGGACTATAACCTGATGTCATGTGACCTCTGATTTTGTTCACCCAAGTCCAATGCAGACATCTCCATCACAGTAAACAGGAAGGAGACATGTGACTACCAAGAAATGCCTTGTATGGGGACAAAACATTCCAATGCCCTTTCATGACCTAACTTTTCAATAATGCCCATCCAGATGTCCACAAAAATGGTCAATTATGAAGGCTTCATTATAGCTTTTCCAAATACAAAATTTTTCTTCTTCATATTATTTTCTCCAAACATTTCCCTATGGCCAAGTTGGCTGATTATAGTTATTGGGTTTGTCTTTTCTTTATCTTTAAGTGGGCATGATTTTTGGATTACTCCAGTCCCATAACAAGAAAGATTGGAAGATTATGGCCAGAGGCTTCTCCATTTTCATTCTTCCTTCCCTCATAGAATGCATTTAATTCGAATCAAGTGACTTTTCTACTGTGTGGATTGTCAGTATTTCAAGTGCAACAGCTTTATCCATTTTTCTTATCTGCTAACATTGTTGCGTTGGCATATTCTGTCTAAAGACAAGATGCAAACTATTCATGTGCCCGAGTTGCAGGTAGATAGAATGGTGAAGAAGGCATTTCGTATGCTTTCCTTTATTGGTCAGAGTATTGGGTACAGGAGTTGGGAGGTCGTGTTGCAGCTGTACAGGCCATTGGTTAGGCCACTTTTGGAATATTGCGTACAATCCTGGTCTCCTTCCTATCGGAAAGATGTTGTGAAACTTGAAAGGGTTCAGCAAAGATTTACAAGGATGTTTCCAAGGTTGGCGGATTTGAGCTAGGGTTCCACAAACTAAGTTGCATTAGAACATTATTTCAATGAGCCAATACACACTGCAGCACAGAGGAACTACGCAGAGCAGAGGAAAATCACTTATACTGTGTATTCAAAAAGAGTGGGTACCCAATGAACACAATCCGCCGATTTCTCAGCAACAAGCCCAAACAAGCAGACAAAACATGTTCAGAAACCCGAGCCACTCTCCCCTAAATCAAAGACATCTTGGAAATGACTGCCAGACTACTTGGACCCCCTGGCATCATAGTCCACAAACCCACCAACACACTGAAACAGCAGCTAATGAACTTGAAAGACCCTATACAGACAACAAGCAAAACTAATGTACTTTACAAAATACCGTGCAAGAACTGTAACAAATACTACGTTGGACAAACAGGCAGAAAACTAGCCACCAGGATACGTGAACATCAACTAGCCACAAAACGACATGACCCTCTCTCACTAGCATCCTTACATACAGATAAGGAAGGACACCACTTTGACTGGGACAACACATCCACCTAGGACAAACCAAACAAAGACACCCACAAGAATTCCTAGAAGCTTGGCATTCAACTCTATCAACAAAAACATTGAGTTAGACTCCCATCGACCACCCCCTGGGGGGAAAAAAAACAGGAAATGACATCACCAGCCCAAAGAAACCCAACCAAATAAATAGAAAGCAGGACTTATCGGCAGTTCTTCACCTGAGGCCCACTGAAAATGTTACCTAGTAGGGTGACGCAAAGTCTGGAAATGAATCTTCCAGCTCAGCGAGCAAATCTCCATCCAGAACCTCCATCTGAGCCATAAATCTTCTCAAAACTCGCTAATTAGATTGCCTGCCCTAGCAGATATTAATACCATGTTGTTGACTGCTATTGTAATGTGTCATATTGTGGTTTGATTTCTGATATTCATTGGTGCTGTACAGTATAAGCTAAAGAGTTTTAAAAGTGAACTGAATCGAGTGACCCTCCTATTAAGAGAGTGGCCAATGCCAGGCTGCAGTTAGATTGCAGCTGCTGATTTCACTCCATTCCACTTCCATAGATAGTGATTTGAAGTTGTAGAATATTTTTGCAATCTGATTTATGTCTTATTGTCAAAGTAAAAATGCCATTTAAAATATCTCCCAAACTCCAGATCTGCACATTTGAATTAACGCAACCCTGCAAGCATAAAGTTTAAACCTAAATACAATTGTGTCAGATGCTGGAGCGCTGAATTTTTAATGCTTAGAAGCTGGTGGTCTGAGTGCAGTTCAGCTAGAACATTACAGATGTTTCTGTCCTTGGTTTCATTTCTTTTTACTTTTCTGAAAAATCTGTTGAACCCATACTATCTATACATACATGCTGCTAAAGCTGAGTATTTTCATGTTTTATGTGCATGCTTAATGAACTCACATAAAATTTAGTAACATACCCACCATATACGACTTATTTAAAATAGTAAGTGTGTGCGAGGTAAAATTTTATTTAGACCAGCCAGGATTGTGCTCTCTTTGACGTCAGAGCTGTAGTTTTGTGTTCAGCAATGATCAGTGCCTTGCTGTTTTGATTTGTAATGGTTATTCTCTATGTACCTTTGTATCCATTTGGGCTGACCTTTTTGAAATGTATTTTTTGTAGAATTGTTGCCTGTTGAAATTTCTGCCAATATCAGTGAAAGCTAAGAATTTTTTAAAACGATAAATGAATTATTTTCAGGTATACAATAAAGTGTTTTTGTCATCTTAACAATTAGCAAGAGTTTTCACTTTGCATCTCTAAAATGTGAACTACAGCACTGCTTCAGAAATCACTTGTAAGATTTTGGTCCAGGGGCATTTAAGATATGTAGTTGATTATCTGTAGGTTTTTAGTCAATTAGTGTTTACATTGATAACTTGAACGTGTAAAATAGTCCTTTTTAAAGTTTAATTAACACATGAGTTCATTGGAAGACACCCTAGTTTCTGAAGTTACTATATGTATCGAGTTCTCACCGATTTCTTAAAGAAAATCTGCATATTAAGATTGTTGGCATGCTTGGATTAGTGTTTACATTGATAACTTGAACGTGTAAAATAGTCCTTTTTAAAGTTTAATTAACACATGAGTTCATTGGAAGACACCCCTAGTTTCTGAAGTTACTATATGTATCGAGTTCTCACCGATTTGTTAAAGAAAATCTGCATATTAAGATTGTTGGCATGCTTGGATTACTAACAGGTCAGTTTGTAATGTTTGACAAGTTTGTTTATTCACTCGTGGGCCATGGGCTTCGGTAGCTGGCCAGCATTTATTGCCCATCCCTAGTTGTCCTTGAGAAAGTGGTGATAAGCTGTCGCCTTGAACTGCTGCAGTCCATATGCTGATAGTAGACCCATAATTCCCTTGAGTTGGGAATTCCAAGGTTTTGACCAGTGACAGTGAAGGTATGGCAATATACCAAGTCAGGATGGTCAGTGGCTTGGATGGAAATTTGCAGATGGTGGTGTTCCCAGGTATTTGCTGTCCTTGTTCTTCTAATTGGAAGTTGGTCATGGGTTTAAAAGGTCCTCTGTAAGGATCTTTGGTGAATTTCTGCAACTCCTCTTAGTGTACACTGTTGCTCCTGCACATTTGGTGGAGGGAAAGGATGCTTGTGGATGTGGTGCCACTAAAGGCTGCTTGAATGTTGTTGAAGCTGTACTTGTCCAGGAAGAGAGAGAGTATTCCATCACACTCCTGACTTTTGCCTCGTAGATGGTGAACAAGCTCTGGGGAGTCGAGAGGTGAATTACTTGCCACAGTATTTCTAGCCTCTGACCTGGTCTTGTACTTTTTATGTGATGGGTCCAGTTGAGTTTCTTGTCAATGGTGGTTAGCTCAACTCTCTTGTTGGAAATGGTTATTGCTTAGCGTTTGTGTGGTGCGAATGTCACTTGCCACTTTAGACTGGATATTGTGCAGATCTTGTTGCATTTGAATGTGGACTCCTTCAATATTGTGAGAAGTCACAAATGGGAGTGAACATTGCAATCATTGACAAACATCCTATTTCTGACCTTTATTATGGAAGGTAGGTCATTGAAGCAGCTGAAAATGATTGAGCCTCTGACACTGTCCTGACAAACTCCTGCAGAGATGTCCTGGAGCTGACACGACTGACCTTCGACAGCTACAGTCATCTTCCTGTGAGTCAGGTATGACTCCAACTGGGTGGAGACTTTGCCCCTGTTACCCATTGATTCCAGTTTTGCAACAGCTCCTTGATACCATGCTCGATAGAATGTGGCCTTGATGTCAAGGACTGTCACTCTTCCCCCTCACTTCTGGAATTCAGCTTTTTTGTTCAAGTTTGAACCGAGGCTGTAATGAGGTCAGGAGCTGATTGATCCTGGTGAAACCCAAAGTGGGCATCACTGAGCAAGATATTGCTGAGGAGGTGCTGCTAGATAGCCTTGTTGATTAAATCTTTCACTACTGATGACCAAGAGTAGACTGATGGGTGAGTTGGATTTAGAGTCATACAGCATGGAAACAGACCCATTGGTCCAAATGGTTCATGCTGACCATGTTCCAAATCAAACTAGTCCCACTTGTCTGTTCGGCCCATATCCCTCCAAACATTTCCTGTTCATGTCCTTTTCCAAATATCTTTTTAAATGTTTTAAGTGTACCAGCTCCCACCACTTTTTCTGTTAGTTCACTCCACACACTGTGACATCATTCTGTGGAAAATGCAATGCCCCTCATGTCCTTTTTAAAACTTTCTCCTCTCATCTTAAAAACATATTCCCTAGTTTTGAACTCCCCCACCCTTGGGAAAAGTCCCTTGATATTCACCTTCGCTATCCCCTCATGATTTTATAAATCTCCTCAACCTCCTATATTCCAGTGAAAAAATCCCAGCCTATTTTTGTAATTCAAACTTTCCATTCCCAGCAACATCCTGGTAAATCTTAATTTATCAGTTTAATAATATCCTTCCTTTAGCAGGGCAACCGGAACTGTACGTAGCACTCCAGAAGAGGCCTCACTGAGAATGTATATAGGGTATGAGCAGGTAGGGAAAGAGGTTTTGAGTTTTGTGAAACAAAAGGTTCAACTCGCATGGCTCAGATCAGATAAAACTTGCAGTAAACAACGAGGTGCTGGAGGCAAGGGTAATGAGTTAACAAGGTAGAAAAGCATTCATTATGTAGAGCCATTTAACAAGATGAAGCATTCAGTATGTAAAATCAGCAAGGAGAAAAGTATTCATTGTGTGAAGACAGTTATTCGCTGTGTGACAACAGATGTCAATAGTAAAGATTAAGACACTCGCTGATTGTAACAGTCACCCAATCAATATGTATATTGCCTTATCTGGATGCTCCTCCCTGTAAAATGACTGTGTATAATTCATTAAGAAACTATTGTTTGAGAGAAGACAGAGAATGCCTGTTTCTATGCACATGGGTGATCGTTCTCCCTCCAGGGCCCGAATAAAGATGGAGATAGTATAGTTTTATCTCTCTGAGCGTTTTGCTTCAACTGAGGCAGGAACAGGACAATACTTCAGCCTTATTAGAGTGATGTGTTGGGTTTTTTCATCTGAGGGGGATATTTGTAATGTCATCTCCACCTAGTAAGCATAAAACTTTTGTTTGCCTGCCCAGTGAAATCTTAAACTTTATCAAATATTATTTGAAATGTAATTCATTCAGTGGATCAATTCATATGTTTACACTGGAGAATTGGCATCTAGCCACTACTTTGCAATCTACTTTGCAGATGTTGTTACAAAAGTTTGTAAGATTATTTGAGAACTTGGATTTGAAACTGGAGGCAAAATGCAATTTGTGTTTTCAGTTCAGTGAAAATCTGACTTTTGCTTTAAAAAGGTCAGAAAGTGACTTTTTTAACATGCATTTCAAAATAATATTTGACCAGTTATGTAATTTACTTGAAATGATCAGTAAGTCCCCAGGGAGATAATTGCCCGAGTATATCCATTGACTTGAGTTTTAAGAACTCCAGCGAGAGTGCCAAAGCATCTTTATGCAGAGTGAGGAAGCACTGTTAATAGCAGTCAGGCCTGTGGAGAAGTTCTGAGTTGCCAAGGAGTCAGTGAAAAGAAAACTAGAAGCAGAAGGCATGGAGCTGTCAGAGGAAAACATCCAGCAGGCTGTTGAGGACAAGCGTTTAAGGAACCTGTTTAAGCAATGTCAATTGCTTTAGCAGTATGTTTTAAGTCTTGGGGGGGAAAAAACAATTACTGAAGAAAATAATGAGTGGACCCAAAGAATTTTTCACAAGGAAACTAATTGTAGATGTGCAAGGAGCTGTTGAATGGAGGTAGGAGTGACTCTCTTCACTGAAGTCTGAATGCCTGTCAGAATATTGCTGAGGTAGAAGTGATGAGATTGTTCTAATAGTTTTTGTATACTGTTGTACGGTATAGTATGGTTTGTTTTGAGTAATTTTTTTTCCTTTGTTTTTAAAGGTATATTAACATCAATGTCTTGTGAAAATGTTTGTTCTCCATGTAACCAAAAAGAAAACCAGCCTTTTAATCTGTCAAGCTAGTTTCCATTCTGGAATCTGACTTGGTCAGTATTACTATCAGCTGGGATCATAACGATGTTAATACTATTGGTTTGTAATGAATCTAAGCTCCCTTTAGAGCTGGAAATTTGAGAAAAATAGACAATTTTTGCCTATGTCTACCTTACTCTTCCAAAATGTCACAAAAATGTCA
The DNA here is from genome assembly GCF_004010195.1 of Chiloscyllium plagiosum. Classification (NCBI taxonomy): domain Eukaryota; kingdom Metazoa; phylum Chordata; class Chondrichthyes; order Orectolobiformes; family Hemiscylliidae; genus Chiloscyllium; species Chiloscyllium plagiosum. Next base: position 25,531,189 of record NC_057740.1, on the reverse strand, counting down.
TCTTTTAAAATTAAATATTTAGTTGTAAAATCTTCGTTAGGTGCTAAAGCTTTAAGCAGAATAAGTGTGCGGCACGGTGGCACAGTGGTTAGCACTGCTGCCTCACAGCGCCAGAGACCCGGGTTCAATTCCCGCCTCAGGCGACTGACTGTGTGGAGTTTGCACGTTCTCCCCGTGTCTGCGTGGGTTTCCTCCGGGTGCTCCGGTTTCCTCCCACAGTCCAAAGATGTGCAGGTTCAGGTGAATTGGCCATACTAAATTGCCCATACTAAATTGCCCATAGTGTTAGGTAAGGGGTAAATGTAGGGGTATGGGAGGGTTTCGCTTCGGCGGGTCGGTGTGGACTTGTTGGGCCGAAGGGCCTGTTTCCACATTGTAATCTAATCATAAGAGACAAATCTGTCTTCAAGCCATCTTTCAAATGAATCCACACATCCTGCCTAGATTGTGTAAACCACACTCGGAATTGCCATAAAAAGTTAACACTTCTGGAATAGTTCTGGTGGGAATGTACTTAGGCAAGATTTCTTGAGACTATTTATTTTAAGATGATGAAAAGACATAAGCTTTTTTGTCAAACTGTGCAATAGTTAGATATGGAAGTAGAAATAGCATTCACTTATTAGTATAATTGCTCAGTTACATAATTTCATTGCATTTGGGGAAAAAAAAGTTGCTTCTGTGTCATTCTGGCATTTTTAAAGTTACTGTGCTAACTCTCTTTCTTTATGCTTCCAGTCCAGTCCTTCTTCCCCATGAAGATCCTAACTCTTTGTCTCCCTGTCTTATCTTTTGAATTGTTGTTTTTGTGTTCTTGGCATTCAATTATTACTAATGACAGATCAGCCCAAATTTTTCACATCGTATTTAAGGATCAGTCCATTACTTTTTGGTTTTTGTGTACATTTCCTCAATCTAAAAATCTGCTATGTAAAGGTTACTTATTAATTATTCTAGTATCAGTGCAGTGTAGCATAACTGCCAGTTAACAGTGGGAAGGTTTTGTGGTTCCTTTAAGATGCTTTGATAGTGGCCTATTCTAAGTGCAAGGCAGCAGTCGGATAATTCTCCCTTTTTTTACAGAATATAAAATTGCCCCTCTGTTGGTTCCCGGATTTATAGTTCTATTCCGGATTTATAGTTCTATTCCAATTTTCCTTTCTTCCCCCGTTCTGAAGAGCAAGCACTCAAGATAGAAACTCATCTAAGTGGAGATAATCTGTGTCTGCTTGGCTATTTTGCAGCTGAAAGAAGTAAACTTCTATAATGTCTTGCAATAGTACACATTATTGTTTGGATCTGAGCTGCCTACTGCACTATTTTTAAAAAACCTTTTCTGATTTTGGACCCAAAGTACTTGCCAGTCTTGTGCACATTCTATTTAGAATTTAAGACTTTATTATATTCCTGATGGGATGTGAGTGTCACTGGCTGGGCCAACGTTTATTGCACATCTCTATTTGCTGTTGATAAGGTGACAGTTCACCAAAACCTTCTCAAAGACAACTAAGGATGGGAAATAAATGCTACTCAAGCCAGTGACTTGCACGTCCCTTGAAGAATTTTTAAAAATGTTAAATTCTAAATATTTTAGGAGCAGAGGCATCTTAGAATCATATAGCATGGGAACAGATGCTTCAGCCCAACTCGTTCATGATGACCAGCTTCTTAAATGAAACTAGTCCCATTTACCTGTGTTCAGCCCATATTCCTTTAAACCTTTCCTATTCATGTACCTATCCAAATGCCTTTTAAATGTTATAATTGTACCTCCATCTACCACTACATCTGGCAATTTGTTCCATTTACACACCACTCTGTGTGAAAAGGTTGCCCCTCATGTACCTTTTTAAAGATTAGATTACTTACAGCTTGGAAACAGGCCCTTCAGCCCAACAAGTCCACACCGACCCTCCGAACAGCAACACACCCAGACTCATTCCCCTACATTTACCCCTTCACCTAACACTATGGGCAATTTAGCATGGCCAATTCACCTAACCTGCACATCTTTGGATTGTGGGAGGAAACCGGAGCACCCGGAGGAAACCCATGCAGACACTGGGAGAATGTGCAAACTCCACACAGACAGTTGCCCGAGGCAAGAATTGAACCTGGGTCTCTGGTGCTGTGAGGCAGCAGTGCTAACCACTGTGCCACTCATCTTAAACCTATGCCCTCTAGTTTTGGACACCTACCTTGGGGAAAAGACCTTTTTGCTGTTCACCTTATCAATGCTCCTGATGATTTTATAAGACTCTATAATGTCACCCCTCAGCCTCGTACCCTCCAGAAGAAAAGATCTCAGCCTATCCTTATAATTCAAACACTTCAGTCTCAGTAACATCCTCGTAAATCCTATTTGCACTTTTCCCAGTTTAGTAACATTCGTCCTATAGCAGAGCAACCAGAATTGTACACAGTATTCCAAATGTGGCCTCACTAATGTCTTGTACAGCCATAACAACTCCGTACTCTGTGCTTTGACTACATGCCACATGCTGCTTTCACCACCTGTGACACCACTTTCAACATATGTATCTGCATCCCGAGGTCTGGTTGTAAGTTTGCTCCCTGACTTGGATAGATTTGTTCTTGGTCTGTTATGGTGTGTCAAAGATACATAAATAGCAAGTGGGACAGAACACTGGTGCTTTGTCGTACAAGGTTCTCTTCCTGAGGTTTCATACATGACATGCAATTTGCACACAGCCACTTCTGGACAGTTAAAGTTTATTAAAGCTTGTACAAGGTACGTTACCCCATTTTGCCCCCCCCCCGCAAGCATGCAAGGTCGAGTTAGTGACTCCCTGAACAAAGAAAGCACATCCCCTTTATCCAGGTCAATTGGCCATGCTTACAGATACTCTGGCCACTCCCCCACAGTCACATGCCACTCAAGACAACCCCCAGTCACTCAGTCACATGTCACCACAGATACAATGGCAGGATGAGATCAACCTCCGAGATAACTCTAATACCCTAATCCTGGGAATCATTATGCAGGCGATTTCATGACTCTGATTTCTCTCCCCCCCGAAGATAATGTAGGTGTGACATACCTAGCTTCAGGGGAAGGCAAGAAAGCATTACTGAATGAGAGTTTAGCTTGACAATAGCAGAATAAGCAGTAAATAGCCACCCAAATGAAGTGCAAGTCATCTACATTCCTGCATGAATGCCGTCCCTACCCACTTTCAGAATGTTCACTCTGCAGTTTAACTCTTAAAATTCCATCAATATCCAAAGAGATATTCCTGTTTAATCTTTGAACATTACAATCGGAGGCTCACTGATGTTACCTCGTGTGGTGACGAAACATCTGAGAACAATTCTAGCAGCTCAGCGAGCAACTTACAACCTGAGATACAAATCTTCTGCAAAATCGCCTCCCTAGGTCTCCCATCAATGCTCCCCAGGACCCTAAGTTCTATTCTGGTTTATCTTAACAAAATGCAACACCTCACATTTATCTAAGTTTATCTCCATCTGTCATCCCATAAGTCAATAGAAATAGATCAGTTTTTTTTAACGAAGTCCAATAGAATTTGTGTTTTATTATTGTGGGGGGATAATAATGACATTAGTTGAAGTATGTGCATTTTGGCTAATGTCTTCTTTGAACTCTGGGGAAACTGGACTGAAATGGTCTATTTAGTCTTCTAAATTCCACCTTTCTATCCTGATAACATTGATTGAATCTGTGTTGCATTGTTTACATTTTTTTTCTTTCCAATAATAGGCTGCCAAAGATTAAGTGCAGTACTCCAAATAAGTACTTGTACAAGTTCAACATTTATATTTTGCGTCTCTTGATATCTAACAGTTGTACTTTTATTTCACAGTTTTATATTTTGATGTATAAAGTGCTGTTATCTGGGTTGTTTGGAGATTATGGCAAGTTCCAGAATTGAGGTAGTTTATTGTATTCAAGTGTAGATCTTTATAGTAGTAGTCCCACATTACATTATTCTATTTGCTTAATCTTGTATAGAGTTGGAATTAATTTTTCAGAATAAGCTTTGTGTTTTTAGTTTTTAGCTATTCAAATATTTTAATGCATCAGAAGAAAAATGGCTATTACAAACACTTTAGTGGTCATTAATTGAACTTATGGAAACAGTTTGCTGTAAAACAAACAAGGGGATCATTGGAGCACAGATGTAACTGTTTATTTTTGGAGTCTGGGAACTTTCTGTGTGAAACATTGCAGGATTTCAGTAATGGCAGGTTAAAATACCTTTTTGAGTGTGACCACTGTTGAAAAACATTTTAATGATCTTTCAACAATGGATGTAGTATCTAGCGTAATGCAGTCCAATTTGCAGTTTTGTTGAAAAACAGTGACTGTACATGTGGCTACTTGTTAGCTACTTGCATTTATTAATGGTGTTAGGAAACAATGTATTATTTATTGAGTAACCTTATTAACTATTATAACCCTTTTAGTAACAGTAGAAAAATTGAATGCTTTGAGATTTGATTTTAATTTGTCTAGATTCACCAGCATGACCAAAGAATTTGAGTTGGAAACTTAAATTCTAAATAGAACCTTTCAGAGTAACTGAATATTCACTTTGGCACATGTAGCAGTCATATTGTGTGTAATCTGACCTCTATATTTAAGAAATCAAGTGCAGATTGACTCACTGTTTTGTTGAACATAGCTGTTTAATCACAAGTCTGACCCTGGACTTCAGTCACCTGTCTTTTTTTTAAAATTCTGTGCCTTTTCTTGTATGTTGACGTCTGTCCTCCACCTCCTGCAGTGTTTGATATTTTTAAATGTGTGTGCATCAATGACCAGGCCATCACTATTGCTCTTTACTACTCCTCCATCAGGTGGTGATATGCCAACTTCTTAAACTGCTGCATATCAACAATATGTTGGGTAGGGAGTTACAAAAGTTTGATTCAGCAGAAGTGAAGGAACCATGACATGTATGCCATCCCATCCTAGAAATGACTTGAGGGTATTTTTTTCAGGTGCTGGTGTTCCCACACATCTGTCCTTGATTTTCTAACTTTTATGAGTGTGGAAGATGCTGTCACAAGAGCTTTAACAGATTGCTGCAATGCTGCTTTTAGGTGGTGGAGAAACTGCTTTGGCTTTCGTGTTCAGCTTATTGAATGGTTCAGCTGGATTCATACAGATAAATGGCAAGTATTCCATCACATTTTCAGACCTGTGCCCTATAAGTGGTGGTAAGCTTCAGGAAATGAGGAGCAATATTCCTTCTAAAGCATGCAGCCGCTTAGAGAGTCCATACACTGATTGGCATGAAGACCCAGTGCCTCCTGGCTCCAGAAGTTGCTGCCGAGTATCGAGGTTGGAGGTAAAGAGATGTGCATCAAGGGAAAGTGGCCAGAAAACTTGTATGAATTTTAGTGATCCCATTGGACAAAAAGGCCAGTACACACAATGTGAAGTGTATCATTCTATGTTAGAGATCCGAACAAATAGGTCTTCCTTGAAGTAGCAACATGGGATCCTTTATGTCCATCTGAGTTAGGACTTTGGCTAAATGTCATTCCATAGGTGGTGTTGTCTGTGCTCCAGTACCTCTTATGCATTCAACAAAGGATCTCTGGATTACACTTCACATTTTGATGTCTTCCTTCTGTGTGGTGGGGAGGTGGTGAGCGGATATAAATATCAGGTCAGGTTACTCATAATGTTTGCCTATATAAATGAAATGTTTCTGCATGGTAATTCATGTAGAATTACCAGAAAGCTTTAGCTAGGTTGTTTATAAAGTGGGGAAATGAAGGGAAAAGCATTGAACAATTGGTGTTGCACAAATGATCAATCATTTTCTATTGGATATGAAAGATATTGAAGGAAGTGACGTTAGAAACTATAGGAGCATTAGCCATTATCTTGCCTAGACTTGGGAGGTACCAAAATATTGGGGAATTGCTACATTACATCCTTGTTGAAAAAAGGTTGCAAGGATAAGCCAGCAATTATAGATCTGTCAAATTAACTTAATTAGTTTGGAAGCTTTTAGAATAATTATTTGGGATAGATTTAGTAGTCACATTGAGGTAGAAAAAGTGAATTGAAAAGCCAGCATGGATTTGTGAAAGGCAGAATATATTTAAATAACTAGAGTTCTTGGTGAAAAGGTAACAAAGGGTAAATGAGGGTAATACTGTTTTATTGGTGTACATGAGTTTTGAGAAGGCGTTTAGTCCAGTGCCACAAAATTGACTTGTTAAAGTTAACTCAGAATAAAAAAGCTGTAGCAATGTGGATTCAAAGAGTGATAGGCAACAGGAAGTAATGGTTAATCAATACTTGTTTGGGTTGCTTAAAAGATTTTATAGTGGAATTCCCCAGGAATCAGTATTAGCATGTTGACTTTTCTTGACATGTATTAATGATCTACATGTTGCCTTTCAGGACCCAATTTCAAAGTTTGCAGATGATACATCTTAAACTGAGGAGGATAGTGTAGAACTTCAAAAGGAAGGACATTAGACAAGCGCAGGAGTGTGGGATAGGTGCCAGGTAATTGCAAGGTGATGCATTTTGGTAGAAAGAACATCGACAGACAATGTAAGCTGCACATTCAATACTAAATTAGGTGCAGGAGGAGAGGGACCTGATCGTGTATGTGCGTTGAAGGTAGTAGGGTAGGAGAAGGAAGAAGTTAATAATAGTATCCTGGGTTTTATTAATATGATCATAGGATTGCAAGAGCTAGAAGATGATATTTCTACTTGGAGTAAGCATCTAATGTGCAAGTGTATGAGGAAGAGGCAGGAAATTGGCAGTTGATAATGATAGTTATTAGCAAACCTGGTGCAGATACAGTGGGCCAAATGGTGGCTTCCTATGCAGTAACATTTCTGTGATTTTGAAAGCCCAAATATGTAGCTAGCTCTCTTTGCTAATGTTCACTGATAACAAAAAAGTAAGAGCTGTTGATTGGTGTATGCTCTTAAAGTTTTTCTTTTCCCACGATGCTCCACTATTTCCTAAAGACTTGCAGTTTGGTTTTCGGTTAAATTGTTCCATGACATTACTCAGCTTTGACATAACTGCAATGTTTGCCATGCGTTTTTTTTCAGTGTTGTGACAAATATGTGAAATTATCATGAACCTCCAGCTTCATATTGTTAATTCAGATAAATGGCAGTATGTTATACCTAACCTGTGTCCTCAATGCTTGACAATGGTGAGATGTGGACAACATAGGCCAGGTAGGATAAAAGGTTGAATGCTATTTTGTCCTTCAATGTCTCCAAAAAATGATCAGTTTAGATATGCTGGAAAATGGCTAGAGTAGCTGGAACTAGAGGAAGGGGCAATATCACTGCACCATAGAGCACTATGTCTCAGATATATCCTTCACATTTCTTTGCAGGATAAGGTTACAAACAATGAAATTCTGAAGAGTGCTACTTGCTAAGCTGACATTGGCTACATTAGCTCAGCTGGTTTCATGAGATGGATAATGGTTGTGTATACCCAATCATCAGTACAATAAACTCACCCTGGGTTCCGAATCTCTCTCTCCACCTCTATTATGCAGACATAAAGGAGGAAGGTTGTGGACACTGGCACCTGGGTGACCGTTGCTGCAAGAAGAACATGGGAAATAAGAGCAGGAATAGGCTGTTTAACCCTTCAAGCCCACTCCACCATTCAGTGCAAGTATGTGTAGAAATTACAAAAGTCACCTAAATCTTGGCATTTTACTTGCTGTTTTAGTCAGTCATAGAGTCAGCACGGAAATAGACCCTTTGATCCAAATCATCTATGCCATCCTGATATCTTAAACTGACCTAGTCCCATTTGCCAGCATTTGGCTCTTATCCCTCTAAACCCTCCTTATTCACATCCCCATCACTACTTCTGGCAGCTTGTCCCACACATGCCCCCTCCATGTGAAAAAGTTACTACTTTGGTCCCTTTTGGATCTCTCCTCTCTCACCTTTTAAAATTATGCCTTTTTAGTTTTGTACTCTCCTATCCTGAGGTAAAAAGCCTTGGCTATTCACCCTATCCATGCCCCTCATGATTTTATAAACATCTGTAAGATTACCAAAGAGCCTCTGACACTCCAGGGGAGGAAAAAAGTCTCAACCTATTCAGCCTCTCCCCATACCTCAATCCCTCCAATCCTGGCAATATCCTTGTAAATGGTTTCTGAATGTTTTCAAGTTTCACAACTTCTTTCCTATAGCAAGGAATCCAAATTTAAATGCAGTATTCTAAAAGATCTTTTGAAATGTGGTCTGACCAGTTTTGATTAAAACATGCCTTCACATCAGGAAAATGTGATTTTACATTTTTCTAATGTCGGTCATTTTTAATCATGAGTGAAATTTCCGAAAATGCCTTTTATTTGAAAGCAAACGGAACACCAACAAAACATTTTGACTAGTCGAGACATGGGTTTCCTTGGACTGTTGACTATGTGAAACCTAACTACGTTTTCTCTTCATTCCTGTCTGCCTTTCATTGTTATGCTCATTTAACTGATTATGATCTTCAGATTACTGGGTTTTGTTTCACCATGGTATTTGATTAGCTCATTCTGCTGGTGCAAATGATGCCGGTGTGTAATGGATGCATTTAGAAGAACCAGATCAATTTTTCCAGAATTTTTCCTTCTGTCCAAAAAGTGAAGTTACAATATTCCTATTTGGTTGTCTGGGGAAGAATATACATCAGTGTCCATTTCAAAAAATGAAAGGAGAGATTATGCCACCATGAGCGTTGATAATGTGAAAAACCTCTCCAGGCAAACTCAAAAGGCGTTGTATTACAAAAAGTATTGGCTTCACTTTCTAATAATTTGTTAATTACTGTTCACTGTGCACTGTTCATATTGACTGAGAAGTGACTTCCTATTGAGAAGAGCTTCCCATGTAAGAAAAGTATGAACCACAATTGATGCTGTAATAGTATTTTGCTCCGATGCTGTAATAGTATTTTGCTCCAATGCTGATATTCCCAAGGCTGCTGCTGCATTACTGGCATGTATATTAACCTTTCAATGTTTTGGTTCTTTTAGTGATATGATATTCAGAATTATGGTAGGGTAACGAGCTTTTAAGCTGCTTTACAAAAGAGCTTTTTCCAATTTGATATTTCTCTGTAGCTTTCCCATCTGCTTGACCAATGCCCTCAAGGGTTGAGTTGTTTTCCAGTTTCAGAATAGAGCTTTTCCTCAACCACATACCTATCCCACATAGCCTTTGCATATAGATTAGTGCTGGTATATTCAAAAGGAATTGATGCCATTCTCCAATTGAAGAACAGATTCTTCACACTTACGAGACCATTTATTGTCTCTAAAGATGCAATGACTTTATTAGTGATAAATATGTGTAAAGGGAGTGAGATGGTTGGAAGCTCAAAATTGCTGCTGTAAATTTTCTAAGTTTGTTGTTAGGGTATTTTTATCTGCTTTGCATTTAAAATTATTTTTCCTCTTGTGTCCTTGAGGTTTCACAAGTCTGAAGTGGAAAACTGGTCATATACTTAATGGAAATGTAGGAAACCTCTTAGTAAATACACTTTAGAATGATGAATGTAACGAAGTACTTTGGCAATCTAATTAAACTCAGTCCCATAGATACTGAAGGTTGTGGATATTGATAAAGGTAATTTAACAGCTCTTGTGTCCCTACCCCTGGATCGGGAGGCCTGGGTTCATGTCCCACCTGTTTCTGTGGTGTGTAACAACAAAAAATCTCTGAAAGGTCGATTAGAAGAATATGCTGAATAAAAATCAAGAGGAAATTTGTGTCCTACCTTAGCTGGTTTTGGGACTGAGGGATAATACTGAAAATCTGGAGTAAAGATTCTCTTCCACTTAAGTTTGTTTTTGTAAACTTTCTTCCATACTTTGACTCATCACTGACCAGTATTCATGTGTCAGACAATGTTGTTCTAATTATTGTTTGTACTAAGCACTCTTTGAAACGAAATGTCCATTGGTTCCTATTTGCAATTCTGAAAGGCAATTGTTTGGAACAGATTCTTTTGATCTGATCAGAGGTGGCCCTGACCTTATCCAGCATAATTCACAAACAAAAGCATAGTAGTGCCAATGCAGAATATCAGAAATAAAAGGATAATACTGGAGAAACTCAGCAGGTCTGAACTACGAAGAGTCATGTCAGATGCACAACTTGGCACACTTTTCTCTCTCCACATACGCTGCCTGACCTGCTGAGTTTGTCCAGCATTTTTTTTTTCTTTTTAAGAAAAGGTTTTGTGAATTATAAATAAACTGAAAACTAATTGCAGAGCTAATTTTGGCCAGGGCATCTAGAGAACTTCACTATTCGAATTTTGATAATGCTGAGATTTTGTTAAACTCTCCATCAGTAGTAATGTTGCTGCTGTTTCTACTGTTTAATTACTCAAATTCACTCTTAAGAGATGCACTTCACTGCTTTTGACTTGCAGGGGTAAAAAGATCAAGACATGTATATCGTTTGAATAATGCACTAAAATGATACATTTGGGTCAGGGGTACTTCCCAGGTTTACTTTTGTTTTTAGTATGTAGAAACCCAAATAGTTTTGAGCAAAATTGCCAATTATATTGTAATATTTGGCCAACATTTAACCAGAATGAAATGGTTTAAGCTTGAATATTTTAAAATTATAACAAATGCAACGTTGCACAGTACAACTGTCCTCTCTAGCAGTAGTGGTATGTATGTATGTATATACACAATACAACATTGACTGTAGTTATTTTGGAATAGAAAAGCTTCTAGTCACTAAGCATATTAGGTGGTACCTGAAATGTTAAGCCAAAATTTTCCTCTGCACAAATGATATCTGCCCTGTTGATTTGTTTCTGGGATCTGTTATATTTTGCTTTTTCTTATAATGAAGCTGTAGATATTTGAGTAGCTTGTTTCGTTTTTGAGGTAGCATGGCAGCACGATCCCACTCTTCCAATAGAATTTTAAAGTGAAGTTTATTTTCTTTGTTTGCTCATCAGCATTGGGTGGGAAGGTCAGCGTAGAAATGAACACCTGAGTCGTTGAACAAAATATTTATCAATGCACTCAATTTAAACAAATATGTAATTTAAAGCTTTCACAAGAAAATTAGAATAAATTTGATTCTATATCTGAACAAGATCTTTGAGTAAGTGTATTTTAAAGTTTTTAGCCTACTGCAATGCTGATTAATTTGATTCCTGCACATCTGTAACCCTCCTTCTCTTTAGGACTTTAAATCTTTATCTTCTGTGTATTTTCTCTCTTTGCAATTTATTCTGTCCCAGTGAAGATTAATATATTGTGAACAGTTTGGCAAACCATGGTACTAAAGTACACTTTTGAAGCATTGTTATCTAGTATTGGAAGCAAACTCAGGAAGTGCTCAAAGTTTTAAATTTTGTTTTAGCTGCCACTTAGTTTGTCAAAGATGACTAGACATCATGACAGTAGGGGAGCAGAATTTGCATATTTAATTCTGATGCACAAGCGAGAAAATAGTACTTCTAAATTAGATTCAGGTGGTGATACCTTCCATTAATTGGTATTCTTGTATCTGTTTTTGCTGAGTTGTTGCCGATGTGAAGCCTTCTCCAAAAGCATTGTAAAAGCTAAGTGGAACTGTTTGCTGCTATGGTCCACACTGCAAAGCTGTTCTAACTTACAGGAATAAAGAAATTCCTGGTGCAGTTCGCATATCTCTGACTACATGATTCAATAGATTTGAATTAATAGTAGTACTCTAGGCTTCTGCTGTTGAGAAATATTCAACAATGATTTGTAACCAACTAGTGTGAAGATGACAAAATCCTCAAGGGCTAAATTTGCTTCAATATTAGGGACTAAGTTGGTCATCTTTGGAATTTTCTTGCAATATATTGCTCCAAAATGTTTCTAAGCATCTGACCAAAATATTTTTAACAAGTTTTATAGATATTTTATCTCCTGCCATCCACTGCATCTAAACCAATCTGCCTTGGGACAATGAAAATTTTGATTATTGAATGCCAACCTTTAAACAGAACTTCATTAAGTAGTCCTGGATGCTAAACTCCAGCTTAGATTTGCTACATTCAAAGGTTTTATCATCTTTTTACAACAACTACGAAGACTTCTAATGGAGGAATTCAAGTGCTGTGATTTTGAGTATGTGGAGTTTCTCATATCACCTTCAGCTTGGCATATATCCAGGGAGCACTGGCTTTGACAGCATCAATATAAGGTAGAATTGTTTTAATATTAATTGCAGCGGTAGGTACTAGTATTGGAAGCAAACTCATGAATTTAGTTCTGTGATGAAAAAATGAATATCTGATAGTTAGTCAATGCAATAACACAGCAAAGTGGAAATTTAGTGTCAAAATTATTTTCACTCACTTGAATTGAGCAGCTTTGGAATATGAAAATTAGATTATATCCTAAGAGCATTGCAATATTAATTCTCAGTGCTGTGGAGTGTAAATAAGTAAAGGTATGATCCCATCTGTAGTCTAATCATGCCAAGTAAGAAGACATCCAGCAACATCTGCAATATTTGTTCCATAACAAAAATAGGTAAATCAAAGTTGGGCTTGTTGGTTCCCTATATCTTTTGTTAGCTAGTTACCAAAAGGAGGAATTTGTGATGAACTTAGCAAACTTTTTCTCCTCCTTTTGATAGCAAAGCTAGGTTGAATTGTGGCAATACAATCTTAGTGCCTTATGGTTTAAACTGCAAACATTCACAAAATTAAAAAATACAACTCTAATTTCAAATATAGAACATCAAACTTTACAGCGCAGTACAGGCCCTTCGGCCCTCGATGTTGCGCCGACCTGTCATACCAATCTGAAGCCCATCTAACCTACACTATTCCATGTACGTCCATATGCTTGTCCATTGACGACTTAAATGCACTTAAAGTTGGAGTATGCACATATTACAAATTCAGCCTTATGTTTTTGGGTGATGACTTGGAAACTTTAACTCTGTTTCTCCCCTTGTTAGATGTATCCTGACCCACTGAATATTTCAAGTGTTTCCTGTTTCTATTTCAGATTTACTACATCCGTAGTATTTTGCTTATATGTCAACATTGATCAAGTTGACATCATCCTTCAATTATTGCAAACTCCTACAGTTTTCCTGCATAATACGAAAGAATTTTTAGGCCTGTCATTCACTAACATTGAGACCGTTTTATCATCAAAATATGCTCATTGATTTATTTTGTTTTGTAGGACTACACGAAAGAAGGAACGTGAAAGAATTCAGCTGTTCCATCTGTATTGTCAGTTTGACTTAAGGATGTGTTGTCTCTCAAAAAATGTACAAAAGAAGACAAAAATGGAAGATTTGTCGAGACCTTTGATGGTGCTAAACTTGTAGTAGCCCATCGTTTTAACCGTGATGATATTCTAAAATTCCAAGGTTTGGCATTGGTTTGCATGGCAAAGTAACCGTGGAGAAGCCAGGCTACCACAAACTTATGGATTTTGATAAGAGAGGGGGGAGGGGTGACACGGAAGAAACGAGAAGAATGTCAAAATCTGGCGGGCGCGGAACCAATTGTGGCCGGAGTACAGGGACCAGTTCTGGAGTCTTAATGGTTGGTCCCAACTTCCGCGTGGGGAAGAAGATTGGATGTGGGAATTTTGGAGAGCTTCGTCTGGGTAAGAAACATCAGAATTGCTGATTCCTCCTTTTATTTCCATGAACAATTGAGTTGGATTTGTACGTTTGACTGTTACAAACAGAATGTCTAATAAATAGAAGGTACAGCAATAGTTTGTCACTAAGTAATCCAGGAACCTAGGTAAAGCTTTGTGGGCTTGAGTTCAAAAGCAGATGGTAGAATTTGAATTCAGATTTTAAAAAAAAATTTGAAATGAAAGGTCTAATGGCAACCATTTTTGTAAAAACAGTAAAAACTAATCACTATTGACCTTAAGGGAATGACATTCTAATAATACTTCCCTGTCTGGCCTAAGTGTGACTTCAGACTAACAGCCATATGTGATTGACTCTTTTAATTTCCTTTTGAAATGGCCTGGCAAGCCCCTCCGATCAGGGGCTTGGAGTTGGCAATAAATATTTGCCTAGCCAGTGATGCTCATCCCATTAATGAAATTTAAAGTCATTGGAATAATTGGTACTTAGCCTGGTTACCAAAGATAAACTTGTATATTCTGAATAATTTCTGGTGTTCTACTTAGTCCAGTGTACATATTCTCACTTGCCTTAGTCTTGTGTAAATTTTAGATTTAGATTTTATTGTAATGTGTACTTGAGTACAGTGAAAAATGTATAACGTTGCCATTCTCTGGCACCATCTTAGTATACCAAAGGCAGGACTAAAAATACAAGCAGAAATACATGAAACAGCCAAAAGAAAAGGAAACGTATAAATCACTCCTTACCTGGTTCTCTCCAGAGAAACAAAGCTACAAACTCCATCCCTCAGTCTGCAGACTCAGGTTCCCTGAGTCCCCGCACTCTTCCACTGTTGGAATGCCACCACCTCCACCAATAGGTACCTGTGCCCAGCCCAAAACATTCTGAATGTTTAAACAAAACCTCAATAGACCAAATAAGGATTCCAATTTAGTGAGTATTGGAAGTGTTGTTTGGATTTGGTTGAGTTCGTGAATTAGGCTAGCAAACTGGGTGCAGCAGCATGACTATTATCTTAAGGGAGTTGAGTATGAGAATAGGGATATCTTCCTGCAACTGTACATGGTGCTGGTGAGACCACATCTGAAGGACTGAGCGCAGTTTTGGTCCCTTATTAAAAGAAAGATATCATTTTATTGGAGGCAGTTCAGTGAAGATTTGCAATGATGATCCCTTATGTGAAGGGGTTGCATTATCAGCAAAAGCTAAACAAGTTAGAACTCTGCTCACTGGAGTTTAGAGGAATGAGAGATCAGCATTTGTTCATCACGGATTGCCTGGACAAGGTGTTAGCTACCTTGTGACATGGCAATCTTTGAGGAGTAGGAACAGCTGTAGTTCTGTGGAGGAGGAGTTCCTAGATTGTTACTCTATTTGCATGATTTCAGGGTGATACATGACTTGAGAATTTGCAAGTGGTGGTGCTCGCAAGCATCTGCTGATGTCCTCCTAGGCAATGGAAGTTGTGCATGTGGAAGGTACTGTTGAAGGACACTTTCTATGTTAGTTGCTGTAGGGCATCTAGTAGATAGTACACACTACTACGTCAGGGAGTTATTAGTGAAGGAAGTGAATATTCAAGATGCTTCTTACAAGGTGGTGTCAAGCTTCTTGAGTGATCCTGGACCTGCACCAATCCAAACAAGTGGAAAATGTTCCATTCTTTGTAGCCACAGTGAGGGTAAAAATCTAGAAACTCCCTTTCCCACAGAAGTACAGGTTAGGTATGTGGAGACAAAATGAGAATGGATGACTGCCACATTAGTCCAAGCAAATAGGGCCTCCTGTACTGAGCAGTTGGGACATGCACAGTTTGCTGCTGAGCAGCACTGGGGCTAATATCCTCAATGGTGATGTTCCACAGCTTTAAACTAATTTGCACGGTGATGGAAACCTGAAGGTGAAACTACAGTTTGGGGGGAGTAGAACTGGTAAAGTAAAGTAAATAAAAATCAAAAAATAGAAGATGGTTGAAGTATAGGTTTGTATCAAATAGGCTTAGTAAAGCATATTTAAAAAGTAGTTCAAGGCAGTCAATCTGAATACACATGGTATTCGTGAAAGTTTGATGGTTTGAATCACAAATGAGAAATTTTTTTTTTAAAAAATTAATTCCTAAAATGAAGACGTGGCAATAGGATGACCAGGTTTGTAAACTGATGGTCAAGGATATTCTTCAGCATTTAGGAAGACTGGGCAAAAAGGAAAAGGAGGTGCGGTGCCACTTTTACAGGGCAGAAATAACATCTACATATACCCAATCTGTTTCAACTCTTCAAAATAGGCAAAAGCCATTTCCTGGTTCGTTTCCCAGTAATTTGATCACGACATTGCCCTTTCAACCTCCCTTGTTTAAAATTTAAACAGCCTGACAGTTAACTGTCAATCAGCATTAATTTGTGCATTTTCCAAGGCAATGCCTCTACCAGAGTTCCACCCACCAATCAATCAACATACTCCTCTCATACAGTACAACTGTTTGCTTTTCTCCTTGAATTGCTATTCTTGCAAATTGTGCTGACAATGCAAGGTCGATGCTGAACAAAATGTATTTTTCAGCAGTACCCCAGTTCTCTACTGCTAATCAATTATTTAAGTACTTTAGTTAAATGTCTAAGTCATGTTTAAGTTCACGCCTTTTTAATAAAAAACAAAATTGCTCCCAAGTCTGCTGATTGCTTTGCCCATTTTTTAATTCAGGTGTACACTTATTTCCAGTGAAGTCAGTTAGCTACATTTTTCTGTTCACATAATCTGTCGATATTTTGTAATTTTTGCTTCCTTCTGTATCTATAATGCCATCTATCATTTGAGTCATCGGCATCTTTGCATATGTGGTTTTCGATCCTTGTCATATTGTGAAGCCCCAACAATGATCATTGTACGTCATAGAGTCATAGAGATGTACAGCATGGAAACAGACCCTTCGGTCCAACCCGTCCATGCCGACCAGATATCCCAACCCAATCTAGTCCCACCTGCCAGCACCTGGTCCATATCCCTCCAAACCTTTCCTATTCATATACCCATCCAAATGCCTCTTAAATGTTGCAATTGTACCAGCCTCCACCACTTTCTCTGGCAGCTCATTCCATAAACATACCACCCTCTATGTGAAAAAGTTGCCCCTTAGATCTCTTTTATATCTTTCCCCTCTCACCCTAAACTTAGGCCCTCTAGTATGTCAACACTGGCCATGTTTCGTCTGTCAATGTATCAGCCCATTATCCCAACCCTTTTACTCAACCAATTATGTAACCAGGTCAACTACTTACCTTGCCAATGACATCCATAGATATTCCCTCTTCAGTCTTAGTCATCTTTTCAATATCTAAATAGGTTTCTGTAGCCAGTTCTACTCTTTCCAAATTCATGTTGTCTGTCTGACCTGAATTTAATTTTCAAACGCACTACCTTAATTATAGGTTCTTGCAATTGCTTGACCAAAAATATCAGGGTAACTGGCCTTCATTCTCTTTGTTTTCCTGAAACACCTTTCTGAAATAGTGTGATTTTAAAAGGTGTTAAGTTTGAGTAAAGAAAACTTTGGAGAAACACCTATTGGGACCCTGCTTGTCACCTTTATACTGTGATTTGTATAGTTCCCTTCTTTAGGATCTTGCTATTTTTACATTTCTAATACTTCAGTTTTATCTTTTAGCCTTTTTAGTTTAATCTTTTATCTCTCTAGTTATCTGACATCTTTGACTATTGGAGCTCTTTTCCCCTTTTCCTCTGTCGCAGTTAATTCTTTTTTTAAAATCCATCACATTATCCTATTTTTTTTTTCATTGAATAGGTTTGTCTGGTTCCTGGGGGCTGTCTCCATCTCGTGTCAGAAATCAACATTGGTTAATGCTAGCATCTTGGCTGTGTTAGGTTATTATATTATGATTGCTATTAGCTCGTTCACTATTCAGCTGAATAGTACTGTTACAGGATCTGAAATACTTATATCAGAATATCATTCTTGTTACTTCAAGGAGGTGTTGCTGCAGCAAACTATCCCAGGCACACACTAAAATCACTCCTTTCTCACTCCTGACCTGTTAGTCCACTTAATCCAGTCAATATGAAGTTCAAGTTCCTGTTAAAACCAATCCATTTTTACCACCTGATAGTTTGATCTTTGCCTTTATATAATCTGCAACTTCACAGCTGCTATCAAGAAAATGTCTTAAATTCATGTTTTAATTCTACCCATAAAATCTTCACTGCCTGCTTACCTTCTTTTGATGTTTGTTTTTAGTCACAATGGCTACTCCAACCATTCTACCATTTTCTGTCTTTCCTATAGACCTTTAAAGCAAGTGTGTTTTGTTGCATTTTTGAGCATTTGAATATGTTTCAGTAATGACTACTATGCTATATTCTTCAACTTGAATTTGCACAGTCAAGTTTTTGTAAACTGCTATGTTCCTCCTACTCCCTTGCTCTGAGGTTTAATTTATTTGTATCCTTTTAGATTTCCTATTGCCTGCAACATCTGAAGGATGATTTCAAATTTCTTTTGCATGTGTTTGACCTGTTATCCCACTGCTTTTGTCGTTGACACATTCCATAAATCACCTAACTTAATTTAAATCTTTGTAAGTACACCCCGCTTATCCCTTCTGCTCTGGCCGGAATTGTACAAGTCGAAAAGTGTGCTTTTCCATGCCACAGCATGTCAAGCAGCCTTTGAGGAGCAGGAGAATCAACATTTTGGGCATAAACCTTTGATCAGAATTGTACAAGCAGAGTCCATCTCAATAGTACAGTCCCTTTCTGTTTCAAAACTCTTTCTGGCGTCCTGTGCCACTCCTTTTTAGCCATATGTTGATTTCTGAATCTGCTGAAATTGTAATCCAGATATTATCATTCCTTTTTTGGTTCATTCTTATTTAGCTTCTAATTCCCTCCTCTTCTGCTTCAGATGTTTAGCTGAGAGATCTCCAGAACCCATGGTGCCAGGCAGGCAGAACAGAATTCTTGTTAATTGACACAGCTCTCTGCAGTAATTTGCTTGACAGGAATGTCTTCTGTTGCCACATTCCTTTTTACTATCCCTGTCCCCCAAACTTGAATGGCCTCCTCCATCATAGTGTTGTGATAAGTTTGTTCATCTATCCGTTGCCATCGTTTTCTCAGAGTTAGAAGTCTAAAACTGACTGTAAAGTCAAGTTTACATATAAATAAAGATACAATTAAATTATTTCTAAGATTAAACACTGGTTAGAAGTGGAGTAACTTTGTTGGAAATGAATAAAAATTCAATTTTTTAAAAAAGTTGTGGCATATTCTTTTTTAACTTTGCTTGTGGCCTTTTGAGTTATAGGAGGTGAAACAATTCAGAATTTTAAAAAATGTATGGTTTCCCCAGTTGTTGAAATTGCCAGTCACAGCCACCAGCCAGATAGCAAATCCAATAGAATCATGCTGGCGATAGACTGAAGTTCAACACCGGTAACTCCAGTTTAGCTGATTGTGTGTATGCTTGTCAGATGACTGTACCAGAGAGAAATTAAGCCATGGTAGAGCATAATATCAAGAGTTCTGAGTAGGCTATCGTTTGACTTCAAGATCTCCCAGCAAAAGGATATTCAAACCCTGCAAGTATAGCTGAGCCTGTGAGGAAGTGAAATGTTTTCAATCAAAACAAGTCAAGCTGATGCTGCAGTGAAAAGCCATAGTGTGACATAAAAAGCTGATATCACTAAGGAGCTGAGAGATTCTACCATTTGAGTTCTGAAGGATTAAAAAAAAACTATCTTGTGCATTCAACAAGTGGTTATCCTGTTCAGCAGCAAGGAGGATAAGAATGGCTGCTGTGACAACTTTGAAGAAGCTATGTTAAAGAAATTCAAGGCAGCTTAAGCAGAAAACATTCCCACCTCTGATCCAATCTTGCAGGTAAAGGGAATCACACTTGCAAACAGACTGGGCCATGTGGCGTTTGGTTGAACTAAATCAAGATAAGGCATGTCATAGTTTTCCATGTGGTAAGTAGTGAGGGTGTGGCACTTTAGGGAAGGCAACTGTAATTCCAACTCTGACTTCACTTTGCATCCTGAATGCAGAAGACCCTGCATGTAGTAAAATTACCATGTGGAGGATGTTTTCTTCATTATGCTTTGATCTATGTAAGATGTGGACTATGTTCGTTCTTGCTTTAATATAGCTGTAAAGCAGCTCCTCCAGTGTTTACGTATCTCATCATCATTTTGAGAAATGCTGGTACTTTTTGGGCATGACAGGCTACTTATCTAGTTTCTCTTAAGAATGCCTTACTTTTTTTCAAGAATACCTGATTCATTTCATTTCCAAATGTGATGTGTATTCACTGACTAGAATTTTCATAATCCCCTTTTTTTGAGTCTTGAGACATATCTGTTATTCTTTAACTTTAAAGTTGTGAGCCTGGTTATTAAATTTTTATCTGATTCTACATTCAACAAAGTCTTCACATAAATCTTCAATAAAATTGCTACTCTTCATATATGTTTAGTCATCCCTCATACTCCCCTTTAATTTGAGAATTAATCTTGGAATTATCCTTTCCACTTCTAATAACTGATTCTTTTTCAAATAAGGAGGTAAGGACTAAAGACACACTGCAGCTGTAATCTCACAAAGGCTAGATATAATTTTCTGAATTACATTGGTTGATAGATGAATAAAGGAAAGAAAGCACTTTACAAACTAGTATAAAAATACTTTTAAAATGCTATCACTTTGTAGTTTCAGAAATAGGGCATTGGCAAATATTGACCAGGTCACTGAACAGTACTGCCCTCATGATTTGTTTTTGGAAGGAGATCAGACTAATATTCTACAACATTGGAATTATTACCATGCATTTATTCTTGTACACATTACAGTTTTTTTCGCGTTCAAATTGTGATCTGGGTACAGATTACACTGCCAAGTTTGGCTTGTTTCAAAGTTTATTTTTCTTACCAAATCTCTGAAAATTCATTTGCATTTCTGCCAAAAATAAATTTCGCCATGAGTCAGTGCACTTGGGTGGTGTTTTAGAACATAATTACCACAAATTTTGAAATTAAAATGTTATAATCTAATGCACTTTTATTAATATGGGTGAAGCAGGGTTTTGTCACAAAATAAACATTTTAATAATCTCTAGTTCATCACGGAGTACCCTGCCTTTAAATAACTGAAAATAGCTTTGAAAGACAATACTAAGTTAGTTACATTGGCATATAGTTCGGTAGGAGAAATTGAGGACTGCAGATGCTGGAGATCAGAGCTGAAAAATGTGTTGCTGGAAAAGCACAGCAGGTCAGGCAGCGTCAAAGGAGCAGGAGAATGGACGTTTCGGGCATAAGCCCTTCTTCATGAAGTTGTTCAGTGCTTAGTAAATTTAGAGGTTGTGACTCATAATTTGCTATCGGTGGCAAAGTGATGGTGCTTACCACCAATGTCAGAGGCTATGGGGTGACCGTAGAGGTTTATAAAATCACGAGGAGCATGGATAGGGTAAATAGGCAAAGTCTTCTCCCTGGGGTGGGGGAGTCCAGAACTAGAGGGCATTGGTTTCGGGTGAGAGGGGGAAAAATATAAAAGAGACCTAAGGGGCAACTTTTTCCACACCCAGAATGGTACGTGTATGGAGTGAGCTGCTAGAGGAAGTGGTGGAGGTTAGTATGATTGCAACATTTAGGAGGCTTTTGGATGGGTATATGAATAGGAAGGGTTTGGAGGGATATGAGCCGGGTGCTGGCAGGTGGGACTAGATTGGGTTGGGATATCTGGTCAGCATGGACAAGTCGGATGGAAGGATCTGTTTCCGATCTCTATTACTGATGCTTTGACTCGAAAGCTGTCCACAAAGATCTAAAAAGCTTTTCATAGGTTCGTTGCTGCTGTCATGAATTTTATTCTGTTACCACCTAAAAACCTTTCAGGTCTCTAGCAATAATAATATTGAACACCGTGGCAACTATTATATTAAAGAACAAAATCAGCAAACAAGCATCAACCAATAAGGTTCTCTGATGCAATGGAGGCATAAGTGAAATTTATTACTTTTCTTTATAATTTAACAGAAACTAAAATAGGAGGTCTAGCCGTACACATAGGGTTGAGGTTGAAGTTGTATAGCAGTGTAAACATTAAGAAATAATTCATTGCTTTTAAAAAAGTATTTACTTTTTAATGGAATTGTGAGCTTGAGGATTGTTCCTTAAGGATCTCTCGGGAACTGAGGGATCACTCCTCAGTAATTCTGACATGACTTGGCATTTAAAAAAAATAGGCTGCACATAATTTACCATTGCATTTTTAGGTGACCATAATTAAG
>NC_057740.1:25461341-25508755 GCF_004010195.1 Chiloscyllium plagiosum | reverse complement strand
ACATAGAAATTCCTCAGCAGAGTTGTGTAGCAGTTGAGCACAGTACAGATGTGCATGCCTTGTATTTACCTCACTTACTTTACATCTCAGCTCATTGCTAAAGGAGAGCAAACAAAGGGAAGATGATGTCTGTTCAGCTGCTGAATGCCTCCTAGTGGTCAATATGTACATTTCTATTCAACACAGCCTTAATGTTAAAGTTTGTACACCGTTTAATAATTTGACTTAAATTTTGGTGGGAGAGGACTCTTGTTAATTAAAATGTGAAGTGATTTTTTTTATTATATCTGTACTGGATGCAAAATGGAACTTTTTTTCCAACATTGTGACCAGCTAATTGTTTTTGAAATGCAAGTCATGTTATAGTTCAGTACTTACTCCAACTCAAAGTTTGGGAAAAGGTATTTTCCACAAGATAACATCACAAAACCTGCAAGCTGTACCTTTCTGACCTTGTTTATCCAGGACGTGCTAGTCCAGAAATGGCAATAATCCCTAATTGTAGTTTTGGCCTCTGGAGGTCTTAGGTATGCCCTGCATTCTTTTTGAAGTATGAAAATATTCTGCTGTCAAACCAGTTTGTACAGATTGAATTATGCAAAGACATGGAACAACATAGAAGCAAAACAACAAGTAAATACATTTAGTGCGGTTGAAATATTTTTCAAACTTTATATTGGAAAATGGTTTTAGAAAAAAAAAAAATTTGTAAGGTATTGATGTAAGTGAATGATAAAACTTTTGCGGTATAACTTTTGCGGTTCTCTAGTCAAAACTATTGGTATGTTCCTTGGCTATTTCATTCCCTGACCGCCTGAAATTGGAACTGTTAAATCACTGCTGCATCCTAATGGGGCATACTGCATAATCTGCTCATTAACAAGTTCAGTTACCACTGATTATTTCCTTGTGCAAAAAGATATTGGTGCTTAACAAAAAAAAGCACTGGACCCTTGTTGTTAGTTTAGTTGATTTTTTACCTGCTGCCATAATTTTTTTTTAATTTCTGGCATTTATTGAATTTTAGAAAACTACTTTTCATTTTGATGGAAGAGGTAAAGCAAAAGTATGCCCTTGTTCCATCACAACTTATCATTGACCAAATTTGGCTGAATGTAAACTTTAACCAGCTAGGGAAATTCAACATTTAGTGTGTTCACAAGCCATTCAACAAATTCTTAAAGATACAAATATTTAAATACTTTCTAGGAACCTATAAAATCCAGGGCGCCACAACTTCATTTGGAGTACAGATTCTACAAACAGCTGGGAAATGCAGGTAAGAATTGACATTATGTTTAATTTGTTTCATAATTCATGAGGTGGTTGTTTGTACATGCTACCTTTTGTATAATGGTAACCTGAAGAATCAATATCTTTAATATTTTTGCTTTAAAACAATTTGATTTCAAGCATTGCATCCAAGAGTTCTCTGGAATGAGAATTTGTGGACCACAGTCAATCCTCATCTATTGCCACTTCACATTTCCTTGTCAGCTTCAAGGCTTTTGCTTACTTGACTCCCGTTCTTCAAATGCAGTTCCTTTCCTGTAAATTTCAGGCTCCTACATGTCCATCTTTTATTTTATAGTTTCTATGACTTCTGTTCTCATTCATCTCAGTTTTGTTATTCTCTCTGCTGTGTTTTTACGCTAATCTTCCCCTGACAAAATGAAAATTACCTTTTCAACTTACCATGAGCATTACCATAAAATAAACCTTATTTGCTTAACCTGTTGGATCCTTTTTAACCGCTGTATTCAGATTTTTCCAAAACCTAAAATACATTTTGGGGACATCATTTTGGACTGGCATTTTTAACTTTCTCAATTTCCTTTGGATCCAATGTATAGAAAACCGTGGAGCTCCCTGTGTTGTAGGATTATAATTTTCATGAATAATTATTTGCATTAATTCTTTCTCTTTGATTTTGGTGTTTGCTTATCTGATTTTCAGCCTTATTAAAAATGCTTTAGAATATCCTGCATTAAGGATGCTATTTATATACAAGGTGTTTGGTGGTTAGGGTTTTGTGTACAAATCACATTAATTACATTGTCAGAAGCAATTCTAACAAAGGTTGTGCAGGAAGCCAAAATTGAAAAGATTGTAGAGTTTTGAGAAGAGGCAAGGCTGCGGTTGCATTTGTAAACTAGAATGCAAATTTTAAACTAAAGGTGCTGCTGGACTAGGGGATGATATAGATTGATGTAAACAGCTGATTGGTGAATTGGGTAAGGTGAAAATTAGTGTAAAGGTAGCAGAGTTTTGTATAAACCAAATACGGCAGCAAGGACATTAGAATAGTTGAAGCTTGAGGTAACAAAGCGATGAGGTCTTTAGCAGTAGATGTACTGAGGCACATATGAGAATGAGCAATACGATCGAGATAGAAGTTGTCTATGTCGCAAATCATCTTTGAGAGTAAATGGGGCAGAGAGGCAGTGGCATTGTGATAATGTCACTGGAAGCAGTAATTCTGAACCCCAGGTTAATGCTCTCGGGACAAAGGTTCTAGTTAGTGGACTAGGCAGTGACCAGGGATCGTAGGGATCAGGTGCTTGGCTTCCAGTCTTCACAATAAGATATTAGAGTTAAATCAGGCACTGATGTCCTGTAAGCAGTTTTGGTCTGCTTATTGAAGAAGAGAGATTTCATTTGGAGACAGTACAGGGAAGATCCATTAATGATGCCTGGTATGGAGGGGTTGTTTTATGAGCAAAGGTTCAACAGATTGACTCTAATTTTGGAATTTAGAAGAATTAAAGATCACCTCATTCAAACATATAGAATTCTTAAGAGGCTTGACAGGGTAAATACTGAGAGGATGTTCCCTCATGCTCGAGTCTAGGACCAGAGGTTAAAGTCTCAAAATAAAGAGGTAGCAATTTAAGACTGAGATGAGGAGGAATTTCTTCTGTGAGTTGTCTTTGGAGGTCCATGCCACAGAGAGCTGTGGGGATAGAGTCCTTGTGCATATTTAAGCCTGAGCTGGGAGGATCCTTGATTAGTAATGGAATTGTGTTACAGGCAAATGGCAGGAAAGTGGACGTAAGGAATGTTGGATCAGCCATGAACTGATTGAATGGCAGAGCAAGTTTGAGGGGCCAGATGGTCTTCTCCTGTTCTTATTTCTTATGGTCTTGATACCTACAGGTTTGCAGAAGACAAGGCTGGACAGGAGGGTGAGCTGTGGGAAGTGGAATGGACTTTTAAATTAGCTTTTAATCAAAATACAGCAGTGTAATCCTTTTGGAAGGTTCTCAGATTTTGAAAACTTTCTCTGCAATAGTCAAATCACTAGTTTTCAACTTTTTTGCAAATTTACCTTTTGTTTA
Source organism: Chiloscyllium plagiosum (assembly GCF_004010195.1). Taxonomy (NCBI): domain Eukaryota; kingdom Metazoa; phylum Chordata; class Chondrichthyes; order Orectolobiformes; family Hemiscylliidae; genus Chiloscyllium; species Chiloscyllium plagiosum. The sequence continues at coordinate 25,505,417 of NC_057740.1, read as the reverse complement.
TTTATTCAAAAAACCTTAGTCTTTCCAACACGCAGCTACATAAGTATATAATTTGTTGTAATATAGGCGAACACACCACTTTGATTTTAGATATTCTGCCTATATTCTTAAGCGTTTTAAAGTAAGTCAGTGTCCACTGGCAGCCTGACTGTGCTGTATTAGCATTTTCTTGACTGGAGAGCACCCTAATTGATCTTGGCTCTGACTGAAAGATGTTATCTCTGCCTACAGTGGATCGCACATATGTTTGCTTAGCCAAATCAAAGAAACATGAATATCAAAAGGTCTTCCAGAAGTTAAAGCTCACTATCTTGATGTCTCTGCATTAGATACATGATTCAATATATCCTTGAAATTGTACTCCTCTTTCATTGTGTTTGTTTATTGCAGTGCATTGAAATTTTCATTTTATGAAGTGAAATTGTCATTAGTTATTTATTAATGCATACTTTACTTTTTTTTAAGAGGGAATTCCTCAGGTTTACTACTTCGGCCCTTGTGGAAAGTACAATGCCATGGTATTAGAATTGCTGGGACCTAGCTTGGAGGATTTATTTGATCTTTGTGATCGAACGTTTTCCATTAAAACTGTATTAATGATAGCCATACAGTTGGTAAGTATGGTTAACCAAATATTGATTATTTTTGGTTTATAGAAACAGAAGTTAATAAATGCCAACTGGCTGTTGCAAATTTTGCTGATATGAAATATATAAAGTATTACCACTGTAAACTAAACTGCCCTCAGTGGTGTTATCCATACTTTGGTTTGCCGCTGTCCAGAGCCTGTGTCATTTCATTGCCTGTCCTTAATTACCCTTGAAAGGGGGTATTGAGCAGTTGTCTTGAACTGCTGTGATTCATGGCGAGATACCTTATTTAATTTTGAATTGGTTTATTGTACTCATGTATACAAAGTACAGTGAATAGCTTTGTTTGCAAGCAATGCAGGCAAATCAGAGTAAGCAAGCACATACAGATCATAGGGTACTTAGACGGAGTGAGGAGCTGGAGGTATGCAAAGCAAGATGCATGTTAACAAGATCAACATTATTCGAAGTTAGAAAGCCCATTCGTCAGTCTAACAGCAGGGAAGGAGCTGCTCTTGAATGTGTGAGTGCGTGTGTTCAAGCTTCTGTATCTTCTGCCTGACGGAAGAGGTTGTCTGAGAGGATTACCGGGGTGGGAGGGGTCTTTTTGATGGCAGCCTTTCCGTTGCAGCGCAATGTGTACATGGAGTCCATGGATGGAAGGTTGGCTTCCAATATGGTCTGGGCTGTGCACACAACCGTCTGTAGTTTCTTACAGTCCTGGGCAGAGCAGTTGCCTTACCAAGCTGTTAAGCACGTGGATAGTATGCTTTCTGTGGTGCATCTGTAAAAGTTGGTGAGGATCCTTATGGACATGCAGAATTTCCTAAGCCACCTGAAAAAGAGGAGGCACTGTGCCTTCTTGACTGTCGCATCTCTGTGGAAAGTCGAGGGCAGGTTGTCGGTTATCATCACTCCCAGGAACTTGGCACTCAACTCTCTCAACCTCCGCTCCAACAATGTAGATGTGGCCTGTTCTCCTCCTTTCTTTCTGAAGTCAATGATCAGTTCTTTTATTTTGCTGACATTAAGAGGGAGGTTATTATCTTTGCATCATGACACCAAGCAATCTATCTCCTTCCTGTGTTCTGGCTCATAATTGTTTGATATCTGTGCTACTACGGTGGTGTTGTCGGCAAACTTGTACATAACATTCACTTGGAGTTTGGCTATGCAGTCATGGGTGTAAAGAGAGTATAGGAAGGAGCTGAGAATGCATATTTGGGGTGTTCCATTATTGAGGTTTATAGTCTATCTTCACTGATTGTGATCGATAGTCAGGAAGCTGAGGATCCAATTGCAGAGGGCGAAGCCAAGACCTAGGTCTTGGGGTTTTTAAGATCAGTCTGAAGGGAATATTGATGTTTGAAAGCGGAGCTGTAGTCAATATGAATGTATATATCCATGTTGTCTAGATGTTCCAAGGATTGAGTGCAGGGCTAAAGAAATGGCATTCCACCTTGGACCTGTTACGTCGATAAGCAAATTGCAGGGGATTGAGGCAGGCTGATCTCTGCCGTGGCCAGCCTCTAGAAGCACTTCATCATTATGGATCTTGGTTTCACAGTTGTGTCATTCCAATTATTTAATATTAAGTTTTTTCTTTCTGTAAAATAGTGTTTCAACAACTTTGACTGAAAAATATGTCACTGGTAGTTTCAGAAACAAATAGTACACAAAGCCTGATCCTGATGTTCCAAAACTCTGCTGGGGAAGGTTCTGTAACCCTTAAAGAGTAAAACTAAGTTCTCTACTTAGAGAGTTCCCTTGTTCACCTCCAAATAACTAGCTATTTTCTATCCAAAAAGCTGGATTCTAAGGTCTACAATGGTGTCAACAATCTAGATTTTGGGAATTTATTTTTGTTTTTATTTTTGTGGACATCACTGGCTTGACCAGCATTCAATGCACAGTGGGCAGTTAAGAGCTGAAAATGTGTTGCTGGAAAAGCGCAGCAGGTCAGGCAGCATCCAAGGAGCAGGAGAATCGATGTTTCGGGCATGAGCCCTTCTTCAGGAAGGGCTGATTCCTGAAGAAGGGCTCATGCCTGAAACGTCGATTCTCCTGCTCCTTGTGCTGCCTGACCTGTGCTTTTCCAGCAACACACTTTCAGCTCTGATCTCCAGCATCTGCAGTCCTCACTTTCTCCTGGGCAGTTAAGAGGTCAACCACAATGCTGTGATTCTAGAGTGAATCAGGTGAGGACAGCAGATTTCCTTCCCAAAAGGACATTTAATGATCCAGATGTTTTTTAACAGCAATCAGCAATGATCTCTATTAGGCTAGCTTTTTATTCCAGGTCTTTATTGAATTCAAATATCACCATCCACCAAAGTGGGATTCTAACCCATGCCCCCAGAGTATTTGCCTGAGGTTCTGGATTCTTTAGTCCAGTGATATTTTTGCAATGCCTCTATCTCCCTTATAGGAGTAACTGGTATTACTCCAAATCCATCAATTAGGTGCAACTTTTTAAAGTCATTCTGAGACTAAAATTAAAGCCCTGCTGTCCACACAATCTCCCTTTTGCAAACTGTTTAAATTTGTATTTATAAAAACTGGATAGTACAGTATTTGCTCAATTGACTTTCAGCTCTCGTGTCTTTATTCAAGTTCAGCCCTTAATGATTGGAAATTTTCCTTCTTTTGGTGCAAGGACCCATTGTAAAGTGGCTTTGGACAGCTTTTAGAATGATTGAGTGGACATGAACTAAAATACAGCCAGCAGTTGTCAATCTTACCAACGTCATCCGTTATTTAATGTGAACGGTGGAAAACTGTCACATTGGTGCAGGATAAGGTGCTTTTAGACTTGGACTGAGTCAAGTTGGAGCGGAGTGGAGTGACTTGTGTACTTCATCTCCATCTAAAATGAAACGTTCAGGTATGAGGGAGAGTGTGTGTGAGTAAAACAGAAATTGAAGGATAAAGAAATGGAGTATTGAGAAAAGTTATATGGAGAGATAAATTTTGGTTTTAATCTTAATTGCTACTTTAAAGCTGTTGCAGTTTACTGTAATGATGAAATAAGTTTTGAAGTTGCTCTGCACTTTCAACTTAACACTGCAGCGTTGAAGTGACTGCCTAATCCAAGTTGTCACCTTGTCTTTTCAGATTACACGAATGGAATTTGTACACAGCAAAAGTTTGATATACAGAGATGTTAAACCAGAGAATTTCTTAGTAGGCCGACCAGGGAGCAAACGGCAACATACCATTCACATCATAGACTTTGGCCTTGCCAAAGAATACATAGATCCAGAGACCAAAAAGCACATCCCATACCGAGAGCACAAGAGCTTAACTGGGACAGCACGCTATATGAGCATAAATACGCACCTTGGCAAAGGTAATTTCTTTCTTGTGTAATAGAAAAGGAAATCATAATTTTTGACACTGCTTCCTCTATGAACTTGCTGAGAAGTGAAAACATTTATTAGATTGAAATAGAATGACACAATTCCATAAAGGTTTAATGGCCTTCTCTGCTCATGTTCTTGTTCAAGATGGTGTCAGAAGTGTAATTATCAGCATCTTTACGCTTGTAATTATGTAAAGCTTCCTGAAAAATGTCACATCACTTAAACAAATGGCTGGACTACTTTAGTTGAAGAATTTGCCAACTTTGTTAACTTTGCCAAGGTGAATTTGCTTATTTGACTGTTTGTTTTTTCTTCATAGAACAAAGTCGAAGGGATGACCTTGAAGCATTAGGACACATGTTTATGTACTTCCTGCGTGGTAGTTTACCTTGGCAAGGTCTGAAGGTGAGTGAAATCCTAACCTGACAGATTTAATCCAACCATAGAAGTAAATGATCAATATAAACCACATTAATTAGACTTGAAAATGTTGCATTTATGCAATCAATTTCTCTTTCACATCCATTTCAAACATATAATTTCTCATGTTAATCATTCTGCGGCATGACATCGCTAAAGAAATTGATCAGATTAAACTCAACAAGCTAGCAACTTTATCTTAATTTCCATGGAAGAGAAATTAAATATTGTATTATTAACATTAAGTATCATTTTGGTTAACCCATTTCTAAGTGGCAGTGTTTATTTGTGCCACAACATGAGGGGAGCTCTTTCTATGCCTAGACAGAAGCATTCAGTTGGCGGTCTCATGCACATGCAAGAATATTCCCCCTTCGATTGGGCAGGACTGTCCATGTTTATAAATTGATTTTTTTTTTTCCCTTTCAGCTCCCAGTGCTCTATACTAGTACAGCTAAAATGATGAGCAGGTGAAGTACTTTCAGAAGTGCTGTTCCTGAATGGCTCACTAAGTAGAACACTGGACTGAATTATTTTGTATTTTCCTTCTTACAGACAATGTGGTTAATTTCCATTTAGTATTAACCAGCAATAGATTGAAATCCAGAATTCTGGATTGTGACTGTTTGCGGGGCATTCTAAGTGTGAGACTCGATTTACCATCAGACATTCTTAATGTGGCAGTTGCATTTTGAGAACTGTTCCTCCCAGTAGTTTGCTATTTTAAATGTGGTGATTTAGACTGAGTTTGAACTTTGAGACCCAGAATTAAATAAAGCAGTTTTTCCTGTAAAGCGGAAACCCGTAGATTTTCTGTCAACTTTTTTCGACCATCTCTGCACCCTTCTCTTGTGTTTCAAGAAGCCATTTTTTAATGCTGAAAGATGGAAAATGAGGGAATGAGTTTCCAAATCCTTTAATCTGATTTGCATTTAGAGCTGTGATTACATGATTCAGCACATGCAGGTTGCTCGTGATACTTTCTTTTAATAGAACTCTGAACAGGCCACTGAATAGAAACGAAAATCAAAGCAATTAGTTTTAAATTTGGTGGCCATTTTTATATAAACATCATTAGTTCAGTTCATTTTTCAACTGCAAAAGAGTGTGGACTAACATTATACTTACCTTCAGTTAGCATGTTATGCTCATGAAGGTTTCATGCCTCTATCTGAGGGGCAGTACGGTGGCTCAGTGGTTAACACTGCTGCCTCACAGCGCCAGGGACCCAGGTTTGATTCCAGCCTCAGGCGACTGTTTGTGTGAAGTTTGCACTTTCTCCCCGTGTTTGTGTGGGTTTCCTCATGGTGCTCCGGTTTCCTCCCACAATCCAAAGATGTGCAGTCAAGTGAATTGGCCATGCTAAATTGCCCATAGTGTTCGGTGCATTAGTCAGTGGGTGGGTTACTCTTCGGAGGATAGCTGTGGATCTGTAGGGTCAAAGGGCCTGTTTCCACACTGTAGGGAATCTCATCTAATCTAATATCCTACCTAGGTGATATAGAACTTCTAATTAAATTCAATATCTATGCCTCTACATGTTCTCTGGTTAATTAGTCTTCGCCTCTAGATTACTCCTCCATTAATATGACTACTACACTGTTTGGTTGGGCAGTTGCACATTCATTTGCACAACATAACTCCAAGACCTTTATCCAAAGTAGGAGATCAACCAACTCCAAAGTTCAATGGAACCACTTCATTCGGTCTTCTGCTATCAACCTCTTGTGAATTACCATTAACCGGAGCAGTCACTGCACATGTACAAGTGACATGTAATAAAATCTTTTCTAAGTTTTTTCTTTTCCTCTACAAGATAAAAGTCAAGAGTATGAAGGTATACTCCACCGAAAGGATTTGAGCAGTAGGATGAGGCTGAATAAGCTGTGGCTCTTTTCCCTGGAGCATCAGATGATAAGAGGTGATCTTTAGAGGTTTATAAAATCATGAGGGGCATGGAGAGGGTAAATAGACAAGTGTGGTGCCTTTCCTATTCCTAAACTCAGCCCAAACTACCTCAGATGGCAAGTCCTCATCCATCGTCCTTTCCACCACTGTAATACTATAAAATCATGAGGGGCATGGAGAGGGTAAATAGACAAGTGTGGTGCTGGAAAAGCACAGCAGGTCAAGCAGCATCCAAGGAGCAGGAGAGTTGATGTTTCGGACATAAGCCCTTCATCAGGAATCTGGCTTCTGCCCGAAATGCTGACTGTCCTGCTGCTCAGATACTGCCTGACCTGCTGTGCTTTTCCACTACCACATTTTTGGAATCTTTCTCCAGCACCTACAGTCCTCACTTTCTCCTGAATAGACAAGGTCTTTTTCCTGCATTGGGGGAGTCCAGAACTAGAGGGCGTAGGTTTAGGGTGAGAGGGAAAAGATTTTAAAGGTACCGCAGGCAACTTTTTCATGCAAAGGGTGGTGCGTAAATAGAATGAGCTGTCAGAGGAAGTGGTGGAGACTGGTACTGTTACAATATTTAAAAAGTATCTGGATGGGTACATGAACAGGAAGGGTTTAGAAGGGTATGGGCCAAGTGCTGACAAATGGAACAAGATTAATTTCAGATATCTGTTCGGCATGGGCGAGTTGGACCGAAGGATCTGTTACCGTGCTGTACATCTCTGTGACTCTATGATAAATGCTGGAGATCACAATGGGTCCGATAGCATCCATAGAGAGACAGCAAGCTAACATTTTGAGCGGAAGTGTGGAGGACACAGCATTTACGCTATAGTTTGGCGGCGGCAGGGGTAGTGGGTGTTGGTTGCTGGTGGAGAAAAGATTTTGATAGTTCCGATTAAGTGATCAGAATGTGAGAATTGCAGAACAATGACGCATCTCCTGCCGGATTTGAAAGGACAGGCAGTCCCACTGGGATGGGATGGGAGGTGGGAGGTTAGAGGACATTATTACAGAATGTAACCATCTAAAAGAAAGGGAAGAAGTGGGGGTTGGTTCACAATTTGAAGGTATTGAGCTCTATATAAAGTCCCAAAGGCTGTAAATTACCTAGCCTGAAAATGAGATGTTGTTCCTCCAGTCTGCACTGGAGCACTGCAGAGTACCAAGAACAGACACATGGGCATGCAAGCAAGATGCTGTGTTAAAATGACCGGCTGTGGAATGGTTGGGGTCATCCTTGTACACAGATGGGAGATGTTCTAAAAAGTGGTCACCTAGTTTGCATAAGCCACATTGAGTGCAGCAAATAGAATACACACCTTTTTGAAGTGATACAGGTAAAATGCTGCTTCACATGTAAAGACTGTTCAGGCTCTTGGATGGTGAGCAAGGAGAAGGTGAAGTGGCAGGTGTTGCACCTTCTGCATTTTAGATAGGAAGTTGCTGTGGGGAGGGGGGAGTAGTGTTAATTGTGGAATGAATTAGGATGTTCTGGAGGGGACGATCCCTGCGAAATGCAGGCAGGCGAGTGAGGGGGAGGATAAGTTTGGTGATGGCGTTCTACTGGAGTTGTGTGAAATGGCGGAAAATGATCCTTTGAATGTGGAGGCTGGTGGGGTGAGAAGTGAGGACAAGGGGAACTCTGGGATGGAGTCTTTGCAGGACATGGGGTGTGACAAGCTGTAGTGAAGGTAGCTATGGGACTCAGCTTTCAAATACTGGTGGGAGAATGAAACAGCACTGAAAATGTTGATGTATTGAACAGAGTTGTGGGAGGAGACCAGTGCAAGACTGGAACACGGATTGTTCCACCTACCCTGTAAAGAGACAGGCATAACTGGGACTCATGCAGGTGCCCATAGCCATTCAGGAATGATGAAGGGCTTTTGCCCGAAATGTCGATTTTCCTTCTCCTCGGATGCTGCCTGACCTGCTGTGCTTTTCCAGCATCACTCTGATCTAAACTCTGGTTTCCAGCATCTGCAGTCCTCACTTTTGCCTAGTCCACCTGTATACTCCAGCTGCAATACCAAAATCTAAAATCAGCAGTGTCCAGGAGAAAGCATCCTATTTGCATATAATATCCACCCCTTTACCACAGGTATGTTATGGCTGCAGGAAGTATTGTAGTAATTCACCAAACTGTCCAGCTCTCTGATCACTATCATGGGGGATAAAAGCAGACGAGCAATGTCATGGCAATGCCATTGTTTCCAAATTGTATCCAGTCCTATCTTTGGCATACTTGGATCCTCATTGTTACTGGGGGGATTTCCTGGAATTCTGTACTGTCACCAAGGTTAGACTTGCAGAACTGTAAAAAGAGGATATATCATCACTTTTTTGAGGCAAACAGGAAAGTCATTCAATTCAAGTATTTTTCAGAAGTCTACTTCTCACCTGCCAGAAAGGTGAGGTAATTAGTTATGTTGAGGGGAAAATCACCAGCCTTGGAGTCAGAGTATGAGCGACAGCAACAGAGTTTATTGTACAAGGAAATAGCAGAGCTCTGGGCAGAGAAAGCTACCAACAGCACAGTGGTCAGCTGCGAGTCTTCTCTCAATCCGGAGGACATGTCAAGATACTTTTTATACATTTTGTGATAAAATAGATCAGTGATGCAGTTAGTGTCTCTGCAACATGGTTTGTTTATTGTGAACATTGCAAAATTGTTAATAGTTTCAGCGGGGTTGTTGTCCGTTTCAGCGCTGGCATTCAGTTTCAATGTCTGCGCAGAAGTCCATTACTATAGTAATGGGTGTTAATTGCTCTTCCTGAAAGGGACGCTTACTGCAGCCCTGCTATTATCATTTTGTATGATTCCGTATCAAGCAGTTAGCATTTCTATCAAAGGTGTTGGCTGGACCCAGACATTTCGTCGGGCAGTATATGCTACTCACATGTATTCTCTCCCCCACCTGCCTTAAACTAATCAACTAGGTTGTGCATTCTGCTGGCATTCTGGGAGCCCCAGACAGTGTCCGTGTTTGCTTTGCTGTCTCTCTCCATATTTTTTTGATTAGATTACTTAGTGTGGAAACAGGCCCTTCGGCCTAACAAGTCCACACTGACCCGCCGAAGCACAACCCACCCAGACCCATTCCCCTACATTTATCCCTTCACCTAACACTATGGCAATTTAGCATGGCCAATTCATCTTTGGACTGTGGGAGGAAACCGGAGCACCCGGAGGAAACCCACGCAGACACTGGAAGAATTCCACACAGTCAGTCGCCTGAGGCAGGAATTGAACCCGGGTCTCTGGCGCTGTGAGGCAGCAGTGCTAACCACTGTGCCACCGTGGTTGTGGTCCAGCAGCATCTCGTGTCAAGTGGCCGACTGATGGCTCAGCAGCCATCTTTGTGTCCATGTACCTAGTGTCATCCTGGCTTGTGCCGTGCCATCTGCACACTACCTAACTTATTTAGTAAAGTTTCTAAGGTGTTGTGGATACACCTCCTGTTCTGCAGTTCATTCAATTCCTCTTCATATTATCTTGAACTGAGTTACATTATTGCTTGATTTTCTCTTTATACTGATTTACTTTAGTATGTTTCAGTTCTTTTAGAAATGTTGGCAACAAAGTAAATTAAAGTATTATTAATAGCTGGGCGGCATGGTGGCACAGTGGTTAGCACTGCTGCCTCACAGTGCCAGAGACCTGGGTTCAATTCCCGCCTCAGGCAACTGACTGTGTGGAGTTTGCACATTCTCCCCGTGTCTGCGTGGGTTTCCTCCCACAATCCAAAAATGTGCAGGTTAGGTGAATTGGCCATGCTAAATAGCCCATAATGTTAGGTGAAGGGGTAAATGTAGGGGAATAGGTCTGGGTGGGTTGCGCTTCGGCGGGTCGGTGTGGACTTGTTGGGTCAAAGGGCCTGTTTCCACACTAAGTAATCTAATCTAATCTAATTATAAACACCATTCTCTTGGGTGCAAGCTTCCAGTAACTTTCGTAATAGATACCTAGTTTTGCTTTTGACTTTTTCAAAATTCAATGTATATGATGCATTTACGATTTCTAAACTGTTATCTCAGTGATGTTCAGGTAAAATATGTTTGTTTCATCGTGCATATTCATTCTCAATACATGTTGCAGTTAAATAAATCTTACTGTTACCAAAAACTGACCGTTTATGTCCTAATATTCACCTTTCAGATCTGAACCTGCTGTATTGTGTGTGCATGATTGAGTAGCTGCTAGTCAATATTTTATATTGAGAAGGTGGAACTTGTTCACAATGTTTGGCTGTGGGTGTAAATATATTTATTTCACAGGATAGTGATCAAATTAAACAAATTGAAGAGCGTTGTGCAAGCTCCTGTTTGCTGACATTGCTGTAATTAATTTCCAATCTTATATATGAAATAGCAGATAAAAGTATCTGTGACACTTCAAAATTACCATCTATGTACCTATCCAGCATCTATTAAAAATCTTCTATAGATTTCACATTGTCTTCACACTTCAGTCATTACAGTTTACTCCGAGTCACAGCATATATTAATATCTCAAATCTTGTATCGTGCAAATTATTTGTTTTAGAGGTCAAACTGTATCTAATTTTACCTATGATTCATTGTCTTCTGTCTGTTATAGGCTGATACTTTAAAAGAGAGGTATCAGAAAATAGGTGACACCAAACGAGCAACGCCAATTGAAGTCTTATGTGACAATTTCCCAGGTTTGAATCCTTCTTTATTAGACCATCCAGCAACCTCTACAAAGAATGAAAGATTTTCATTAACATGGCACTTTATTATCTCTGAAACATTTTGCTGCATCTACAATGAGCCACAGAGGAAACTCGATTATCTGAAGGACATGGGTGGGGGGAGTATTTTGTTCAGTTAATCGAATGCTGGATAACATTGCGATCTTGCCAGATAATCGAGGGTCATCTGTATTCTGAAGTGCTGTTGCTGTAGCTATATAGGAAACACATCAGCTATTTTATGTACAATAAAGTTAACAAATAACCTGACGATTAAGATCAGCTCACTTATATTATTGTTAAGAGAGAGAGAGGAATGTTTCCCATGACATCTGGAGATGTTTCACGTTCTTCAGATAGAGTCATGGCATCTTTAACATCCTCCTAAACGCTGCACTGAGCAGATGGTTCTTTGCTGTAATAGCTCATTCAAAGGCCAGCACTTCTGACAATGCACAATGTGTTATGAGTTTCATAAGAACATGGTTAGGTCATTTAGGCCCTTAGGCCTTTGCAACCATTCATTTAGCTTATTTTTACCTGTCTTGGATCCATATTGACAACACTTTCCTAATCTGTGACTTCTATCGCCTATCAACTAGAAGGAGGAGAAAGTAAATGCAAGGGAGTTATAACACCTGAAAGTACCCCTCCAAGCCAATAGCTGTTCCATCTTGGAGCTATATATCATTGTTCCATCACTGACTGGGCCAAAATCCTGGAACTCTTTCTAGCTCCTTACCTCCTCACCATCCCTCTGGAGGGAGCTTCTTCTCCCTCAGCCATAATCCCAGCTGTTAGCAGCATGCTTCTCCACTCTTGAGCCACCTTCTGAAATCACACTGCCTTCTGGAATCTCCTTTAGCCAAATTACTCCTTATCATTCCCCAAACCCCAACTATCCTCTACCCTCTGCCTCTTTGTCCTACCCCCTTTCAAAATACCCCTATTACAGCTTCCTCTTCAAATGCCCCCCCCGAAGCCTCCCATGGTTTTTACAGCTTTCCCAACCCCTACCAGCAATCATGAATCCTACAAAAGCCCCCCTGACAACTATCACTTCCCAAATGCTTAGTGCTCCTCCAGTCACACACTGTTTCCCTGTATTCTCTAGCCTTTCAAAGAATGAGAGCTGATCTATTTGAAACTTGAAAGATTCTTCTAGTGTGACAGGGTGAAGAGTTCCCCTTGTTGGTGAGTTCAGAACCAAAAAAAAGTCTCGGGATAAGGGGCAGGTCATTTTTTAGATTGTGATGAGGTTTAATTTCTTCACGGAGTTGAGTATTTGGGAAAACTGTATCCCAGAGGACTATGGAAGCTCAATCACTTGAGCAGGTTCGTGACAGTGTTTGCTAGGTTTCTGAAGACCCGTATTCCTTAAAATTCATGACTGGCTAAGTGGCATTGAGATGATCTGGAAGGGTGAACATGCCTATTCCTGGTGTATATTCCCAAATGTGAAAGCCAGGCTGTGGTTTGGCACTGATTCCATTTAGAGGGGTGACTTTTTTCTGGTCACCCTGTGATTGAGTTTCCCCTGGATAACTTGGGGATTTGGGTTGAGATGAATATCTACTCATCTTGGTTTGGACACTTAATTGACGAATCTCTACAGTTATTTTGGGTGTGGGTGTAGCAGGGCGTATTGCTTTTTGACATTGCTCTTCAATGCACCTAACTCTTTCGTCTCTTAAATCCCTCTCCACAGTTCTTAGCTGTGTCCAATTTAGGAAATATTTATTGGTTCCAAAATGGGCGACCTCAGTTTACCAATGTTGTCTTTGATCACGAGATTTGTTTGATCAGTTAATCTATCAGTGACTCTTTGCTATCTTAGCCATCCACTAATTTTGCCACCAAACTTTCATGAGAAATTTAGATATGTGTCTATTTCTTGCTCTAATCTTTTAATGAAATTTGAAGCTCTTGTCCAGATCTCTAGGGAACACCACTATTACATTCTGTACTTCCTGTCTCCTAAGCAATTCCCTACCCATATCATGTGATGCTTCTAATACCATACGCTCACAAAGTATCAGATGTGAAGCATTTTTGAATACCTTCTGGAAGTCCATATAGGTGTTATTTATAGGAACTGTAGTACATTCATGACATGTTCAAAAACTTCAGCTAGATTACTTGTTGCTTCCTTTTATAAAATCATGTTAGCTCTTTGTCATATTTGTCCAAGTGTTTGTTTAGTTTGAGCATTTGGTCTCTGGAATGGGGCTTGGGCTCACAAATTCTATACTTTTTTAAAAATGAATGTAACACGTCTAAGGACTCAATAGAAAACAGCTCAGATGCATCCAGGTAAAATCATCTGAATCTACTTCACCCTAGATTGTTCTTTCTCTTTAGGTGTGTTTATGAATATAACTAGGTGTAATATTCATTCTAAATTTTAATTTCTTTTGTAGAAGAAATGGCAACATACCTCCGCTATGTACGAAGACTTGATTTTTTTGAAAAACCAGACTATGAATATCTGCGAAAACTCTTCACTGATTTGTTTGATAAAAATGGTTTTGTGTTTGATTATGAATATGACTGGGTTGGAAAACCACTAGTAAGTATTTTATAAGTTTTGACAGATATTTTAAAATTAATCAAGTTCTCTTGGTCTTAGCCCCTGAAATCTGCAAGAAAATAGTCACCTAATACGTTTCAGAATCTCAATTTCAATCCATGTCTGATTTTAAATTTTGCTGCCAGTGTCTCTCAGCTGGTTGGTTGGAGAGCATTTGAGACGTGCAGGACAACAGGTTCTCAACTATAACTGCACATATTTTCAACCTATATAAAGGTAAAACCACAACAATCATCATTGTATCTTTTTTTCATTTGAGAACAGAAACGTTGCCCGTGAATTCTCATTTTTGATCATGATCTCACAAATAATTGTTCCTACCATACATCACAATTTAAGTTCAGGTGATGCCCTTTGAAATTGAATAATCTAGCATTTGCCATCTGATAGAGTCCTACACCACAGAGACAGATTCTTTGGCCCAAACTGGTCCAAGCCGACCAAATTGTCAGTCCACGCTAACCCCATTTTCCTGCACTTGGCCCATATTCTCTAATCTTTTCTTATCCATGTATTTGTCCAAATGCCTTTTAAATGTTATTAATGTACCACCTCAACCACTTTCACTGGCAGCTCGTTTCATATGCATCCCACCCTCTGTAAAAAAAAAAAAAATGCCCCTCAGCTTCTCTTTTATTCTTTCCCCTCTAACCTTAAACTGATGCCACCTAATCCTTGACTTCCTAGCCACCAGAAAAAGACTGAGTGCATTCACCTATCCACGTATCTCATGATCTTACACACCTCTGAGGTTCCCCCCTCACCAACGTCCGATATAACTGCAACATAACTTCCCAATTTGTATACTCAATGCCCTGACTGAAGGCCAGTGTGTCAAAAGCCACTTTCACAACCTTGTCTACCTGTGACTCCACTTTCAGAGAACTTTGAACCTGAGCTCCAAGATCTCTCTGTTCCATTACACTCCTTGATGCCTTACCATTCACCATGAAACTGCTACCTTTATTTGATTGTTCAAAATGTCAGGCCTCACACTTATCTGTATTAAACTCCATTTGCCATTTCTCAGCTCACTTCCCCAGCTCATCAACGTCCTGCTGGAATTTTTGACGACCTTCCTCACTGTCCACGAAACCACCTATTGTAGTGTAATCAGCAAACTTACTCATCAAGCCTTGTGCATTCTCATCCAAGTCATTGATGTTGATAACAAACAGTAATGGGCCCAGCACCAAACCCCTGAGGCACTCCACTAATCTTGTGCAGAAAGAATTATTACTTTGGAAGTGTGTCCAAGAGCAGCCAATATGCGTCAAAATGTAAATTATTCAGAATTGACACGTTTAGGAATTATTTGAATTCAGCATCTCCCATACCAGTACTTAAATGACAGCAGTTAACATAAGAAATAGGAGCAGGAGTAGGCCATTTGACTCCTCGAGCCTCTCCTACCGTTCAACAAGATCATGGATGATCTGCCACAGGACTCAACTTGCGTTCAGGGTAAATTCTGACCTGGAAAGGTAATAAACTTCGTTAACTGGCAAACACGTTGCGATTTACAGCCAGGTTTAACAGGTTTAATGTAGGTTAAAATGGCAACAAAATGAAAGCCAGATCTACTGCCTACAGGTTCAAGAACTTTACAGAACTACTTGATGACCACAAACAGCAGAAGTGCTGCATCTGGTCCACTGTAAGAAGTCTTTAACATGCCCTTTCTCTTCCCCGTGTTGTGATTACAGTCCAGATTTATATCTCATCATGATTGCCAAACAGATCTAAGAGATTCATAATGTTACATAGAAAAAACACCTCCCTACATAATCCAGCCTCTACTCCAGCCATGAAAAATACAACTCCCTCTTTAGGTATAGTGAATCTGTATTTCTTATACCATCTAGCAGTGTATTCTCAGGCGCACTATTCTTTTGGAAAAGAAGTGCCTAATAACCTATCTATTCCTACTCTTACATACCCTAAAAGTCAATTTTCCTGGTCCTCCTCCAATTATAACGCTGAAAGCATCTATCCTCAGGGATGCTACCAAGTCCCTTTCCTCTCATCAGGCCAGCTTTATCTGTATGGTTCTAAAGTATATCGACCAAGACCTTTTCAGGAAATAGACCTTGAGCTGAGGCTCTTTTAAACTAGGAATCTTTCTGGTAACTGTCCTGTAGATACATTCTAATGCTGTTAAATCACCCACAGATGTAGCTTGCCATTTACCATTTTCTGCCTAATGATGCTTTGCTTTGCAATCGTACTTTAATTTGAAACAGTTCAAAGGATCAATCCTTTCTTTTCTATTTAGTTTTCTTCTTGCTGACCCACTGTTCACTCTTGTCGTACCCCAAATGCTTGAGTCCATGTTTTTCTTAAAACTTCCTTGAAACACACTTTTTCTGATGCTAGGTTAAACATTGTTGTTGTTTCTAGAATTTGATTGTTTCCCCATGGCTTTGGAAATAGAGTTCAATGTTTAAGGTGTGAAATAACCAGCGCGTTCATCGGTTAACATTTTGGGCATAGACCATTGCATTTGTTATGATCCCAACTGATGATATTCAGATCCCAGAGTCTGATCAGGCCTGATAGACGGTATTTCTTTTTGCCTGTAACATGATGGACCTTCACAGAAATGTAAAGGACCATTGCTGCAGGTTTTGTTTTAACAATAAAACATAAATTTGTTATGCTAAGTAAGTGAATATAAATAGAATAAACTGAACTATTTACATAGCACATCCATTTAAAGATTCTAAAACGCACAGTAAAAGTACAATTTAATTAATTGCTACGATATCCCATTGTTGAGTATGCAAACCCAAGAGACAATTCATTCTTCCACTCAACGTAGGATTTGACTTAATTGTGGCCTCAGTTCCCATTTTTGAGAATCTGATAGTCTCTTCTTCAATTTAGCATGTCACCGAAATTTAGACTGACTTAGCTTCACATAATTCCTTCTGGATTTTAACCAAACACATCTGGGCTGGAGCATTTTAAACTACGTACCTTATACAGAGAAATTTTTTTTAACAACTCTAAGTTATTTCTCCAGTCCCACTACTTTACACATTCAGTTTTAGCTAACAGCCTTGCAGAACTCACCCTAACTAAAAGTAAGAAACTGTTTTCTGAGGTATTGGTTTGTCCCCAAGCCACCCAAAAATTCCAGAATCTTAAATCTGAAAGTTTAATGCAATGTTTACTGTTGATAAACTCTCCTAGTTTAAACAAATTCCCTTAGCCACCAAAATTCCAAGGCGCACTCGAAAAGATAGCTCAATAGCTACAGAAATATTTAAAAATCAATCATTAAACTTCTTCAAACATGCACAGCACCTATGTCACTAGTTCAAATTCAAAAATCCAAACTCCAAAAATAACTAACATACAAGTTGAGAATTTTTTTTTCCAAAATCCTTGGACTAGGGGGTTTTTGGATAAAGGCTACGTTTGGTATTCGGATTCGCCATAGTCCATTTGGGTCTGTTTGTGTCTGTTCAGACCTTTGTGGAAAGAAAACATTTGCTATTAGGTCAGTTTGGATTAAAAGAAGGTTTTTTCCAAAAGGC
Organism: Chiloscyllium plagiosum; assembly: GCF_004010195.1. Classification (NCBI taxonomy): domain Eukaryota; kingdom Metazoa; phylum Chordata; class Chondrichthyes; order Orectolobiformes; family Hemiscylliidae; genus Chiloscyllium; species Chiloscyllium plagiosum. The sequence continues at coordinate 25,488,290 of NC_057740.1, read as the reverse complement.
CTGATCTCAGTGTGTCTACGCATACATTCGGATCCACGTTTTTGTATATATATATATATATATATATATATATATCCCTTCCATCACGAGTTAGCGGTATATTTCAATATTGTGGTTTCATATTTGCTGTTCCAGTAATGTGTTGATTATTATAATTCCTAGCTTGATAATCTTCTCTTTTAACCTGGATAATTTGATGTCAATTATTTACTGAGTATGTTTCCTGTTGGTTTTCTATCTAAAAACCTGGAATTTCTGTCTTCAATCACATTTATTGTATTTGTGCACGATGCATAACTGTAACAGTGCTGAGCAGTGCAGATTTGAAAGTTAATCTCTGTTAACTGCATTGTCCCTTGTGTGATGAAGACTTGTAATATTATTTGGTAACTTGGATTTCAAAGTAGAGGATAAATGGATTTTTGTTTTCAGTTCTCTGAAGGTGACTTCTCAAAAAAGGTCAGTCATTTCGAACACTGAGTTCACAATAGCATTTCCAAGAAAGCATAATTTAAGTTGAATGATGAGCTAAGCTATCTGGAGAGATAATTGAAGTGCTCAGGAAGTTGAAATTTACTCATCAGTGGTATTAAGTAAGTTTCTAAAGAGAACTGAATAAAGATACTAAGAAGAAAGCCAGTGAATGAGCCATGGCAGATATCTTAATCAAATATTTCATAACACTCAGCAAAAATGTATTCCAGTGAAAAATGAAACTCGAGGAGAGTACTCAAAGTTGTGGAAACGAGAAATAGACCAGAGGATTGGGAATTTTTAGGAACTAACAGCAGATAACTGAAAAGATAATAAAGAAGAAAATTTATTTATAAAAGCAAAGTACCAAGAAGTAGAAAGGGAAACAGCAAGAGTTTCTACATAGAGAAAGAGAATAACTAAAATAGATGTGGGAACCTTGGGGGTTGCAACTCGGGAATTTATTATGGGGAACAGAAATGTGGTAGATAATTTGAACTGCTATTTTAAATGGGTATTCGTGATAAAGGACACTATAAACATCCCAAAGATAACTAATAAGTTAGGTGCTAATGGGTGGAAAGATCTTGTGACAGCCTTCATCATAAGGAGCAAAATATTGGGTAAACTAGTTGGACGTTGAAACTTTATTGATTTATGTAAATAATAATCTGCATTTTGATTCTTCCGAGCAAAGTGTATCACGTCACACTTCCTGACATTAAAACTCTATCTTTCAAGTCTTTGCCCACCCACTCAACCTATCTATAGCTCCTTGAGATTCCTTATGTGCTCCTCACAGTATGTCTTCCCACCTATTTTTGCATCATCAGCAAATACACTCTGCCCACTCCTCCAATTTACTAACAGATAGTAAATATCAGCATCTGCAGACCTCACTTTCTCCTCGAAGCAATAAAGTTTCAACTTTGATCTCCAGCATCTGCAGACCTCACTTTCTCCTCGAAGATTTTAAACTAGTTGGACTGAAGGCAGACAAATTGCCAGGACTTGATAACCAATATCCAAGTGAATTAAAAGAATTGGCTCCAGTGAAAATTGAGGCATTGATCAAAATATGCTAACCTCTCTAGATTCTGGGAGGGTTCAAATTGATGAGAGAACCCATAATGTGACACACTGTTCAAAAATGGCAGAAAACAGAAAGCGATAATCTGTGGACCAGTTAGCCTCACCTCATTTGTAAGGAAAATGTTACGGTCTATTATGAGGAAAGAAATAAGCAGGACATTTAGAAAAGCTGAACACAATCAAACAGTCAACATGGTTTAGTGAAAGGAAAATCGCACTTACAGATTTCTGAGGGAAGGTGACACCTAAAGCTTTATTGCACAAGAGTTCATGGTATTGGGAGTGATACCATGATACCATACTAGTATGGATTGAGGATTAGTTAATGCATGCAAAACAGAGTCTGGACTAATGGGTCATCTTTTTTCAGATTGGTAAAACGTAATGAGTCGGGTGCCACAGAGATCACCTGCGAATCTGAGTTATTTACTATCTGTTAGTAAATTGGAGGAGTGGGCAGAGTGTATTTGCTGATGATGCAAAAATAGGTGGGAAGACATACTGTGAGGAGCACATAAGGAATCTCAAGGAGCTATAGATAGGTTGAGTGGGTGGGCAAAGACTTGAAAGATAGAGTTTTAATGTCAGGAAGTGTGACGTGATACACTTTGCTCGGAAGAATCAAAATGCAGATTATTATTTACATAAAAAAGAGACTCCCAAAAAAGTGCATCACGGAGGAATCTAGGTGGTGTTCTTCTAGGCATGCAGTCGCAATAGGTAATTTTAAAAAGAAAAATGTATGGGAGGACATATTATGCATAAGGATATGTGTAGATATAAAACTTATTTTAAATGTGCAGCTGAGCAGGATCTGGTGTCATGAATGAAACTCTAAGTTATCATGCAGGTACAGCAAGTGATTAAGAGGGCGAATGTAACTTTGGCCTCTGTTGCTAGGTGATTAGTGTTTAAAAATAGGGGAGTCTTGTTACAACTCAAGAGTGTTGAAGAGGTTGCATGTGGACTAGTGTGTACAGTTTTGATCCCTACATTTGAGAGAGGATATACTGGCATTAGTGGCAATTCAGAAGAGATTCATGAGACTGATTCCTACGTGAAGGGATTGCTTACCAAGAACAGCTAAACAAAATATACCTTTTATTCGTTAGAGTTTAGAAAAATGAGGGTGATCTTATGGAAGCATCAAGATTCTGATGAGGATTACAGGGTAGATGTTGAGATGTTTACACCAGTGGCAGAATCTCAAATTACAGTTTAAGGGAATGTGCATTAAAACAGAGATGGGAAGGAATCCCTCCTCATTGAGGGTAGTGAATGCCTGGGATTCTTTAACCGAGATTTGTGAAGAGTAGACCACAAAGTATTTAGGGCAGTGGTAGATAAGTTTTTGCAAGATAAATAAAACATTGAGTATAGGAGTTGGGAGCTCACTGTACAGGACCGTGGTTAGGCCACTTTCGGAATATTGTGTGCAATTCTGGTCTCCCTCCTATAGGAAGGATGTCATGAAACTTGAAAGGGTTCAGAAAAGATTTACAAGGATGTTGCCAGGTTTGGAGGATTTAAGCTATAGGGAGAGTCCGAAAAAGCTGGGGCTGTTTTCCCTGGAGCATTGGAGGCTGAGGAGTGACCTTATAGAGGTTAATAAACAAAATCATGAGGGGTACGGATTGGATGAATAGACAGGTCTTTCCCCTGGTGGGGGAGTCCAGAACTAGCGGGCATAGGTTTAGTGTGGGACAGGAAAGATTTAAAAGGGGCCAAAGGGGTAACTTTTTCACACCGAGGGTAGTGTGTGTATGGAATGAGCAGCCAGAGGGATTGGTGGAGTCTGGGACAATTGCAGCATTTAAAAGGCATCTGGAGGCGTTTTTGAATATGAAGGGTTTGTAGGGATATAGGCAAAGTGTTGGCAAATGGGACTAGATTGATTTAAGATATCTGGTTGACATGGAGAAGTTGGACAGAAGGGTCTGATTCCATGCTTTATGGCAATGTGACTCCAAAAGTAAAACTGGTCTGTCAAGGCCAGCTCTCACTGGAATATGACTTTCCAATATTGCCATCATGTGATCATAACACTCTTTCTAAGAAAACCTGCCCAGTGTGATCTCTTCTTGCTATCTAGTGATTCCTGCTGTGAAGAATGGATTTATTGACATCCAAGGAGGGAGGAAGCCGCAGGTTAAAGATATCTTAGCATGTCAACACTTGCTATCAAAGCTTATGTGAATGAATGCCAGAGAATTCTAGTTGCTAACTCCTGGCAAAAGAGAAATGATGGAAACTGAGGGAGGGATTAAATTGGAGATATTTGTAATGTGTCCAAATATCATTAATTTCAGCCAACTCCTATTGGTTCAATCCATGCTGACATACCACTCTCGCCACCCAACCGAGATAAGGCACCACAACAAACCAAACAGGTAAGAATTTTGTAATATTTTGATTATAACCAGAATTAGTTCCATCAAATGATCTTAATATTGATGAATTATGGAGCTTACTAAATGTGGTATAGTCTGGTAAAGCTTTGCTACTATATGAATCTCTATGGCTTTTTATTAAAATCTGTAATGTACTTGCTATTTCTAGCAGCAACTAGTTTTGCCAGTTTAAAACTACATGTCACATGTACAATGCTATATTGTAAAATACTTCCCAGTCTTAAAATTCCAAGTTATGTTCCTGTACTGACCATAATAGCACACCAAGAAATGTTAATAGAGGAGGATAAAATGCTCAAGATCCATAATTAATCAGACTGAATGTTCAATTCCATCATGGTATCATACAACTGAAATCAGACAATTGGATGTTTGCTTGGTTGTAATAGAGAAGAATGAACATGAATATTGCTTAATTGTTATAAAATCTCCAGTGCTTCTCTAATGTTTTTTTCCTAAAAAAAAAAAATCTCCTACCTGATCTAGTTTATCGGTGACTCTGGTCCCGTGCCTTGTGTTGACTGAATCGTGAGAAATTCCTTAAGATCTACAGAAGCAACATCCTGGGATGAGCAATTGACGAAAACTTGCCATTATTTCTGTTAGTCTAAGAACTTTTTTTTTCAGCTTTTCTGTTGTATTTGGTTTTCACCAAAATCTTTTGATGTGCTCATACAAATGTTATCTCTCTAATTCAGTCTCGTCTTCTGGTAGAATACTGTGGCCTTGCGAGGAATCTTTGCTGAAGTGTATGATGTACTATATTTTGTTACTCTTTTTTGGAACTGGATTTAATCCATGAAACACACATTGGACCATTTTGATGAGTTTGGAGAAGATTTGTAGTTCAGGTTAAGGTTCTGGATGTAAGCTTGCAACTCAGCGAGCAAAGTTCATTTTCAGATATTTTGTCATCATACTACGTAACATCATTAGTGAGCCTCCGGTGAAGCACTAGTGCTATGGCCCATTTCCTATTTGTGTTTAGGTTTCCTTAGGTTGGTGATGTTATTTCCTGCTCTTTTCAGAGGATGATAGATGGGGTCTAAGTCGATGTGTTTGTTGATAGAGTTCCAGTTGGAATGCCATGCTTCTAGGAATTCTCGTGCGTGTTTGCTTAGCTTGTCCTAGGATGGATGTGTTGTCCCAGTCAAACTGGTGTCCTTCCTCATCTGTATGTAAGGATACTAGGGGTAGTGGGTCATGTCTTTTTGTGGCTCGTTTTCTGCCTATTTGTCCAATGTAGTGTTTGTTACAGTTCTTGCAAGGTATTTTTGTAAATGACATTGGTTTTGCTTGTCTGTATTGAGACTATAGCTGCTGTTTTAGAATGTTGGTTAGTTTGTGGGCTACCAGACCTTTGATATCATGGTAGCCCACAAACCCACCAACACACTAAAACAGCAAGTAATGAACTTGAAGGACCCAATACAGACAACAAGCAAAATCAAAATTATTTACAAAACATCTTGCCAGAACTGTAACAAACACTACGTTGGCCAATAGGCATAAAACTAGCCACCAGCATACATGGACATCAAGTAGCCACAAAAAGACATGACCCACTATCCCTACTATGCTTACATACAGATGAGGAAGGACACCATTTTGACTGTGACAACACATCCATCCTCTGACAAGCCACACAGACACTCAGGAATTCCAACCCAAACTCTATCAACATACACATCGATTGGGATCCCATCTATCACCCCTTGAGAAAAGAACAGGAAATGACATCACCATCACAAAAAATGACATCACCAAACCAAGGAAACCGAAACACACACAGAACCCAGGTCATGACACCAGTGCTTCACCGGAGGCTCACTGATGATAGTATGTTACCTGGTATGGTGACAAAACGTCTGAAAACAAACCTTCCAGCTCAGTGAGCAAACTTACAGCAGAAAATTAAAATTGTCTTGGATGCAACAGGAGTGAAACTGTGCATCCATAAAATGGACAAGCTCAGATGTTGATTGCAATGTAGTATGTTAAATTTAGCAATTCCATGAGCAATAACAGATGTGTTGGTTCATATTGTCAAACTAATTGCTGTTTCAGAATCTAATAATTGAATCATTGCAGATGCCAACTGGTTTTCAGGCCATGATCATTCGTTGTATTAAAGAATGATGGCTCCGGCTCAGTAAGCCATATGTCCTACTCCTATTTATGTTCCTACACACTGTACAAACATTTATATGTTGTCACTTGATAAATAGTTGTGTTTCTAATGGTAATGTAAATTATACTCTTGCAATTTCCAGTGGAAAAGAAATGCAAAGTTCATTTATTTACCACTTAGTCTCATTCTTTTCCCATTAGTTTGAGAAATTATCACACTCTAATTTATCAAATTTACTTTTTTAAAGAGGGTTGTTATTTTATGGGGTGTCTTTCATGATCACGTCATGTTTCTTTCTTTGTTGCTGCCATACAAAAGCTCTGTAGTCTCTTGCAACCTGCTTTATTTTGAAAAGGTTGAGTAAAATGAGAACTGACTTGGAGGGCTGCTAATGTTATACCTTCATTTGAAAAGGGAGTGAGGAATAAATAAATTATTTAACAGGCTAGCAGGTCTAACTTCAGCACTGGGCAAATTATTATACGGGCAATTCTGAGATGCAAGAAAGACTTGGATTAATAAAGAATAGTCACTTGGAAAGGAATGGGTTAATAAAGGATAGTCATCATGGATTTAAAGGAAGGTCATCGCTCACCCACATGATCAAATTTCTTGAACAGCAAGGAATTTTGAAGAAGTTGACGTGATATATATGGATTTTAGTAAAGCTTTTGACAAGGTCCCGCTGGTGGGCTTTTGTTTTTTAAACAAAAAGTCACATTAGCTCAGTGACAAAAAACAAAGGTTACTTGATGGATGTTTTGCAACTGAAGGCTAGTTCTGCAGGGATCGGATCTAGTTCCCCTGCTTTTATATAAAAGATTCCAATGGAAGTGTCATACCCTGTACAAAGAAGTTCTCTGATAACATAAATATTGATTGCATGGTTGATAGCCATGTACGTACTGTAAACTGCAGCAAGATATCAATAAACACAGAAAAATGACCAATGCAATTCATCACAGAAGAGTGAGATGAAGTATTTTGGGAGTGTCAAACAAGGCAAAGGAATACCCATTTAATGGGAGAATGCTAAATGTTGAGGAAGTAACTGACATTGGACTGAAATCTGCAGATCCCTGAAGGCAACAGAACAGGTCAAAAGGTAGTTAAGAAAGCTTTGGAATCCTCTCATTTATTAGCTGAGACATAGATTATAACAGCAGGGAAATTATACTAGAATTATATAAATCAGAGTGCCACAACTTGAGTGCTATTCGCAGTTCTAGTCTATTTCCTTTCGGAAAGGATGTAATGACACTGGGGAAGGTGTAGAGGAAGTTTTAACATGTTACCAGGATTGGAAAAATGTATCTAATGAGGAATGATTAAATAGGCTAAGATGGTTTTCCTTGGAACATAGGAGGCTAAGAGGAAACTTGATTGAGATATACCAAATTGAGAGGGGCCTAGTGGATGAGAAGGATGTTGTTAGTAGGAACATCAGTGACTAGGGGGCATAAATTCAAGTGATTGGTCGAAACATTAGAGGGGAACTGAGGAAATTCTTTTTCATCCAGAGCTAATAAGCATCTGGAATTCACTACCTGAAAGAGTCATGGAGGCATAAACCTTCAACTCATTCAATAGGTGCCTGGATGGTGCTGTGACTTGCAGAGCTATAAACCAAGTGCTGGCAAGTAGGAGGAGACTGGATAGCTTGTTGTTCAGCCTGCACAGACATAATGAGCCAAGTGGCCTCTTCCCAAGTGCTGTAAAATTTGGATATTTTTGTGCACTGGCCATTTGCCACCAATTAATTTCTTGCTGTATTTATACCTTTGTTTCATAAATGAAGTAATTGCTTATGATATTGTGACTCTGAAGACAGGCAATACCAAACCATAATTGAAAGTTCAAACGTATGTTGCACTAGCTAATATTTTTGTTGGATGCTTAGTGGTCAGCAATGGACTATCTCACTTTTATTCCACTTGTAAGTAATTCCTTTTAAAACTCAAGATTATCAACCAATAATGTGAGAATGTAAGTTGTGAGGAAGATTTAGAGGCTGCAAAGTGATATTAAAGGTGAGGTACAATGGCAATAAGGTGGCATTTGGAGTGTAATGCCTCGTCCTATTCATTCTTGATTTCTTCTGTCTCATTCACTATGAGCCCTATCTTCATGGGAAGAAAAGTTCCTCATTGAACAGGCTGATTAGAAAATATATACAGAGATGTTATTATCCACCTCTGGAGCAGGAAGGGTTGAATTCAGGCCTTCTGACACAGAGGTAGGGATACTACTACTGTACCACAAGATCCATGAAGTCATGACCTCTGTGCCACTTAAGCCCTCTATAAGGTTAGCTTGAGACTGGATTACTAGACCAGTGACATTACCATCACACCATCACTACATCCCGTATGGCTTTTGTATTTGAGGATTTCTGTTCTGTATGAAACTAATTTTGAATACTAATGGGGCGACAACAAATCTGTGAAAAAGAAAACAATCCAGAAGAAACTGTATAGCTTTACCTTGTTAATTTTTCTTCTGCAAATTTGCGTTTCTGTGAACCTATGACTGCATATACCATGCGTTAACAGTGCCAAATGTCACAAATTTGGAACTTAATTTGCTCCTGATTTCTAATACAATAACCAATGCAAATAATGCCATATATAACACACTAATATCCATTTTAGTAGCACCAGCTTCAAGACAAATGTGCTGCTTTTCAGTGTTCAGATCAGAGGATAATATTCCTGAGTTGAAATACGGTGAAGTCAAGTTCACGGGTGCTAATCTTTTTTTTTAATAGGATGACAGTGAGGTCACATTTGATGAGAGGTCAGGTGAAATCAATGCATCATGCATGGATGTGACTGTGATCATTTTTAGCCCTCTTGTAGTAATTAGTTTAAGTGGCATTAAAGGAGATTGTGCTTCGAGTGGTTAAGTATTGATTATATTTTAGTTGTTTATAACTAAACTATTTTCAAGTCACAAGTGTAATTATGGGCCCAAATGTTGAATGTATGAATGAAAATCAACCATATGTGATCATATGAAATATTGTGCACAACTGTAGTTTAAGCAGTGATTTATTCATTCTTAAGCATTCAAATTGTATTAATTTTTGTATGTTCATGCATGAAACCATTAGAGTTTGTTTCCTCAGTGTGGCAGAAGTCACAAAGGGAAATTTGACATCTAATGTCACCAAGTTTAACTTGAAGTAATGTCACTTTGAAGTAATAACTGGCCAGCGATCTATCGTCAAGATGTTTATTAAATGTGTGCTAAGTTGTCACTTTTTTCTGAGTTGTGAATTTAAATCTGTCTGCGGGCAAGAAAGACATTGTAATGTGAAATGTGAGTTAGAGACTATGCAAATGAAATAATAGACAATATTAAAAAAATCAAAGAAAAAATGGCCATTTTTCAAAAATATTTCATTTGACCGATCCATTTGGTACCATTTAGACTGAAAGCTGTAAAGAAGTTGTAGTTTACATAAAGTAGTAGTTTATAGATTTCATTTTTAAACCTGTAAGTAATTTTAATTCTGTTCAGTATTTATCCTGGTTTAGAGCTGAAGTGAGTATAATTGTCAGATTTGTATTTTGATCAAATCTGCATGAATTGTTATTTTATAGCCAAAGGAAATCAAACTTACAAAAACTTAGTTGGTTGCAAGTGAGAAAATGTCTGAACCTTTTTCCATTCAAAATTTTTGAAAATCGCCCCCACTTAGATCATTTTATTTTCTGATTCAAGATCCTACATCATAACAAGTAAATTTTTTTAAACTCTCTTTTATATTCATGGAATGTGGGCAGAGCTGGCTGGTCAGCATTTTTAGCCAATTCCTAGGTGCTGTTGAGGTGGCAATGAGCCACCACCTTGAACTGCTGAAGACTATTGGTGTATGTATTTCATGTACGTACTGAAGGCATGGAATTCTAGGACTTTGCTGCTCCTTTAGTGAGGTTGCATCCAAATATTTCCAAATCAGGACGATGAGTGGCTTGGACGCTAACTTATAGTTGCTTGGATCATAATACCATGGAAAATGAATTTTTAAAAATTCTATGAAGGATTCTGAAGCAAAAAGTGTTTATAGATGGGTTGTTTTTATGGAAGCTAAGTTTTTTTTTCTTGTCTGCTAGAATTGCTCTTGCACTTTGACCATTATTCTTTTCTGTTTGCTTGCTGATGTTGTGTCACTTGTTGTCATAACCTTCATCTATCACTTGTTTTCTTAATGCACTCTGCAATTTTAATTTGGCGTATTTACTAATTTTGCTTTTTATATAATTGCTAAATCTGCTTGCATTGGCATGATTTTCCCCTCACTTTTGTTTGTTTTTATTTTGTTTTCTTTCTCCTTGTTTTTCCTCCTTTTAACATTGGCAGTTGGCAGATCGCAATGGAGCTTGGGAACCTCATTCCAGCTGTCAGCCCAGTACACATCATTTGGGAACACATCTGACATCAGACAGGCTCGGAGGTTCCATACAGGTATTTTCCGCACTAGTTGCGCATTCTCATTGATGTTTGCTGTGTTGCTTGCAAAAGTGATGTCATCCTTGCATACTAATTTACTTACTACCATACATGGTGTTTGTGTTCTACACTCAAATCTATATTGTAACTGGCTTTCAAGCTATGCTCATATTGCACTTCCTTTTATAATATATAGTTTAACTGAATGTGATTAGGTATTTGATGATCACACAGCTATGCAGTGCCAGAATTGGTGCTAACTTATCTCTGGCACAGGACTTCTAAAACATTCATGAAATGGGGGAAAAGCAAATATTTCATACTTTGTTCAAAACCTGTTCCGATTTTGGATGTAAGACAAGTGATTAACAATCTGTGTAACTAGCTGAGATCTATAATTGTCATAGGTTAAATAGCAAACACTAAATGATATACACCGAAAAGGTAGTTAGACCACAGCTGGGAGTACAGCATCACCACACAACAGGGTGTGATTGTACAAGAGAGTGTAGAGGGGATTCACCAGGATGTTGCCTGGGCCTAATTATTTGAGCTATGAAGATATGGAGGAGGGAGCCCTCATCATTTTTGTATTTAATGAATTCTTGAAATGCCACAGCATACAAAGTTGGAAAATGAGATCAGGGCAAGGTAGGTGCTGATAACTGGGCAGAGGTTTCCATGTGTAGGACTTTGGTTTTGTACAGTAACTTGTGTTTATGAAGATCACACTTTGTTCTTCTGAACTCTTAAAGGGAATAGGTAAAATCAATTTGAGCTTTCTTCATAAGATAATCCCTTCGTCCCAGACTGAGTCAAGTCAGTTTTCTCTCGGTTGCTTTGAAAGCAATCAGTTTTCTTTTCCAAATAAGACTACACCTCTGCACAGTACTGTAGATATGGTCTCACCAACATCCTGTATAGCTGCAATAAAGCTTTCCCACATTTATATTAAATTGCTCTCCAACCACTTCTGTGAAGGTCCTGGGATGGGGACCATCTGAACCTGGGGATTTGACAGACGTTAGGACTGGAAAATGACTCCTGTAACATCCCTATTTAGGGAGGGAGGCAGAACATAGGATGTGATAGGCCACTTATCCTGGCATCCATCTTTGGTGAGATTTTAGAATCCATTATTGTTAAGGTTGAGATCACTTAGAAGTGCATGGTAAATGGGGCTGGGTCAACACAGTTTGATGTGTTATAGGTGGTAATGTCTGACACGTTAGAATTCTTCAAGGAGGTAATGAACAAATTAAACAAAGGAGAACCAGTGGGCGTAACCTGTTTGGATTTCCAGAAAACCTTTAACAAGGTGTTGAACAGGAGGCTACTAAATGGCAGCCAATGGTATTTAGGGGCAAGGTATTGGCATAGATTTGAGGATTGGCTGTCTGGGAGAGGGCAGTGAGTAAGGATAAAGGTGTCTTTTTGAAGATAGCATTCACAGGAAAGTGTGCTGGGACCACGATTCATGTTGCACATTAAAGATCTGGACAATAGAACTGAGAGGTATTGTTAAGTTAATGCAAAGATAAGTGGAGGAACACAATGTTGAGGAAGTGGGAGGCTGCAGAAAGACTTGGACAGGCCAAAGAGTGGGTAAAGAAATGGCAGTTGGAACACATTGTGAGAAAGTGAGAGGTTTTGCACTGTGGTAGGAAGAATAGAGGCATATACTGTTTTCTAAATGGAGACTAGCTTCGGGAATCTGAAGTCAGAGTTCAGGATTCTCTTGGGGATAATCAAGCAGATTCATTTGGCAGTTAGGAAGGCAAATGCAGTGTTAGAATTCCCTGCAAGAGGACTAGAATACAAAAGCAGGCTTAAATCTGTGGTCAGACCACATTTTGGAATATTGTGAGCGGTTTGGGCCTCATATCTAAGGAAGGATATGCTGGTCTTAGAATGTCCAGAGGAGGTTCACAAGCATGATCCAGAGAATGAAAGACTTGTCATATGAGAAATGGTGACAGTGACCATAACTGCCTCACATTTACCATATTCTTGAAGAGGGAAATGAGCAGTTAACAAGGTAAGTTGGGATCCAACAGGAGTTGGGAAGTACAGACTGGAAGCAATTGTTCCACAGAAAGGGCGCAACAGACATGTGGAGACTGTTTTAAGGAGCAGTTATTGCAAGTGATGCACAAATTTGTTCCTCTGAGACAGGCAAGAAGGGGTAAGATTAAGGAGCCTTTGACTAGAACAGAGGAGCTTCTTGTCAAAAGGAAGAAGGCAGCTTACATAAGGTGGAGGAAGCAAGGATCTAGCACAACTTTAGAGGATTACACGCTTACTAGAAAGGAGCTCAGAAATGGACTAAGGAGAGTCGGGAGGGGGCACAAAAAAGGCTCAGCACGAAGGATTATGGAGTACCCAAAGGCATTTGTACATGAGGAATAAGAGAATGATCAGGGAGAAAGTAGGGCCAATTCAGAATATCATACGGAACTTGTGCGTGGAGTCTGAGCATATAGGGGAAGCCCTAAATGAGTTTTTTTGCTTTGGTTTTCACTAAGGAAAGGGACCTTGTTGTGAATGAGAACTTTGAGGAGCTCGGAAACAGGTTTGAACAGATAAAGATTGATGAAGTTGATGTGCTGGAAATGTTGGCAAACATTTAAAATTGATAAGTCCCCAGGGCCAGACCAGATTCATGCGAGGTTGCTCCAGGAAGCAAGAAAGGAGGTTGCTAAGCCACTGGCGAAGGTCTTTGCTTCCTCACTCTCTGTGGAAGTTGTACCGGAGGATTTGAAGGCAAATGCTCCTCTTTTCAAGAAGGGGAACAGGGAAATCTCTGGCAATTACAGACCAGTCAGTCTTACGTCTGTGATCAGCAAGATTTTGGAAAGAATTCTGAGGGATAAGATTTATGACTATTTGGAAAAGCATAGCATGATTAAAGGCAGTCTGCATGGCTTTGTGAGAGGCAGGTCATGCCTCACAAATCTTATTGAGCTCTTTGAGGAGGTGACAAGACAGGCTGACTAAGGTCGAGCAGTGGATGTGGCATTTGATAGGGTTCTCCATGGTAGGCTCATTCATAAAGTCACGAGGTATGGGATACAGGGAAATGTGACTGTCTGGATTCAGAATTGGTTGGATAACAGAAAGCAGAGTGGTTCTAGATGGAAAGTATTCTGCCTGGAGGTTAGTGTTGAGTGGGGTCCCGCAGGGCTCTGTTCTTGGGCCTCTGCTCTTTGTAGTTTTTATAAATGGTTTGGATGAGGAAGGTGAGGGGTGGGTTAGTAAATTTGCCGATAACCCAAAGGTTGGAGGTGCCATTGATAGTATCGAGGGCAGACGGAGTTTAACCTGGATAAATGCGAAGTGATGCATTTTGGAAGGTTGAACTTGAATGCTAAATATAAGATTAAAGACAGGATTCTTAGCAGTGTGGAGGAATGGAGCGATCTTGGTGTTCAAGTGCATAGATCCGACAAAGTTGCCACCCAAGTGGATAGGGTTGTTAAGAAAGCATATGGTGTTTTTGGCTTTCATTAATAGGGGGATAGAGTTTGAGTCGCGAGGTTTTGCTGCAGCTCTCAAAGTCCTTGGTGAGACCACACTTGGAATATTGTGTCCAGTTCTGGTCGCCCTACTATAGGACATGTACAGAGGCTTTGGAGGGGGTGCAAAGAAGGTTTACCAGGATGCTGCCTGGACTGAAGGGCTTGCTTTACAAAAAGAGGTTGACTAAGCTCTGGAGAGGAGGAAGAGAGGTGAGCTGATTGAGGTATACAAGGTAATGAGAGGCATGGATAGAGTCAATAGCCAGAGACTTTTCCCCAGGACAGGATTGACTGGCACGAGGGGTCATAGTTTTACGCAGTGTGTTGTGAATGCATGAAATGCCAGCGCTGGTGGTGGAAGTAGAGTCATTAGGGACATTTAAGCAACTGCTGGACATGCACATGGACAGCAATGAATTGAGGGATGCGTAGGCTAGGTTATTTTAAGTTAGGAATAATGCTCGGCACAATATCGTGGGCCGAAGGACCTTTCTGTGTTCTATGACTCTGCCTGTCTACTCAGTGGAGTTTAGAAGGATGATGGAAAATCTCATTGAACCTTGCAAAATACTGAAAAGCCTGGGTAGAATGGACATGGAGAAGATGTCTGCACTAGGAGAGACCAGGACCTGAGGGCACAACTCTGGGTAAAGAGGTGACGTTTCAGAACTGACATGAGGAATTTTTTTCAGCCAGAGGGTATAATTTCTTTCAGGAGAAAGTAAGGACTGCAGATGCTGGAGCCTCATTCCTGAAGAAGGGCTCATGCCCGAAATGTTGATTCTCCTGCTCCTTGGATGTTGCCTGACCTGCTGCGCTTTTCCAGCAACACATTTTCAGCTATAATTTCTTTAGCCAGATGTGTGGAAATCATTGCCACAGCAGGCTGTGAAGGCCAATCATTCAGTGTCGTGAAGATAGTGAGAGGCTCTTGACTAATAAAAGGTTATTGGGAAAAGGTAGAATCGATGCAGCAGATTTGATGGCGAAATGGCCTGCTTCTGCCTGGGTATCTTCAGGTCTTGTAGCAGTGATTATTTATTTTGCTCCTTATTTTGCTTTCCTCCATTACGGATTCCCCCTTCTCCATTTTAGTCAGTCTGGTTGATTTGCCTCAAGGTGAGCTTTGGAGACGAGAGCATCAAATCTAAGCTGATACAGTCATTCCACACAATACTGAGGGAATGTGTTTTCAGATGGACCAATTTTTGATTTAAGCTGAATCCGATTTGCTTCCTTGGGTGGATGAAATTTGTCCCAAGGTATTATTCGAAGAAGGGTACGGGAATTCGCCAGGTGTTCTGGCTAAAACTTTTATTCTCATTGAATGTCTTTAAAACAGCTTAATTTCCTAAAGTAAAAGTTGAGAGCTGAAATTGTGATGCTGAGGACTGAGGTAGCAATGGCTGCTTTGGAGCTATGATCCTGTACTAATAGCAACTAATAGCAAAGGCTTAAACCCTTGCACATCTTTCAAATTGTGGGTGTGATCTAAATGACTATCCTTGTGGCCTGACTCGTGAGTTTAAAACAGTAGGCTTTAAAAAGACAACGAAATCTCCTCAGAACTTTCTGTATGAAATCCCCTCCTTATTTGAACCTCTCCCTTCAATCTCCTCTTTCTCCTCCACCCTGCCAAATCCTTGCAATTCTCACTGAGAGATCAATTTTCCAGCTTTGGAAAGGGCCCCCGGTGGAAGGAGATTTTGGAGCCTCTAGTTTAATTCATAGTTTATCTGTATTTTTTTAGTGTGTGAAAGTGTGGTGTACAAAATGGTGTGTTTTGCTATAGTATAGTGTGGTAATATTTCAGAAGTAATGAAGTGGCTTTGAAGAGCATTACAACTTTTATTGTTATCTGAGGCACGATCTAAATACAGTCATTGCTGGGCTTATGGGGAAGGCAGAGCAAAGAGACGACTTAAATAATTACTTTTTTTTTTAAAAAAAAAAGTCCATATACAGAAATCCAAATAACCTGCCTCTGTGTTGCTGGATGCTATCCTGGTGGTTGTTGAATAAGCTAGAAATGATTTGATATGTTTTTCTCTTGCAGCAGTCCGTATTTCGTCTTGAAGAAAGTCTGCGTTTGATCACTGAAAGAGTGTGCAGGTCACATGATCATAATACACTGGGAAAACCAGCACCAAGACCCTTTTTTTGCCTCATTAATTTTACACACCCCTCTAAATTTTAAAATTAATGAAAATCAACTGGAAATAGCTTTGAGGAAAACTGCAATAGCTGACTGAAATTGTGCTCGCACCAACTGTTCTCTGGTCTTGGTCAGCAAACTTCACATCTGTTGAGAATTTGTTGTTTGCGCAAGGTGTGCTAAAGTGTTTATTTGCAAGCTTCTGTTTTTTTCATTGTTTAATCTGATCAAGTAAATGAATATTTCCCTCTATTTTATCAGGCAGCCAAGTACTTCTACTCACATTTCACAATTGCATTCAAAGTAGCCCAAATTTAATGACTGAATTCCTCTGGCACCTAAAGATCTCCGACCTCATATAAGAGAAGGAATTCTCACATTAAAGTTGTACGAACAGCCACTTGGATACTTTAGTTCATATATGTGAATCGTTGAAGTGGCTTATTAGATTCCCTGCTATAGTCAGTTAGATGAGAACGATGCTGGAAAAGCATAGGTCAGGCAGCATCCGCGGAGCAGGAAAATCAATGTTTCGGGCAAAAGCCCTTCATCTGGAAGAGCTTTTCTGATGAAGGGCTTTTGCCCAAAATGTAGATTTTCCTGCTCCTCGGATGTTGCCTGACCTGTGCTTTTCCAGCACCACTCTATTCTTGACTGTGATCTCCAGGATCTTCAGTACCCACTTTGACATAGTCCGTTAGATGCCTGCTTTCTTATTTTAATTTTTACATTTCAAATTGTGCTTTGTTTGCGTAGAACACCCTTGTGTTTCAAACTAACAATTGAGCAATTCACTTCAGAAAAGTTTCTGCATGTCTCTGTGAAACTTATCAGTGCTACATGTAGGGATGCAATGAGCTTAGCTAAAGAAACAGTATGAGTGTATAAATTGGGAAAAGTCAGCCAACCTGGAGTTCTAACTAGGTACAGCAGTACAGTTTCCAGTGCTGTCAAAAGTTTTTCTAACTTAAAATCTGCCTATATGTTGGGAAATTTTGATTGTCGGATTATTTGGAACCGATGGGAAGAGTCTAGTGATTAGTCAACCCTTCTGGCTTCCATCAAATGAACTGGTCAGCAAAGTTGATCATTAGTGCTCTAGAATCTGCCTCATTTTAAGAATTGCTGATTGTGCCACAAATAATATTATTCTAATTTGTTATTGCTAATTGCTATCTTCGTACAAATTCTATTATGGACTGGACAGCACAATATTTCATGAAGCTATTCATTGAACAGCTAGCAGGTATGGGTTTGAGTTTGTGCAAGAATAGACAGATAATGTAATCCATAAGATGCCGCATAAAGTTAATTTTTCCTCCTTACACAGGGGTATGCTGTTTGGATTTTTTTTTATATAGATATTTTTATTAATATTAAGCAATAAGGTAAGAAAAAAAAAGGGAGGGGATATAAACCAAAACGGGGGGGAAGGCAGACCAACATCCATTATGTCCTACAGTTGCTGTTTGGATTTTAATCTTTGCAGTAAGAGTCCAGGTGCTTGGATATGAGCAACAGGCTAAGCTCTTGGCCTCTCCCTATCTTGTATTGGTATTTCCTAGGCAAGAAATGGTCAGACTCTGCCAATTTGATCCTGTAATCAGTTGCTGAAAGGTGTGAGAGTATCTTGAAAGAATTTCCAGCAGCAAAATCTTCCTACCAGTAAATAAAATTAATCATAGATAAAGCAATTTTTTAGTGGGAATATATTCAGTTAATTTGCTTTCTGGTAATGCTGGTTGAAAAGAGGTTGGTGATTATGTAATTACAAGAATTATCTGCTTTTCTTCCGCTACAGCAGTACTTATCTAATAGGAGTAAACCTACCAGTAATGCAATACTCCTCTCAATTCTGCATTAAAATCTAAGGTTAGCACCTTGTGAAACTCTTGATTTTGTTTATTCTTCCGGAACCTGAGATTGAAGCAGGGTCCTTTTTAGCTCTCTGAATTCTTGACATTATGACCATTTAGTGGCTGACCCAAGTTGACCAACTCAAATCTACTTGTCACTTGGAGAGCACCCTCCAATGCTTACAACTTTTCTGATTTCCGCTAAGTGATTCCTACAGCGATAAAGTAGAGATTAAGAATTCAATAGTTCATGTCTACAATTTTTTATGGATGTTGCAATGTACATTGGAACTTTAATATGTAGTCCTTCACATCAGGAATTTTTTTTATCCTAATGTGAAGCACCGGACTATTCATAAAAGTTGTTTTCTTTTCATGTAGAACTGCCTTTAATAGATTCCATCTTAGTTTACAGGTATCTATTCAAGACTAATATGAAGTTGAGTGATAATTAGCTAATATTGAATACTCCTGTAGCATTTTCATCTCCATTTTGTTTCCTGATTTGTTGTTTTACCAATAGGTACTTTGGAACTGTATTGCTTTTTTATTCTCTCTTGGATGAAAATATGAGTGTGACTTGGATGATTTAGTTTTGCCAACTGAAAGATTTTTCCTTGATTCTTTAAAAGATCAATACTGTATATCATGCATGATAAATAAGTAGCAGGAAATTACATTGTTATTTTCTTTTTCTTTTAAGGTGGTGAGCTCAACAAATGGTGAGCTTAACACAGATGACCCCACAGCAGGACACTCCAATGCACCCATTACAGCCCCAGCAGAAATTGAAGTGGCAGATGATACCAAGTATGAATTTCTCCCAATCTCCAATATGAATTACATGTATATATTAAACAAATGCAAGTCTTCAGTAATTGTATATTTTAGCGACAGCAAGCGATACCACTTGCTTATAAAAGATATGTTGTGTACGTCCAGGCCAACCCACATGTGTGATTCTAAATGTTGGTTGCAAAAAGGTATCCATTTGATCACAACATTCATGCTAAAAATAGACCTAATAATTTTTGAAAAGGCTGCACATATTTTGCCAGCTGCAATTCATATTAAAAGCTGACTTTGTTTATTCAGCTTTACAAAGACTCTGGCAGTAACCATTGTTAACACTCTGTTCCAGCTGGTGTACACAGGGACATACAGTATATTGATGTTTGGCAAAGTAGTCCTTCAGTTTGTGCTTTGCAAGTTAAATGTTGAAAGATTAGTTTCTAAATGGGTTGATTGTTATTAATGCATGGCATTCAGATCATTTTCCTTCTGCACTGGTTATGTTAAAGTGTGTCATTTGTCTGAGACATTTTGACAATTCAAGCAAGCAGTTTTGACCTTCACCCACAGAGATAGGGATTCTTAATGGCTCTATGTCTTGATTTTGAAGTTACTTATAGTAAAAGCAAGTAAATGCACATCTGAAATAAAAATAATAAAGTGCTGGAGAAACTCAAGTCTGACAACACCGCTTGGGACGGACTCCAATGCAAGACTGTCACTTTAAAACATTTCTCCTTTCCCATAGTAACTGCTTTTAAAACTGGAAAATTCACAAGAATTAAGTTGTGTCCCAAGTTATTGTTCACTTGTGGCTTTTCACAATGTAACCAAGGATCGCTCTTTTTCACACACACACACCCCTCCCCTATAATTTTTCCCTTCCTGGTCTGTGGGAATTGCTGACCATCTTAACTATACAGCTTTGTGGTTCCATGCTATTGAAATACTGGTCATTCAGTGTGTCGTCAGATGTGAATTTATGGCATTATTCCCCGCTCGTATTAAATTTTTAATTTCAGCTGTTCAGTTTAAAGACAATGTTAAATAAAAATAGCTACTTACCTGTCAGAATAGGAAGAAAATTTGGAGCAACATTGCAAGCTGCCTTTCTCAATACCTAAAATGAAATACGAGAAGTCAGTATTGAGAATTTAGTCAAATTTGACAAAACACATTGAAATTAGAGGCTGATGTTCAGCATGTTGTTTAAAGTATACTGGCCATACCTATGAGTAGGCTAGACCAGATCCAACCATAATTGACTCCCTAATGTATTCTTCAAAAATAGGCAGTTTGTCATAGCTTTACATTTTGCACTCATCCGGGCAATTCACAAGAATCAGCAAAGTAAGCGGAAAATAACACTTCTCTCATGAGAGGAGAGGGCTGATTGGTTAGCATGTGGACTGTGATAGAGGTGTGTCATGGAGGATACAAATTCAAAATACAAATCTGATACGGGGTATCTGTTGAATTTTGTCAACTTCTACACCTCGATAACACCTAGTTAATGTGTTGGTGTGAAGTAGAGTCAGATGTACAGCATGGAAGCAGACCCTTTGGTCCAACCCGTCCATGACAACCAGATCTCCTAACCGAATCTAGTCCCACCCGGTCCATATCCCTCTAAACCCTTCCTATTCATATACCCTCCAAATGCCTCTTAAATGTTGCAATCGTACCAGCCTCCACCACTTCCTCTGGCAGCTCATTCCATACACGCACCACCCTCTGTGTGAAAAAGTTGCCCCTTATGTCTCTTTTATATCTTTCCCCTCTCACCCTAAACCTATGCCCTCTAGTTCTGGACTCCCCTATTGCCTATTTACGTTATCCATGCTCCTCATAATTTTGTAAACCTCTATAAGGTCAGCCCTCAGCCTCTGACGCTCCAGGGAAAACAGTCCCAGCTTGTTCAGCCTCACCCAATAGCTCAGATCCTCCAACCCTGGCAACATCCTTGTAAATCTTTTCTGAACCCTTTCAAATTTCACAACATCTTTCCAATTGGAAGGAGACCAGGATTGCATGCAATATTCCAACAGTGACCTAATCCAATGTCCTGTACAGCAGCAACATGACTTCTCGACTCCTGTACTCACTACTCTGACCAATAAAGGAAAGCATACCAAACGCCGCCTTGACTATCCTATCTACCTGTGACTCCACTTTCAAGGAGCTATGAACCTGTACTCTTTTTGTTCAGCAACACTCCCTAGAACCTTACCATTAAGTGTATAAATCTTGCTAAGATTTGCTTTCCCAAAATGCACCACCTCGCATTTATCTGAATTAAACTCCATCTGCCACTTCTCAGCCCATTGGCCCATCTGGTCCAGATCCTGTTGTAATCTGAGATAACCCTCTTCACTGTCCACTACACTTCCAATTTTGGTGTCATCTGCAAACGTACTAACTGTACCTCTTATGCTCACATCCAAATCATTTATGTAAATGACAAGAAGTAGTGGACCCAGCACAGACATGTGGGTTAACTTCTACACTGTATTTGAACCTCAGCGATGAGAATCATGGGATAAAGTTCTCCTCTAGGTTATTGTATTAATCTAATGCAAAATGAATTACAATGGTTTTAGCTTGGTGATTGAAAGGCGCAAGTAACATAAGACCTGCTCATGTCAGTACAGAGGCAATATTGAGGCTAGTTGAGGAATTAGAAGGTATTCTGATGAAGCAGCTGGTGTTCTACCATTTTTAACAACAAATTGTCACGAGAGCATTTGATAATACTTAGTAATGCTAATATTGTGGATAAAAATATTTTTATGTGCATAAAGCTGCTTTTCACTGTTCCTGTGGTAGTGAATTTATTTTTCATAAATATATTAACTCAATATTTTTGGTCAGAAATATTATCCTTCAATCAACACTCGCTGACTTTCTTTCCATTTGGTCATTACCTGACAATGTCAGTTGTCATCTTCATTAGTGGAAAGCAGAAAATACAGTATCTTTTGCTGATTCTAGTCATGGTCAAATTTTGACTGATACCAATAAGAACATTTTTAATTGCTTTAAAGTAAAACCTCGGTAGTATCAGAAGTGACATTTCTTAAGATTTGAAATAATTTTTTTTTAAAGGTGCTGTTGTTTCTTCAAGAGGCGGAAGAGGAAAACCATTCAGCGGCATAAGTGACTCTGGAAACTGCTGTGAGATTTACGTGTGTGTTCTGCGACTTTCCAGTCATACTAAATTCAGAAATCCATCTCTTTTGTGGCAGACATATGCTGTTGTCTAAGATCATGACTTTTCTGCCCAGAATTTTGGGCTTCTGACATTGGTACTCTTTTCTGCTGTGAAGTTCTTATTGGTGGACTTGGCAAATGCACCATGCAAAATTTTTACTTCCTTTACTGTGGGAGTCCACGAAAGCATCGTCTCCGAAATGTGCATTAAATAGGATTAGTTCTCTCAGTGGGATCAAGGCAGTGTTGAGTTCAAGTTTTTAAAAAGTTCCAGAATGGAAATAGCAGGAATTACTTCAAGATTTTTGTATGATGTTGATTTAATTTGAAACTCAACTCTCGACATGCTTCATTCATCTCCAGTGTTATGTAATCGCAAGTCATGCGATAACCTTTTTCTATTTTTTCCCCCCTTTTGTTTTGATCAATCTGAATGCGTGGTGTAGTCACTGTCATTGGGTACTGTTGGGATAAGGAAATACCTTGTAGGCTCCTTATCTTTAATTGCACTTTCGATAACAGTTTGTAAGAGCTTTTGGATCTGATTGTGCAAAAACTGTTTCTAAATGTACCTTTTTAAGGGAATACAAAAACAGTAGGAAACGTAGCATGTTTTTAAATGTAATAATGTTTGCAAAATGTAAGTGAAACAGTTACATTATTAAACTGGGTAGAATTAATGTGATAGTTCACAGAAAACGAAATCTTGTTCAAATTCAGATCTAGTTTGAGCTTTTAAGATCCAGATGTCATTTAGGGCTGTATGTGAATTGGAGATGGTCATCATCGAAATTTAGCAGCTGAATCATGTGACAAAAAGGGCACTTCAGACACAGTATGTCGATGTGCCTTTTAGTAGAGGCACTTTTATGTTGGGTCTTGGCAGAACAACCCAGTTAATAGGGTAAGAGTTTGGTATAGTTGAAGGTTTCTGCCATAGTCATGCCATTTAATAAAAGATCAACACACAGGTTTTGTCAGCAATACCCAATTGAAGAACCAGGTAAGCAGAAAGAGGATTTAATATTTCAAAACATTTGGCATTGACAAGCTTACAGAAAAGTACTTTGGAAGACAAAATTCTTGACCTAGTTCAACTTGTTGAGTATGAAAATGATAAAAGAACTTTGAAAAGTTTTCAGTGTAGACAGGAGCAGTGAAGAAGGACAAATTAGCAATGATTTATGAAAGCCTATCAGAGCAAGGAACATTCTTGAGGTTTCAATTACTTTGGAAAGTTAGTCACCTAAACTGTGACTAAGTACCTCAATTTCTGGATTGGAAGCCACAGCTAGTCTTAAATGGGACAAATTAATTTGTAGCAAGTCTTCATTTCAGAAGTTTACTGATTACCAATTTTACCCATAGCTTTCAATGTGCTCTATGATGATCGTATAGCCATATTTTTGGTGTGTCGAACTACAAAGATTTTATGCACAATTTTCTTTCAAAAATCGATTGTTTTTACTTTGAAAGACATTTCATTTAAAAGTTACACCATTTTAGAGCCCACTGTATTTCCCTTTTTTGTTTTAAGGCTGCAGGTTTTTCTCAGGAAATTAGGGTACTTAAAATGGACCCCTGACAAGACTGGGCTATTGACTGATTATCCATCTCAATAGATTCTTGTTGACTCTAGGTACAGGAGAAGTTTGGATTGCAAACTTCAACCTAGAGTGAATCATTGGTGTCCTGCACGTAGCTAAGCTTTTAGATTAAGTCCCTTACTATGAGTCGTCTTTACAGAAGCAGTTTCCATTGGTGCAGTACTTAACAAGAGGTCCACTTCTGGTGCAGAGAAACACTCATCCACAACCACGTGCAACGTTTTCTTTGTGTAACATTGAATTTTTAGTTGGTTAATTTTTTTTTTGAATGCTTAAGTGTTGTTGTGGATAGTGTCCATTTGCCAGTGAGATGTAAGAGGGAGGCCAACACAGAAACAAAAGGTTAGCTGTTACTGGTCGCCGTGGTGAAATTTGTTTGTTCTTGGATCGGGCTAAAATATTAATGAAGAAATACAATTCTAAATGGTTTTTCTAAGGAGATAAACTGAAGTAATTTTTTTTGCCTTTTGTTTTCTTTCCAAAATCTCATTGAGTATTTGAAGACTTAGTTTGGCCAGTATGGTTAAAGCACTTCTGAAATCTAATTTCAGGTGTGTCTGGTCCTTTCCATATGTTAAAATAGAAGATGATTTTAGGTGGAGAATTACACTTGTAGGTTTTTTTAAAAAATAATGTTAAGCATTGTGTTCACAAATATCTTGTGGGCTGTTATCATTTTCCGAATATTGGGAATTCAAAATGTCAGATATGAGACTGCCCAAAGGTGTTTTTAGTTGAGGCTAGTATTGCACACTTGTACTTTTATTAAATTCCACCCCCAAAATAAACTAATTTACAGTTAGATACTATAGACCTGTCCTGAGAGAAGGCAGAATTGATTTTGGAGTTGCCTAAAACATGCACTTTCATAGTGGTGATCTCAAATCTGCACAATCAATGTTTAATTTCCCTTGGACAGTAAAATTATGGAGTCAAGTGATGAGCAGAGTGTATCTTTAAAAATATAAACCTAAAGTTTGGTGGGCTGTTGACGGTCATACCTTATTTTAATACTTATTGTTGTATATAGACTTTCAAAAATTTATGTGGGTAGTTTAAGCTGCCAGAAATGAGCAAACGTTTGACTGTGAATCATCTCCATTTCCACTTAAATGGATAGAAAGAGGAGTCTCAAAAATGTCAAGGCAGTGCAATGATACCCACGCATGCTGAGCAATGTTTTGCAAAATTCATTTGCTGCCTTTTCTGCCAGGATGGGTCTTTTATTGTCTGGAATGCGATAATCATGATTGATATTATTGTGAACATTAAAAGGCGTATTAATGTTTCAGATTTTGTTACCTTTTTGTGGTGAACCATAATGCTCAGAATAGCACAAAAACTGAAGATTGACCTGTGCATTCTGTATTTTGCCCATAATTTAACACTTAACATAAAATGGTCTCTATCCACAACAAGCACGTGAGCAATTTCAGTATGCTGTCATTAATTTTGGTGACTGTAAAAAGTGAAAAGAACCAAATAAAGGGAATACAAGCAATTTATATTTTTGTATATTGTATTCACTTTAGATGTAAAACTCTTTACTGTTGGCTAAACTTTCTGAAATGTTACAAAAACTTAAGATTAATTATTTGCAGCAATTGGATACTGTTTACACCGTACTATCTAGTACAAAACTAGCAGATGTACTTCTTTACATTTGAGCATGAAAACTTATAGGTAATTTGAGAGGAATGGTAAGAAATATGTGATTCCCTATTCGAGTTAGCCAGGATGTTAAATGAATGGATCCATGCCTTCCTTCCTTCCCATTTTATCCTGATCTTGGGAACTAGCCCTTCCTTCTGCTATGGTGAGCATGCAACTTGACCAACTTGCACCTTAAGTTCGTTCCTTGTTACTTGAGTTATCCTATTCAAACACAGCGCTGATCTTTTTTTTGTCTGATTATATCCAACTAAAACCAAAGCATAAATATGTTCTGTAATTTGTGTTCAAAAGTTAATTTGTTCTTATTTCAGATAATCCGTCTGTCTCTGTTAGTTTGAGTTAATGCAAAGAATGGAAGAAAGACGTGCAGCTGTGTAATACTTTTTACAATTTCAAAGCAGCTCAAATCCAGTGAAGTACATTTTAAAGTGTAGTCACTGCTTTAATGTAGCAAGATCCCATGACCATATCATCAAGTCATCCTATTGCTATTTTTGTGATATTGAGGGATAGGTAAAGATAAAGGTGACTAACCTCAGCAAAGTTAAAAATCGCATAACACCAGGTTATAGTCCAACAGGTTTAATTGGAAGCACACTAGCTTTCGGAGAGTCGCTTCTTCTTGTGATAGTGGGAGGGCTCAATCCTAGCACACAGAATTTACAGTGTGATCTAACTGAAATTATACATTGAAAAATTGATTAAGTCTTTCATTTGTTTGAATACCATGATAGTTTCACTTCTTTCATGTGTAAATCACAAAACCTTTTTTAAAAGTTGCATTCTCCGGGTAGCTGTTAACAATGGGTGATAGCAAGACAATATGTTGAAGGTGTTAGCCCCCTGTGTTCTCTGTCTATGCCATGATGTTTAGATTGATTCTAATCTAAAAGGTGAGATAATGGAGTTTTACATGAATGCATGCAGTTTTTGAGCAAAGTATAATGTAACCCTGTAAGTACAAATTTTTCCCACAAAATGTGTGTGCATGTGGGTCTTTGTCTGGGTTGGGAGTTGTGAGTGTGAGAAAGTGTATGTGTGTAGTGAGTGTAGAGTGTCTTAAGTCTGTGAGGGTGTGTGTGTGTGTATAGTGCAATGGTGATCACCTGTAATGTGACATGAACCCATAGTCCTGGTTGAGGCCCTCCCTATGGGTACTGAACTTAGCTATCAGTTTCTGCTTGGCCACATTTTGCTGCTGTCCCGAAGTCCACCTTGGAGGATGGTCACCCGAAGGTCCGAGGTCAAATGTCCTGGACCACTTTCCCAACTGGTAAGGAACCCTCCTGTCTGTTGATTGTTGTGCGGTGCCCATTCATCCGTTGTCGTAGCCTTTGCTCGGTTTCCCCAATGCACCATGCCTCAGGGCATCCTTGCCTGCAACGTATAAGATAGACTATGTTGGCCGAGTCACGTGAGTACCCGCCATGTACAAGGTGGTAATGGTGGTATCTATGTGCACGCTCTGACACATCTTGCAGCTTTGGAACATCTTGGAACTTCAAACTTCCAGCTCAGCATTGTCCCCATGACTTGTCCTACCTGCCTATCTTCTTTTCCACCTATCCACTCCA
>NC_057740.1:25350093-25460764 GCF_004010195.1 Chiloscyllium plagiosum | reverse complement strand
GTGCATAAAAATGTTGGCATATTGGGGTGCAAATTTGGTCCCCATGGCTGTTCCATGTGTCTGGATGAAGAACTGGTTGTCAAAGGTGAAGACGTTGTGATCGAGGATAAAGCGGATGAGTTGTAGGATGGTGTTTGGAGATTGGCAGTTGGTGTTGAGTACGGAGGCTGTTGCCGCGATGCCATCCTTGTGGGGGATGCTGGTGTAGAGTGCGGAAACGTCCATTGTGACGAGGAATGTTCCCGGTTCGACTGGCCCGTGGTTGCTGAGTTTCTGTAAGAAATCCGTAGTGTCGCAACACAAGCTGGGGATCCCCTGTTTCAAGATGCCTTCAACATAGCCGGAGAGATTCTCATATAGGGTCCCATTGCCCGACGCGATGGGACGTCCTGGTGTGTTGGCTTTGTGTGCCTTTGGAAGGTAGTAAAAGTCGCCTACACAAGAAGTATGTGGGATGAGGGCACGTAGGGAACTCTGAAGGACTGGATCCAAAGTTCTGATCAATGTGTTTAATTCACAGGCGTGTTCTTTGGTCGGATCAGCTGGTAGTTGCCTGTAGTGTTCCTGGTTGTTCGGTTGTTCAGTTGTCGGTACACTTCCTTGCAGTAATCTGTTCTATTCTGAATGACAAACTTCAGCAAAGAGTGATAGTTCTCATTGAGAATGCTAGTATTGTTTTTTAATTCACTCGTGCTGTAGGGGTGTCACTGTCTGTCCAGCAGTTATTGCCTGTCCCTAGATGTCCTTGAGAAAGTGGCAGTTAGCAGCCACGTTGAACCACTGTAGTCCATATACTGTAGGTGGACTCTCACTGCTACGGGCAAAGAATTCCAAGACTCAATCCGTACATTTTCAAATCAGGATGCTAAGTGGTTTGGAGGGGAACTTGTAAATGGTGATATCCCAGTGTTGCCATTGTCCTTCTAGGTGGAAGTGTCGTGGTTCAGAAGGTGCTGTCTAAGGAGCTTTGAATTTCATCTTGTAAATGGTACACATTGCTGCTGCTGCTGTGTGTCAGTGGTGGTGTGGATGTGGTCCCCATCAGCTGGACTGCTTTGTCCTGAATGGGGTCAAGCATTTTGAATGTTGATGGAGTTGCACTTATGCATTGCATAGTTGGCGGGTATTCCATCAGACCCCAGGTATTGGTGGACAGGTTTTGGGGAGTCAGGAGTTGAATCACTCGCAGCAGTATTCTTAGCTTCTGACCTGTTCTTGTAGCCACTGTTGTGATAATGCTGCTCCTTTAATGAAGTTAGATTGTCCTTTTTTTTTTCTTTGAGGGATTACACCATTGAATATCAAGAGGAAATGGTAGATTCTCTCTTACTGGAGGTGATCCTTGCTTGCCATTGGTGTGGCACAAATGTTACTTGCCATTTTTCAGCTCAAGCCTGGATATTGTTGCAGTTGAAGATTGACTGCTTTAGAATCTGAGGAATTATGAACGATGCTGGACATTAAACAATCATTGGCGAATATCCCCACCTCTGACCTTTTTATGATGGAGTGGAGCTGCATTGATGAAGCAACAGTCTCATTTGTGAGGGTGGCTAAACAAATGAAGTGACCATGTGGGGTTTTGTTGAACCAACAAAATTTGTAGGTCGAGCTAGTGAGGTATTTGCATCACTATCAGAGGTGGTATCTGGGGCATATGAGGTGGTGAAGAAAGCCATCTTAAGTGCATAGGAGCTTGACCTGAATAAATATCACTCATTGTGTTGCTGGGTCAAAATATGTGAATTCCCTCCCCAGCACCATTGAAGGTGTATTTAAATCAAATTCACTGCAGTGGTTCAAGAAGGCAGCTCACCAGCACCATCACTTTCTCATGTGGATTTAGGAAAAGGCAGTAAATAAAGGCATAAGTACGAGTAGGAATAGACCATTTGGCCCCTCGAGGCTGCCACACCAACCAGTAAATCATGACCAATATGTCCTCAGCCTCCATATCAGCCATGATTTATTCGATGGTGTGGCAGCTTTGGAGGGCCCAGCGGCCTATTCCTGCTACTCTTTCATACCAACCCCTTGTGATCAGTAACTCCCTGATATTTCAAAACTTCATTTTCTCCTCCTTTTAAGTACCTTAAGTGATCTCCATAACACCTGGGCATTGGCAAGTCCAGATGTTCACTATCCTTGGAAGGAGAAAGTCCTTCACATCTGTTTAAAATGCATGTCCTAATTTTCTGTAACTTTTCCCGAGACTGCAAATCCTCCACTAGTGGAAACATTGCCACATCCACCCCCCTCAGAATCTTGTATGTGTCAATAAGATCACCCCTTTATAAACTCTAATGATGGAATACCTAATCTGCTTAATTTTTCTTGATATGTCATATCAGGAGTTAGCCTGTTGTCTGTCTCTCGAATAGCCTCCAATGCCAATATTTGTTTTAATCACATGGTCAAAACTGTACACAATATTCCGGGTGCAGCCTTACCAACTCATTGTGCAGAGGTAACAAGACTTTCCGTATTTAAGCTCCAATCCCCAAGCAATCAAAGCCACAATCCTATCTGCTGCCTTAAGTAGTTGCTGTGCCCACAAACCCAGATCTGTCTGTGCTGGACATTTTGCATTATCTTTGTATTGAAAGAATCATCTACCTTTCGATTCTTCCCACCTCACTTTTCCACATTAAAATCCATTTGCCTGGTTTTTACCCACTCACTCAACCTACCTTTATCTCTTTGCAAATTCCTTGTGTCTTCATCACAATATGCCCTCCCATCTATTTTTGTAATATCAAATTTGGATGCATTACACTCCGCCTCCTCCTCAAAGTCATGAATATAGATGGTAAATAATTGAGGCCCTGGGACTGAACCTTGCGACACTCCTATTCGTCTTTCCATCCTGAAAAAATCCATTAATCTTGACACTGTCTTTTGTGTGTTAACCAATTCTCAGTCCAAGGTAATACAATACCCTAATACCATGACCTCAAATTTTGTGCAATAAGTTTTTATGTGACACTTTATTTAATGTCTTCTGGAAATCCAAGATGTGATGTTTTTACCAATTCTGCTCATTACATCCTCACAGAATTCCAGCAAACTTGTCAACCACAAATTCCCTTTCCTAAAACCAGATTGACCTCTGTTTGTTTATTCTAAATGTCTCACTATTTCTTCCTTAATAAAAGACTAGCATTTCCTAGCAACAGATGTTGGATCAGCTCAACTATAGTTTTCTCCTTTCTGTCTCCTGTTTTCTTAAAGAGGGCTGTCACATTAGATACACTGGAACCCTCCTAGAATCAATTGAGTTCTAGCATATTGTGGTCAATTCTTCCTTATTTCTGCAACCAATAGCTTTAAAACTCTTGGATTCAGGCCATCAAGTTCTGGTGACTTGTCCCACTTGATAGAGGCTGTTGCTGTCTTCATATTAGCACCTTTCTTCTCTGTTACCTTTGGGATGTTTATAATATACTGCATCGTTAAGATAGCTGCAAGATTTAAATTTTCTGCCATGTCTCAGATTCCCGAGTTGTAATCTCCAAGGATCCCACACTTGCTTTACTACTGTTTTTCTATACCCACTGAAGCTCATTCTGCCTGTAGTTCTTGCCAATTTTCTCCTCCTTAAATAGCTTTTTCATCCTCTACTCCTGATTCCTAAAATATTCCCAATTTTCTGGACTACCAAGTTTTTTCCACTTCACCTTTTTTGTGCTGTTTTTATTGCATACTCTCTGTGACTACCTTTTGTCAACTATGGGTGATTCATCCTTCTCATAACACAAATTTATTTCAGCCAAAAAAAAAACTCAAGTATAATAAAATATTTGCTTCAGCCTCTGCTCATTGATTGGCTTTCCCTTGGTCCATTTTCCCAGCCCGCTTTCAACAACACTTCCATCGTACCTGGAAGTGTCTTTATTTAAGCTGAGGATGTTGGTTTGAGACATCAGTTGCTGATGCTCAAAATGAAATTTGAAATTCAACCATACTGTAATAACTAACACCATGTCCCCCACCCCAAACGACCCTGAACTGAGATCTTTTATTAACCCGATCTAATTGTACATTACTAATCTTGTTCCCAAGTAGATTCTGCAATGTACTGCTCTAAGAAATAATCCTTGATGCTCTCCACAAATTTGTCTTCCATGTTACTTTTGTCTATGATTTGAACTGTCAATGTGCAGATTGATTGTCATGGATGATTTTATACTGTCGTCCTCATACCTCCATTATTTCCTGATTTATATGTTGTATTACAGTGAGGCAATTCTTCAGGGAGCTATAGATGACTGCCATCATTATTTATTTTCTTTACTATTTCTTATTTTCACCCGAACTATTGCACCTATACCGCTAGCTACCTAATATTTCATTAACAAAGCTACCTCCCCTTTTTCTTTTTGCCCTTTCTTTAGGGATGATGAATACCCTTAAATATTGAATCCCCTGTTTCCGTCATAGCTTTCAAATCATACTCATTTATTTCTTGTTAGGGCTGTGAATTAATCTGTCTTGTTACAAATGCTGCGTTCAGGTAGTCTTTTTACCATTATTACTTCAGTTCTCATTTTTGCTGCACTCGTCTGCTTATATTTTCTGGCCTTTTCCTTTTACACCTAGGCTATCTCTTTTTCAAAACAAAACACAACTTCATCTGGAACCCCCATCTTGTGCACAGCACCCAGATGGCAAAGCCCACGACTCCTGAGTGAATTTTTAAAAAAATCTGTGGATAACAACAGCCACACAGGATGTCAGCACGTAATGCCAGAGAATAACGTGCAAACACTGCAATATCTGGCATTTGAGAAAGATTGAAAATGCTGTTGTGGCCATATTTAGCTCTGTTTGGCTTAGTTGGGAATGTTATGATGTCTGAATTTGTGTTTTCAGTGCATTTTTAAGAATGTCCATCTTGATTGTGATGTCGTCTTCAGTCTTCAAGTATTAATAAAGATAAGGTTCAAGTGTTTCAACGTTAACACCATTCCAAAGATGCAAGCCTGAATACATAAGATTTCTAAAGAGCAAGATCTTGCAGACCCATGAGCTCTGGTTGCTTCCCCGCCCCCACCCCAACCAAACCAAAGAAAACCTCCACTTCTTTGAAGGCAGCAATCAAGATGGCCTTAAACTCGGCGTGACTAGTATTGGAAAGAAGGAAAAAAAGGACCCTGCAGGAGGGGTGGGTATGAAGGGGAAGGCTGACCAGGCGTAAGTGATGAGAAGGTGGCCTGCACAGGCATGAGGAGCAGTCAGGACCAGTGGAGCAGTTTGCTTGGTTCAACTCTGCCCTTCACCTACCCAGACCCCCAAGCCCACCTCTCAGATCTGCCTAGATATCCTGACTGCCCTCCTCCATGGACCTCTCCTCAGACCCCTGACCTGGACTAGAGCATTCTGCCCCAAGTCACTCCTGAAGATTGTCACTGTCACTGTTCCAGAACTGTAATGTTATTAACATTCAGTCCAGACATTTCAACTAAAAATCTAATTTGCATATAACACACTCTGACAAACAACCGTTTAGTAATGACTGACCAACTTATCCATTTTTGTAACATTGTTTGAAGGTGTGAATATTGGCCAGGAAGTCAAAGATAACTTTGTTTTCTTTTAAAATGGCTGTAAAGAATCTTTTGTGTCCATACACTTACAAATGGCTGCTTCATATTATCTCACATTCCTTTCCAACTTGCAGACAAATTAACTTCCGAATGGACTCGAGAGCAGAACCCAGGGAGGCCTGTAACGGGTTTATACTTTTACTGTGCGTATAAAATTGTTTGAATTGTTAGAAGTAAATAGCTTGATTTATTCTAATTTTTCTGTCTCTTGATTAATAAGCTTCCATTTTATTATTCACACAAAATCTGCAAGGTTTTGTTTCGGCAAGAGACCACCTTATTAGAATCAAAGCAAATCAAAATATGATCTACCAAGCCAAATTTTCACCCGGGATCTGACTTGCTGATGATAACATCAGCTTGGCTCATAACACTATGAAGAGGTTTTATACTCCAGGAAATTGTAAGGATCCCTTTCTATCCTACTGCATGATCTTGATGTTGCAATTGAGCTATGACACTTCGAGTCATAGGCATAGAGTCAAACACCATGGGAAAAGACCCTTTCGTCCAACCTGTCCATTCCGACCAAGTTTCCCAAGCAAAGCTAATCCACTTGCCTGTGTTTGGCCCTAGCCCGCTAAACCTTTCCTATTCACATATTGTTGAAAAGTCTTTAAAATGTTGTAATTATACCTGCATTTACCACTTCCTCTGCACCACTTCCTCTGACAGTTCATTCCACATATGAACTTTGTCATGTGAACTTTCCAGACTCCTCAACAGCTCATGAATGTGTAAAAAGCTGTGCTTGTAAAACACAAACTCTGATTTAGATAATGGTGTTGTTGGGGATTGAGAGGGTAGCAAAATACCCCAGGGATACAATAAATAGCTGAGAGTGTTACTGACAGTTATAACTCTCAAATGTGGTAGCCATGTGAATCATCTCTGTAAGAACATTGTTTGATTACAGAAGAAAAGCATTTGTCATTTGCCTTATAGAGGAGTGTATAAGGCAAACTGTTAAATGGCCCCTGTGGCTTCCTGGGGAATAGCCAGTGGTGTAAAAGTGAGAGCTGTGGTTATTTTCTGTGCTGTAGTACATGTTGTGAACCTTGGCAGCAGCTCTGTCTGAGGAACAGTGTTCATGAGCGGTGAATAATCTCAAGTTCACCTGGGTCTATCTGTCTGCTGGATGGCTACAGCTATCACCCGGTACTGTCCAATTCTTTCTGCACCTGCTAATCCTCCTCTAATAATATGATGTAAAGTGGAACAAACTTATAATGAGAATCCCTTTGTGAGACCTCAATCAGAGCCAGGTCTTTTTTTTTAAATGAATTTATTCATGGGATGTGGGGATCATTGGCTAGGCCAGCAATTATTGTGTATGTGTCTACAACTGTCCAGAGGGCAATTAAGAGCCAATCACATTGCTTTGAATCGCATGCAAACCAGACCATTAAAGAGGAGTTGAACCTCCCAGTGTTGAAAGAGAATAATGTCCTAGAATATTGCAGAAGGGAAGGGCTGCTTGTTTGTCAGGAAAATCTATTTCAGCCATGCTTGTGCCGAGATCTTAGATTTAGCCAAAAGTCTTCTAAAACAACCTTTCTTGAGCAGTATAGAACATTAGAACAATACAGAACAGGCCCCTTGGCTCTCGGTGTTGGGCCGACCCATGAACTATTCTCAGCTCGTCCCCCTACACTATCCCATCATCGATGTGCTTATCCAAGGATTGTTTAAATCTCCCTAATGTGGCTGAGAAGTGTTGAGCAGTGTTAACCAAATGTTTTCAAGTTGATAAAATGGCAGACAGCAGTTTATATGGTGCATATTCTCAAGTTGATGGCAAGGAGGTAAAAATGTGTTGCTGGAAAAGCGCAGCAGGTCAGGCAGCATCCAAGGAACAGGAGAATCGACGTTTCTGGCATAAGCCCTTCTTCAGGAATGAGGAAAGTTTGTCCAGCAGGCTAAGATAAAAGGTAGGGAGGAGGGACTTGGGGGAGGGGCGTCGGAAATGTGATAGGTGGAAAGAGGTCAAGGTGAGGGTGATAGGTCGGAGTAGGATGGAGGCGGAGAGGTCAAGAAGAAGACTGCAGGTCAGGACGGCGGTGCCGGGCTGGAGGGATTCGGCTGAGACAAGGTGGGGGGAGGGGGGATGAAGAAACTGGTGTAGTCCAAGTTCATCCCCTGTGGTTGGAGGGTTCCCAGTCGGAAGATAAGACGTTCCTCCTCCGACCGTCGGGTTGTTGTGGTTTGGCGGTGGATGAGTCCAATGACCTGCATATCCTCGGTGGAGTGGGAGGGGGAGTTGAAATGCTGTGCTACAGGTTGGTTGGGTTGGTTCGTCCGGGTGGCCGAGAGGTGCTCTCTGAATCGCTCCGCGAGTAGGCGGCCTGTCTCCCCAATATAGAGGAGGCCACACCGGCTGCAGCGGATGCAGTAGATGATGTGGGTGGAGGTGCAGGTGAATCTGTGGCGGATATGGAAGTTTCCTTTGGGGCCTTGGAGGGAGGTGGGAAATTGCGGTCCTTGAAGAAGGAGGCCATTTGTGTTGTACGTATTTTGAACTGGTCCTCCTGGGAGCAGATGTGGCGGAGTCGAAGGAATTGGGAGAATGGGATGGCGTTTTTACAGGGGGCAGGATGTGAGGAGGTGTAGTCCAGGTAGCTGTGGGAGTCGGTTGGTTTGTAGTAGATGTCCGTGTTGATTCGGTCGCCTGAGGTAGAAACAGAAAGGTCTAGGAAGGGGAGGGAGGAGTCCGAGACTGTCCAGGTGAATTTGAGGTTGGGGTGGAAGGTGTTAGTGTAGTGGATGAACTGTTCAACCTCCTCGTGGGAGCACGAGGCGGCGCCGATACAGTCATCGATGTAGCGGAGGAAATGGTGGGGGGTGGGGCCAGTGTAGTTGCGGAAGATGGATTGTTCCACATACCCTACGAAGAGGCAGGCATAGCTGGGGCCCATGCGGGTGCCCATGGCTACTCCTTTTGTTTGGAGGAAGTGGGAGGATTGGAAGGAGAAGTTGTTCAGGGTGAGGACCAGTTCGGTCAGTCGAAGGAGGGTGTCGGTGGAAGGGTACTGGGTGGTACGGCGGGAAAGGAAGAAGCGGAGTGCTTTGAGTCCTTCGTGATGGGGGATGGAGGTGTACAGGGACTGGTTGTCCATGGTGAAAATAAGGCGTTGGGGACCGGGGAAGCGAAAATCATGGAGCAGGTGGAGGGCGTGGGTGGTGTCCCGAACGTAGGTGGGGAGTTCTTGGACTAAGGGTGTCAGGACCGTGTCGAGGTATGCCGAGATGAGTTCGGTTGGGCAGGAGCAGGCTGAGACGATGGGTCGTCCGGGGCAGTCAGGTTTGTGGATTTTGGGCAGGAGGTAGAAGCGGGAGGTGCGGGGTTGTGGGACTATGAGGTTGGAGGCGGTGGATGGGAGATCCCCCGAGGTGATGAGGTTATGGACGGTCTGGGAGATGATGGTTTGGTGGTGGGGGGTGGGGTCATGGTCAAGGGGGCAGTAGGAGGAGGTATCTGCGAGCTGGCGTTTGGCCTCAGCGGTGTAGAGGTCGGTGCGCCAAACTACTACCGCGCCTCCCTTGTCTGCTGGTTTGATGGTGAGGTTGGGGTTGCAACGGAGGGAGTGGAGGGCTGCGCATTCAGAGGGTGAGAAGTTGGAGTGGGTGAGAGAGGTGGGGGAGTTCAGGTGGCAGTTAATATCGCGGCAAGGAGGTAGCCAGAGAGCTTCAGATGGACAGCACAATCTTGTCCTATCTTTGTACGTGACTGTTACCTAAGGGCCGGTGTTTCTTCAGGATGTCCTAATGCTGGATTTCTTTAGTGAAAACTTAATGTAAGTGAGCTCCATCATTCCAACCCCTGGAATTTTGGGGACGCGAAGCTTTCCTTCAAACTATGCACGATGAGATCAAAGGTCAAGTATATTTTTCACTGTTGAAAATGAAAAACATTCTCCTGCAGTAATTTCCCAATTTTTCTTACCTAGTCCCTTGAAGAGACTGGCTACTACCTGCATCAACAGTCAGCCATTACTTTTATTCATATAGGCAAATTTCATTTGTAAGCTCAGAATTAATTTTTGAAAATTGTGCCACTATGAAAATCAAAGCATTGCAGCTGACCAACTCTGATCTGGCCCAATACCTCACACTGGTCACTGGTATCTCTTTCTCACCTTTGCATGCATGGTTGGAAAATGAGACTAATTGCAGACCGAGTGTTGATTTAAAGGGTTCTCACCGACACGGTGGCCCTGGGAAAAGCATTGTATTTAAAATTATAGAATTGATTGGTTATTAATGAGGTCAGTACCTGGGTATTGGTTCAAGCAAATCTGGAAGAGAACCGAACATTCATGCAGATAGCAAATGTTGAATGGTATTTGAGGCCACAGGAAAAGACAATCAGTTTATCTGTTTGGGGGGGAGGGAGGATGTTGAAATAGTTGTCTTTCTGTTTTCTGGGAGGAGGAGTTCTGGCTGCTGATGACACAGCATGAAGGTTTTGAAAATCCTGTCAAACCTCCTTTTAGCAGTTTTCAGACAGTACAAGGCCAAGTTGGAAGTATTGCTCTCTTTACCTGAGTGAACTGGAAAGGTGACCAAGGAGTCCTCACTTACGCCTGTGAAACAATACATTGTGAAAACGATTTTTAAGTAATCTGGCCAGTCATTTTAAAATCCTTTTAGTTGTGTTTGTTTGTTTCTGTCTCTTGTGTGAATGTGGCTGAAAAACATTTCTGGTTTGAAGCATAGATGTTAACTGAATTATCTTTAATTTTACTCTGCAAAGCTTATGTGATATTTTATAACTTAAGTCTTTTGTTTAAGATGTTAAATGGGTGTCTGGAGTGAATTATTTGCAAAGTTTTGGATTTTATTATTCATAAGTCTGGTTAGGCACCATTGGAGTATCTATTGATGGCCTTTGAAGGTCTTAATTTACTGTGGTGTGAATACAGAGGTAGAAAGGCTGATTTGGTTCAGCTATCTATCTCCATGTCGTAACAGTTTTCTCTACTGACCTCTAAAGGTTTCTTATCCCTGAGTCTGTCAACTTAAAAATCCACCTCCT
Source organism: Chiloscyllium plagiosum (assembly GCF_004010195.1). NCBI lineage: Eukaryota > Metazoa > Chordata > Chondrichthyes > Orectolobiformes > Hemiscylliidae > Chiloscyllium > Chiloscyllium plagiosum. Next base: position 25,450,123 of record NC_057740.1, on the reverse strand, counting down.
TGCCTCCACATCCTATCAGTGCAACCCGCTTCCTGGTTGCTACATGAGCTCTGAGTCTAGGCTCCTATGCAGTTCTTCCCCACCATTGCTTCTCAGCACCCATTCCCATGCATTTGGCTCTTTCTTTCTTAAAACTCCACAAAGCTTTCAAATTGACTTTTGTCACTGCATGAAACCTCTTAGCCATTTGCTGCCCATCCTTACTCCGTATCATCTATAAAGAACATAAATTTTTATACGAAAGTCAGCTGTTAACTTCAGATTCTTGCACCAACAACTTCCCGTCCCTAAAACTGTCTAGTTGCAATGACAAAAATAAGATCATGTTTGAATGCAACCTCAGTAAATATGTGAATGTTTTCCTTCAAGGAGGAAAACAATGATTGAGACAGGATTTATGAGTTATAGACACACTCCATTTATCCTTATGAATCACTAATTAGTAATGGATGCTGTGCAAGTCCCCATTCTTCTGCTCAACTGAAACCACATTTCTCCAGCTTGATGCCATTGCATTATTCTCGGATTGTTTGTTTATGGCGTGACTGGAAAATATTGATTTGCTGCCATTACTGTAACATAATGAAAACCATAATTAAATACAACTGAGACAGCAAGCAGAATGACACTTTATGTACCGTTCCATGTGTTAGACTAGCCATTCATTTATGTCATTATCAATGAGAATAAGTTGATTGCCCTAATTTCCCCCACTCCTCCTCCAGTCAATTTCTTGCTGTTAATGTTCCTTTAGTGAATGTTAGAACACAGCTATGCAAATTCAAGCTTTTAAACTTCTTTCCATTCCTACTTGCGTCTGTAATCGTGATATGACAAAAACTGGGCATTTGTATTCTACAGTGCCATCTACAGTGGCAAAACAAAAATCAAATCAGCTTCAGGACTGTGACATTGACCATACAGTTTCTCTCTCCTGTATGGCCTGGAATCTGGTGAATCCCAAAAGACAAAAGTAGCTGACTGAATTCTCAGTTTTTATATTGAGTTATGAATGAATTTAAAAGTGGCTTTAGTCAGTTAAGACAGATCTTAAAATTAATTTTACTGGGGAACTAGTTAACTAGTGAGTTGTTAATATCAGAAAATTGAAAATCTTTTCTTTTTGACATTATTTTGAAAATAGTTGATATTTCTCGGATAATGATCTATACATGTTCTGAGGTGGATGATGAAATAGAAATCGGGTAGAAATCAGATGTACCATGTGATGAATCCGTTTCCCAATGGTGAGAGTATGCAGTGCTACTGAAACTGATCTGTGGCTATACCAATTCTGAAAAACAGTTCAGAGCCAGTAAAGATTGTTGCTGTAGAGGAGGGAAACCAGAATGCTGACATGTTGTATGGAGTGGCAGTGCAAGTTACCAGCATTTCAAAGGAGCTAGCATCTGACTTGTTCAGAGGGAATCACTCTCACTTACTGAACAGTCATCTACTCGTATGACTCAATTTTTTACAAAATGAATTTATTCTAGTTACTAGTGGGCGGCACTGTGACACAGTGGTTAACACTACTGCCTCACAGCGCCAGAGACCCGGGTTCCAAAGTGTTTGTTTCCACACTGTAAGTAATCTAATCTAATCATTCATTACTGAGCCTTGCATGGTACTCAATGTTTTTGGATGAATGCCCCATATCTGGAGATCTAAAGTGAGAAAGCACTAATTAAATTGAGAGCCAAACACATTTTGTGGTTGTTCCTGCCTGTGCTTCACATTTTCACTCTATCTCAGTTCCTCCAACACATATTTATTTTTCTTGTTTTAATATGCTTTTCAGTATGTCTTGTATTCTTCAATGCTATGTTAATACTGAAAAATTAACATTAATGTAATTTGTAATTTTATTTTTTCCAATATTAGACTTGGACTTGAATGTTGAACAATATATTTTGTGTAACATCACAAGTATCAAATTCATAATGATATTTTAGAGATGTCATCAATCTTCTGCCATCGGCCTCATTGATTACCAAGTCTGGTTGTTCAGCATTGTGTTTAGTCTGATCAGTTGCTCAATCCAGTGTGCTGCACGCTCTTGGGAATCATCTAGATTGAATTGCACAGCCTAAGCTCATCAGACTGTGTAACAGTCACACATCCACTTTAGGTAGTTTTTAAAACATCTGTTCTTGGAATGTGGACATCGCTGACCAAGTCAGCCTTCGTTGTCAACCCATAATTGTCAATCAGAAGATTAGTATCTTGTGTTGAACCCAGGTGAATGTAAAAGGTTTTAGGGCCCAATTTAAATTACAGTATATAATTTTTGTGTGCAAATCCCTTTATCACTTGCTACTGACAACCTCTAAATGTCACTAACCCTCCAACTCTCCAAGAACAAAGAAAATTACAATACAGGAACAGGCTGTTCGGCCCTCCAAGCCTGCGCCGATCCGATCCTGTATATAAACCTGTCGCCTATTTTCTAAGATTCTGTATCCCTCTGCTCCCTGCCCACTCATGTATTTGTCTATACACATCTTAAATGACTATTATGCCCACCTTACCATCTCTACTGGCAACGTGTTCCAGGCATCCACCACCCTTTGTGTATCTACGCATATCTCCTTCAACTTCTCACCTTGAACTCATGACCCCTAGTAACTGAGTTCCTCACTCTTGTGGGGATAAAAGCTTCTTGCTATCCACCCTGTCTATACCTCATGGTTTTGTAGACCTCAACCAGGTCCACCTTCAACCTCCATCTTTCCCATGAAAATAATCCTAATCCACTAAACATCTCTTCATAGCTAGCACCCTCCATATTCACCATCCTGGTGAACCTCCTCTGCACCCTCTTCAAAGAATCCACATCTTTTTGGTAATGTGGCAACCAGAACTGTATGCAGTGTTCCAAATGTGGCCAAACCAACATCCTTTGCAACTGTAACATGACCTGCCAACTCTTGTACTCAACACTCTATCTGATGAAGGAAAGCATGCCCTCTGCTGCCTTGACCACTCTCTACCTGCGTCCTGCCCACTCATGTATTTGTGGCCAAACCAACATCCTTTGCAACTGTAACATGACCTGCCAACTCTTGAACTCAACACTCTATCTGATGAAGGAAAGCATGCCCTCTGCTGCCTTGACCACTCTCTACCTGCGTTGCCACCTTCAGGGTACAATGCACCTGAACACCCACATCTCTCTGTACATCAATTTTCCCCTGGGCTTTTCCATTTACTGTATAGTTCACTCTTAAATTTGATCTTCCAAAATGCATCACTTCACAATTTCCCGGAATGAACTTCATCTGCCATTTCTCAGCCAATTCCCAATCTATCTATATTCTGCTGCATTCTCTGACAGTCCCCTTCACTATCTGCTATTCCACCAATCTTAGTGTCATCTGCAAGTTTGCTAATCAGACCAGCTATATCTTCAGATCATTTGATGTCTATCACAAACAAAAGTGATCTGAACACACAACCCTGTGGAACACCACTGGTTACAGCTCTCCCTTTTGAGAAATCCCATTCCATGATGACCCCTGCTGCCCAGCCAGTTCTCTAACCATCGAGCTAGTATGCCCTGGACCCCTTGCAACTTCACTTTCTCCATCAGACTACGTGGGGAACCTTACCAAACGCGTTACTGAAGTCCATGTATATGACATCGACAGCCCCTCCCTTATCAATCAAGTTTGTCACTTCCTCAAAGAGGTCTATTAAATTGGTAAAATGTGACCTTCCCTGCACAAAACCATGCTGCCTATCACTGATGAGCCCATTTTTTTTCCAAATGTAAATAGATCCTATCCCTCAGTGTCTTCTCCAGCAACTTCCCTAGCATGGACGCGCGTACGGACGCACGCACGGACACGGACGCGCGCGCGGACACACACTTTTTCACACTCTCAACCCCCATCCCAGACAGACAGAGAGACACACAGACAAAGACCCACATGCGCACACATATTTTGTGGGGTGAATTTGTACTTGCAGAGTTACATTGCACTTTGCTCAAAAACTGCATACATTCATGTAGAACTCTGTTATCTCACTTTTTAGATTAGAATCAATCTAAACATCAGGTCATAGACAGAGAACACAGGGGGCTAACACCTTCAACATATTGTCTAGCTATCACCATTGTTAACAGCTAACCCGAGAATGCAACTTTAAAAAAAGGTTGTGATTTACACATGAAAGAAATGAAACTATCACTGTATTCTAACAGATGAAAGCCTTAACAGACAATCAATGTTTCAATGTATAATTTCAGTTACATCACTAAATATTTGCTATAAATTCTGTGTTACGATCGAGCCCTCCACTATCACCTGATGAAGGAGCGTTGCTCCGAAAGCTAGTGTGCTTCCAATTAAACCTGTTGGACTATAATCTGGTGTTGTGTGATTTTTAACTTTGTACACCCTTAAACAAGGGCACAACATTAGCAATTCTCCAGTCCTCTGGGACTTCACTTGTTTTCGAGGATGCTGCAAAAATATCTGTCAAAGCCTCAGCTATTTCTTTTGCTTCCCTCTGTAATTTGGGATAGATCCCATCCAGACCTGGGGACTTGTCCACCTTTATTGCCTTTTAGAATGCCCAACACTTCCTCCCTCCTTATGCTGACTTGACGTAGAGTAATCAAACATCTATTCCTAACCTCAACATCCTTCATGTCCCTCTCCTCGGTGAATATTGATACAAAATACTCATTAAGAATCTCATCCATTTTCTCCAACTCCACACAACTTTCCTCCTTTGACCTTGAGTGGGCCAACCCTTTCTCTAGCTACCCTCTTACTCCTTCTATACGAATAAAAGGTTTTGGGATTTTCCTTAACCCTGTTTGCTAAAGATATTTCATGGCCCCTTTTAGCCCTCTTAATTCCTCATTTCAGATTGGTCCTACTTTGCCAATATTCTTCCAAAGCTTCATCTGTTTTCAGTCGCCTAGACCTTATGTATTCTTTCCTTTTCCTCTTAACTAGTCTGACTTTAACCTGTAATCCATGGTTCCCTAATCTTGCCATTTTTTTTCCCTCATTTTCACAGGGACATTTCTGTCCTGCACTCTAATCAACCTGTTTTTAACAGCCTCCTATATCAAATATGGATTTACCTTCAAACAGCTGCTCCCAATCCACATTCCCCAGCTCCTGCTGAATTTTCCTATAGTTAGCCTTCCCACAATTTAGCACTCTTCCTTGAGGACCACACTCGTCTTTGTCCATGAGTATTGTAAATCTTATGGAATTGTGATCACCATTCCCAAAGTAATCTCAACTGAAACTTCATTCACCTGGCTAGGCTCATTCCCCAACACCAGGTCCAGTTTGGCCCCTTCCTGAGTTGGGCTATTTACATACTGCTCTATAAAACCCTCCTGGATGCTCCTTAAAAATTCTGCTCCATCTTGACTTCTAACACTGTGAATCTCAGTCAATGTTGGGAAAATTAAAATCTCCAATCACCACCGTCCTGTTGCTCCTACAACTTTCCATAATCTGTTTATATATTTGTACCTCTATCTCTCATTCGCTGTTAGGCCGATAGTACAGCCCCAACATGAGCTCTGCCCATATTGCCTCACTGCTCGAGTCGTCCTGTGTCCCCCTTCAGCACAGCTGTGATACTCTCTCTGACCAATAATGCAACTCCTCCACTTCCCTCTCTATCCCACTTGAAACATCTATATCTGGAGATATTTAGTTGCCAATCATGCCCTTCCCTCAACCAAGACATAGTAATAGCAATAACATCATACTCCCAGGTACTAATCCAAGCCCTAAGTTCATCTGCCTCACCTACTCCACCTCGCATTAAAGCAAATGTACCTCAGACCACCTGTCCCTTTGCATTCATTATCTGCTCCCTGTCTACTCTTCCCCTTCATCACACTGACTTCATTATCTAGTTCCTTATAGGCTTTAGTTACTATTGTCTACTGACCACCTCATTTGGTTCCCACCTCCCTGACACATTAGTTTAAATTTTCCCTAACAGTGTTAGCAAAAGCATCCCCTAGGACATTTGTTCCAGTCCAGCCCAGGTGTAGACCGTCCAATTTGTAATAGTCCCACCTTCCCCCTGAACCGGTCGCCATGTCCCAGAAATCTGAACCCCTCCCTCCTGCACCATCTCTTAAGCAATGCATTCGTCCTGCCTAGCATGTGACACTTCAGATGACTACCTCTGAGGTTCTATTTTTAAACTTGGCTCCTAACTCCCTAAATTCTGCTTGTAGGACCTCATCCCATCTTTTTAACTTATGTCATTGGTGCCTATATGCACCACAACAACTGGCTGTTCACCCTCCACTTCACAATGTCTTGCAGCCTACCTGAAATATTCCTGACCTGTGCACCTGGGAGGCAATCTACCATTCGGGAATCTCATTTTTGACCACAGAACTGTTTATCTACTGCCCTTACAATTGAATTCCCTATGATTATAGCCCTTCCATATAGCAGAGCCAGCCACATTGCCATGAACTTGACTACTGCCGCCTTCCTCTGGTGAGCCATCTTCCCCAACAGTATCCAAAATAGTATACCCGTTTTGGAGGGCAATGACTACAGGGGACACCTGCACTGCCTCCTGCTCTTTTGATGCCTTTTGGTCACCCATTCCCTTTCTCCCTCAGCAATCCTAATCTGCTAAACGTGCTATCTACAACACCCTCAGGATCACTGATGTTCCAAAGTGAGTCCATCTGCTGCTCCAGAGCTGTCGTGCAGTCTGACGAGCTGTAGCTGGACACACGTCCTACATATGCAGGAGTCAGGGACATCAGCCATGTCCCTGAGCTCCCACATTGAGCAAGAGGAGCATAAAACAGCTGAGATCTGCCATTTTCAATCTTAAGCTTAACTTAACTTTGTTCTTTTAGTAATTATGAAATCATCAAATAATCCACTGTGCTAAATAAAATGATTTGGTCAGGCATATACACAAAAATCTAACTCCTCAAGCAATATTTTGATCAGTTTTCCTGCTATCTGCTTTTGCCCAGATTTTTATGCTAATGTAAACTGCCTTGGGCTATTTATCTAGTTTAAAAGTTCTTACAGTATGTAACTGCAAGTCGTTGACTTCAGAACAGAGAATGTGCTGAAAATGTATTGCTGGAAAAGCGCAGCAGGTCAGGCAGCATCCAAGGAACAGGAGAATCGACATTTCGAGCATTACCCCTTATTCATGAAGAAGGGCTTATACCCAAAACGTCGATTCTCCTGTTCCTTGGATGCTGCCTGACCTGCTGCGCTTTTCCAGCAACACATTTTCAGCTCTGATCTCCAGCATCTGCAGACCTCACTTTCTCCTTTCAGAACAGAGAATGTGGTCAATATTCTTTCCTCAACCAATGCTACCAAAATTAAACATTATCTTTGTGGCATTTTCTTATACGACAATAATGACTGCAGTTCATTTCAATTCACTTTTGGATCTCTCATAAGACAAATTACTATTTTCTTTTTAGATGTTAATGTGTTTTGTAATTCTCATTATTTTGCATTTCAAATAATCCATTTTTTTTAAAATCCATACACAGTACAAATGATAATATAGTAGCATTTATTAATACAGTGGAACTCAATTATCTGGCATTCAATTAACTGAATTTCAGATTATCCAAACAAATGGGTCTGGGTGGGTTACTCTTCGGAGGGTCAGTGTGAACTGGTTGGGCCAAAGGGCCTGGTTTCCATACTGTAAGGAATCTAATCTCCAATCTAATCTCTAAGATTGCAAGGTTCCGATACTTGACGAACTATATTACCCGGCATTTGATTAACCAAACGAAATGCTCCCTGTCCTGTCCTGCGGATAAATGAGGTTCCTCTATTTATAAATATATTCCAAGATGGATATATGTGCCTCTGATAGTTAGGATATATTTGTAACACCCTACTGTTCTACATTCTGCTTTTGTATGTAAGGATGGAAAGTGGAGTAAAGAATCAATTTGAATAAAACTAATATAAATTTGTATACTTAATAGCTGAGACATCGCAAGTTATTTTGATGAAAGTATTGGAATATCGTTTTTAAAACCGCTACAATCAAAATAGCTTGCTAAAACCAAACCAAACTGCAGAAAAATTGATGGGAAAGAAATTGTAGGATCTGATAAATGCTGTGAAGTAACATCTACAGCAAGTAGAGCATTGTCTTACCTTCATGGTGTTATGGACCAGGCCAGACCCCCCTCCCCCCCACCTCGAAGCATTTCAAGAAGGTACCCTACCTTTTCTAGTTGTTTTAAGCAAGTGTGAAGTGGATATTACAGGGCTGATGCAGCTGCCCCAATCATTCAGTTTTAAACAAACCAGAATTTATTTACATATGAACAAAACAGAACACAATATAGATACGTAACTCACCTGAAGACCTAATCAACTGTATCGCAACTTAATGATGCTGTTCCAAATACTTGCAACATCCCATTATACACGCCTTGGTAAAAAGGTAAATTCAAACACCAGTTCTTATAGAAGAGATGTCAGAGAGAGAATCAGTTGGAGCTGTTTCTTTGGGTTCAGCAGCCCCAAACCAAACACTGAACTCTGAGAACTTGCCACCCCCCTTTTATTGTCCAAGTGTTTAAAAAATACTTAAAAGCTTCTTCAAGTAGATAAACCCAGACATATCGGAACATCTGCCTTTACAACCCATCTGAAAGAAGACCCAAGGTCAACCTAACCTTGCAGCATTGTCAAAACAGGCTATCCATTACAAAAAGATTCCACACGAGCTTAGTTTAGAATGTATTGTCCAAGTTTGATCCCCTGGATGAGTGATATTGAAGCCAAAGTTAACATAGGCTCCTTGGAGGCTGAGACTGTGGGAATAATAATGGTGATCCAGGAAATGGCAGAGGAGTTGAATAAATACTTTGCAGCAGTCTTCATGGTAGAAGACACTAATGGCATTTCAAAATGAATAAATAATCAAAAGGCAAAAGGGGGAGAGGAAATAGATATGGTAACTATTTAGTGTAAAAATACTAGGTAAACCAATGGGGCTAAAGACCAATAAAACTCTGGATTGGATGCTCCCAAAAATTATTTTTAAAAAGTTAGCTATTGAGATAGTGAATAAATTTGTGGCAATTGTCTAAGAGTCCTTAGATTCGGGAAAGGTCTGAGGATTGGAGAATTGCCAAGTATAAAATCTCCATTTAAAAGTTAGCATAACTTCTGTTATTGGAAAAATGTTGGTCTATTACAAAGGATGTAATGGCAGAGCGTTCAGAAGTACATAAAATGATCAAGGAGAGTAAGCGTAGCTTCTTGAAGAGGAACTTCTGCTCGACCAATGCATCAGAATTCATTGAGGAAGTAACGAGCAGGATTGATAGAAGGGAAGCAGTAGTTGTAATATTTGGATTTTTAGAAGAATTTGAGAAGCTTTCACACACTACTTTATAAGATAAGAGCCCACCGTGTTGCAGGTGTTTTTTTTGCTGTACAGCAGTAGTACTTATTTTCCCCCACAGCATATGTGTTGTGTGCGTGTAAGTGCAGGGACTCAGTGAAGACATAATTGTACAAATAATTTTATTCAAAATTTCCACCACCAGAAAGATACCCACATGGCCAGGGACCCAGTCACAAGTAAAGCCCGATAAAAGCATTGCAGTTATGTGAAAAAAAGTGAAGGGAAAGGTACAGATTAAATAAAAATAGAATTGGAGGGGAAATAAAGCACTGCATCCCCCTCAGTGCCCATCTCTCCCTAAAGGCATTGAGAACATTGGTGGACCCTGCATGCTCCCTTTCCAAGGGCTCGAACATGACCACAGGAGAGGGGCAGGTAGTTGGCTGAAATGACCCCCTCTCTGACCCGCTGCCAGGCCAACAAGCAGACCCAGGAGATGATCTTCTGACCTGCCCACACCGACTGCCCAAAGATCAGCAGCGTGGAACTAATGTGTAACCAAAAATACACAAACCAGTTCTTCAGTATAATCACCCGTGACCCATATACACATGGTCCACAGACTCCACAGAGCCACAAAGCAAACAGTTAGGCTGGGAGTCTGTGAACCACTGCATTCTGATGGGACTGCTGTATGCAACACCCTCCGCCCCAGTGACACGGAGCATTTCCATGTACAGAACCCTCCATTGGGGATCCCCACCACCCGGTGGTAAATAGGTACGCTAAGGCGTGTTCAAGCAGTGGATAAAATAGAAGAGGTGGATGGTATGCAGCAGCAGTCTACATAGCCAATTGTTTTGCTTCCCTAAAAGACATACAACAAATATCTCGGAGGCGGCGCAGGTGCCTTGCAGGTATTATATTAGTATGGAAAAGCAGTGGGATAAGGGGGTGGGGGTATACATTTTCAGGATGGCAACCTGTAACTAGTGCAGTGCCAAAGGAATCCGAACTGGGGCCACTATTATTTGCAATATATAATGATGACTTTAATGAGGCAAGTGAATATACGATAGCCGAATTTACAGGTGACACAAAAATAAATAGAAAGGTTGGCAGTGAGGATGACACAAAGAAGAATCCAAATAGCTTAAGGGAATGGGCAAAAATTTGGAATATGATGTAGAAAAATGTGAGGTTTTCCATTTTGGAAGAAATTTAAATGGAGAAAGACTACAGAAAGCTACAGCTCACCGAGATCTGGAGGTCCTCATGCTTACGTCACCGAAAGCCTGCATACAAGTTCAGTGGATAATAGGGAAGGCAAATGGAATGGAGTATAAATAATAGGGAACCTTGATAATGCTTTGCCTGTAACAGTAGTAGATTCGCCAACTTTAAGTACATTTAAGTCGTCATTGGACAAGCATATGGAATAGTGTAGGTTAGATGGGCTTCAGATTGGTATGACAGGTCAGTGCAACATTGAGGGCCGAAGGGCCTGTACTGCGCTGTAATGTTCTATGTGGCGATACAAGGCACTAGTCAGACAACAGCTGAAATACTGTGAACAGTTTTGGGCCTCTTATCTGAGGGAAGGTACACTGCCATTAGAGTCGGTCCTGAGAAGGTTCATTAGTTTGAGCCTGGGAATGAAGGGATTGTCTAATGATGAAAGATTGAGCAGGTTGTGGTGGTTGGAGTTTCGAAGAATGATTAGATTACTTACAGTGTGGAAACAGGCCATTTGACCCAACAAGTCCACACCGACCCGCCGAAGCGCAACCCACCCATACCCCTACATTTACCCCTTCACCTAACACTAGGGGTAATTTAGCATGGCTAATTCACCTGACCTGCACACCTTTGGACTGTGGAAGGAAACCAGAGCACCCGGAGGAAACCCACGCAGACACAGGGAGAATGTGCAAACTCCACACAGTCAGTCGCCTGAGGCAGGAATTGAACCCTGGTCTCTGGCGCTGTGAGGCAGCAGTGTTAACCACTGTGCCACCGTGCGTGGAGACAATATTGAAACAGACAAGATTCTTAGAGGACTTGACAGGGTGATTATGGGAGAATCAAGGAAGAGCATAATCTCAGAATAAGATGTGGTCCATTTAGACAGAGATGAGGATGAATTTCTTCTCTGGTAGTAGTGAATCTTGGAATTACTTACTAGATATTGGTTTGTTAAGTATATCCCAGGCTGTGGTCGATATTTAATCAGTATGTGAATCAAAGGTTATAGGAAAAGGCAATAAAGTGGAATTGAAGATTATCAGATCAACCATGATCTTATTTGAATGGTGGAACACTCACTTCTTATGGTCTCGTCAGAGAATGATTCTCAATGCATACTGTACAGAGTGCTCAAAATAACGAGTGACATATTTTAGAAAAGTATAAACTCAGGCAATTTTTTATTCAAGAATACAAAACAATGATTAAATTGTGGTATACTAAAAATGTTTTAAATTAGATCGAATGCAGAGGATCCAGGTTCAGGACAGAAATGTGAAGGAACAAATAGAGAATAGACAGTTCTTATTTCTCAGCCTAGGGGGCCTATTGCCAGTTTTTTGTATGTTAATTCATCTTAAAAGCAGGACCAGATGATTGAGCTGAACACTTCGTGGTATAACAGAATTAAACTGGCTGGTCCCACAGGGAAATATTCAGACAACTGGTTGACGATTCCTGGTTTACACCGTGGAGTGCGGGACCTTTTTATTTTTAAAGATTACCTTTGCTCAGGTAAGATGAAGTCAACCAAACTGAAACAAAATTATACAACTTCACTTTCTGATAGTACTTAGAAATTGTGTATTAATAATAATACGTACGACATTTCATTGCGATTGAGGCATTGGGAGTTAAGGAAATTTACTGTCCCTAAAATTCTGTGAAAACAAAATGCAGAAGAAAAACTTGAAAAATGCAAACACATAGAAATTGTGCATTAATAATAAAACGCAGGATTAGGGTGTAGGTTTGATATCCAGACATTTCATTACCTGGCTAGGTAACATCATCAGTGGCGGTCTCCAAGTGAAGCGAAGCTGTTGCCTCCTTCTTTCTATTTATATCTTTCTCCTAGATGGGGTTCCTGGGGTTTGTGGTGAAGTCATTTCCTGTTCGTTTTCTGAGGGGTTGATAGATGGCATCTAGATCTGTGTGTTTGTTTATGGCGTTGTGATTGGAGTGCCAGGCCTCTAGGAATTCTCTGGCATGTCTTTGCTTAGCCTGTCCCAGGATAGATGTGTTGTCCCAGTCGAAATGGTGGTTTTTTTCATCTGTGTGCAGGGCTACAAGGGAGAGAGGGTCATGCCAGAGAATTCCTAGAGGCCTGACACTCCAACCACAATGCCATAAACAAACACATAGATCTAGATGCCGTCTATCAGCCCCTCAGAAAACGAACTGGAAATGACATCACCACAAACCCCTGGAACCCCATCCAGGAGAAAGATATAAATGGAAAGCAGGAGTCAACAGCTTCAATTTGGAGGTCGCCACTGATGATGTTACCTAGCCAGGTAATGAAACATTTGGATATCAAACCTACAGCTCAGCGAGCAAACCTACACCCTAAATCTCAACCTGAGCTACAAACCTTGCAAAAACGCAAGATATTTCACTGAGACGTTTGGAGTTAAAGAAATCGACTGTGGAAATAAAACGCAGAAAAAACGTAAATTCAAAAAAACCACAACTCACAGGATTCCATTTTTGTTTTATTGAGATTTGCACAGTCGGGTTAGTTTCAGAATTGGCCAAACAAGGAGCCGGGGGATGCAGAACTCAGAATTCCCGGAGCTCCCCTTGTCGAAGGAGAGCGCGAGCAATGAGCAGCGGGAGCCGTGGTCCCGCCCCCGAGCCCGCGCCCCCGCCCCCGAGCCCGCGCGCCCCCGCTCATTGGTGGCCGCAGCCCAGCGTCGGGGGTGCCGCCCTGGCGCCCGCTCACAGCCGGGGAGACCGCGCCGCTCATATGACCCGCTCCTTATTTATTACCGACGGGACGGGACGGGCGGCTGGAATAAGCTGTTGGCGCTCAGCCCCCAAGGACGCAGTAATGTCCCCGGAAACACGGAGCGATGTGTAAAGTGTGTGTCTGTAAACCGCCCGCTTCCTTAGGCTTACCTCCCTCAGTTAGGGTGAGCGGTTGGCTACCTTCTGTTTAAAGGACTATCAGTTTCGTTTTGCAAAGCACAGGCTCTTAGCAACAACAAAAACAAGGGGGGGGCTGGTTGTTTTCTGTTTTTGAGGTTGTATAGTTTGAGGTTATTTAGATAGTGGTTGGTGTTTAATTAATGCCATGGCTGATGAGGAGCTCGCCTTGCCTCTGTGTACCCGCTTGTCGTACTCGGTGGGCCACTTTCTCAATGACTTGTGCGCGTCGATGTGGTTTACTTATCTCTTGGTTTATTACCACACGGTGCTGGCCATTAACAACTACAACGCGGGCATCCTGCTGCTCATCGGGCAGATAGCGGACGGAATCTGCACCCCGCTCATCGGCTACGAGTCTGACCGCACTCCCGGCTGCGGGAGATACGGCAAGAGGAAAACGTGGCACCTTATTGGTGAGTGTCATCCTGTTTGAAATGCAGTCGGCGGAGCGAGTTCACCTCCCCCCCCACCCCCCACGCTTCCTTACTCAGTGTTTCACACTCTTTTTGTGGTGTGGTGTTTTTATGTAATCCTCACATGCGGTAGGGGACCCGAGATTTACAAGGTGTCTGTGATGGCACATCGTTTGTTTAAACTGAGCTTGGGGTTTTAAAATGAGATAAAATGCCCCACATGTCAAGTCGAAATAGTTTTGTGTTTTCCGGAATTCCCCTTCGGAAAGTTTTTTTTTCTCTCTCTCTCTGGTTATGTCAGTCCTAAAAAAAAATACCGAATTCGAATACAGAAATAAAGAGAAAGTGAGCCAGCTAACTAAAACGTGGTAACGTGCATTTGTGTAGTGCCTTTGTGGGGAAAACTTCAGAGAGCAGTATTGACAGTGATGGAGAGAATTTGGCACACTAGCACTTGGTTAAATAGGGGTTTAGGAAGAGATCTTCTAGGAGAAAGTGAGGACTGCAGATGCTGGAGATCAGAGCTGAAAATGTGTTGCTGGAAAAGCGCAGCAGGTCAGGCAGCATCCAAAGAGCAGGAAGAGATGGCAGGTGTTACATAAATTTAGTGCCTAGGCAGCTGAAGGGTCCCTCACCCCCCTAAAGATGGGGGTGGGTTGGGAACAATGAGAGTGGCCAAGGCCAGGGCTCCAGAAATTTATGGAGAAGGGAAGGGGTTTGAACCCAATAGATACTTTAGTTGAGCTCCAGTTTATGAACAGTGGGAGGCAAAGGGAGAGTATTTGTGTGGTGGATAGTGGTATTATGATGCACTCATAATCCAGAGTCCCTCATGTTCTGGGGACATGGGGTTGAAATTTGCATTTGATAATTCTGGAATTAAAAAAGCTAGTGAAGTAGCAGCCACATAACTATTGTCAGACAATCGCATCTAGCTAACTAATTTCTTAAATGAGGGGAATCTGCCACCTTTATCTGGCCTGGTTTATATGTGACTCCAGACCCACAGACATGTGGTTGTCTTAGCTGTCCTCTAAAATGGCCACACTCACTTCAGGGCAATAAGTTGGACATACCAGTGATATGCACAATCCATGAATAAATTGAGGGAAAAATATCCAATGTCTTAGTCAAGTGATAACAAAGTATTGACTGTGGTTAGGAAGCTCCCTGATGCTTGCTCATCCTCTTCATTGGGGCTTCTCAAAGTCACAATTAGGGCACCAAGTGTGATGTCAGTCTGGAGTCATGAGCTCCTAGATATTAACAGTGCTGTGGACTTGTCTTTCTGCACCTTCTCTCAACTTCCCCTTCTCTTATCGTTGTCTGTATTGACACCCTTGCTGTATACTTTTCACTGAAGGGTCATAATTTTCAAGTAGGGGGGAAAGTATTGGTCAACACAGAACAACTCAGGGAAAAAAATGGTGTTCTGCCCAATTCTTGGGACAGATGCACCTCCAACAACTCAACTCCACACTAGCCAGGACAAAACAACCTACTCGACTGTCACACTAATACATTTACATTCACTCCCTTCACCACTGATGCACGATGGCAGCATTGTGTACCACGTACATAATGCACAGCAGTAACTCCCCAAGACTCCTCTCGCAGCATCTTCCAAACCTGTGATCCATCCCATCTGCAAGGGCAGCAGATGCATGGAAACACCCATCTCCTGAGAGTTCCCTTCCAAGTCCCCTACAGTCCTGACTTGGAAATGTATTGCTGTTCCTTCACTATTGCTGGATCAAAATCCTCGGACTCCCTAAACCAAAACACTGTGGATGCTGGAAATCAAACTGCTGGGGAGGAAAAAAGATCCAAGAGGTTTGGCAGCATCTGGGTAGATTCATGTGGGCTCAAAGTAATATCTGAGTAGATGATAATAGAATTAAACTAGGACTGTTCCATACAGTGGCATTGGGGAGACACAAGTATTGAGGTGAGGTATGGCCAACTCAGTTAAATACCAAAGAGGCGAAAAATTGGGTGGCACTGTCACTAATGGTTTTTTTGTGTGACTTTGGGGAAGTTTCAACATTTCCAGTTAAACCAGATGGAATTCCAACTTATTTTTCCAAGGAAAGGTTCATTTCTGTTCTGGCTTCCATCGCCTGAACAACGTGAAATAAGTTCCTAGAACATCCACTTTTGTCTCTAGTAGTATGATGATTGTCGGACCTCCCTAGTGTTCTACAGGGTTTCCTATCTCTAACATGTAAATTGCAGGCATGATGGCGTGCAGTCCTGTATTTCCCTCCTTCCTGATGAAGGGCTTAAGCCTGAAACGTCGTTTCTCCTGTTCCTGATACTGTCTGACCTGCTGTGCTCTTCCAGCAACCACACTCGATTCTGATCTCAAGCATCTGCAGTCCTCGGTTTCCCGAAACGTCGATTCTCCTTCTCCTTGGATGCTGCCTGACTTGCTGCGCTTTTCCAGCAACACATTTTTAAGCTCTGATCTCCAGCATCTGCAGTCCTCACTTTCTCCCAGTATTGGTTGCCCATCCCTCATTTCCGATGAACTGAATGACTTGCTTTGCCCTTTTCAAACAGCAGTTAAGAATCAACCACTGTACTATGGTTCTGGAGTGACAGCTAGGCCACTAGTAAATTTTCTTCCCTGCATTGCATTGGCGAATTGAGATTTTAAAGATGGACTGTCTCCATAAGGGTTACCATTTAATCTAACTTTTTTAAATGGAGATTTTTATAGATTCATTGAAGTTCCTCCAGCTCAACTAGCTTCCCCAAAATATTAGTCAGGCCCCTCTTGTTAGTCCAGAGGTATTACCACTGTGCCACTGCCTATGCCTTGAAGCACCCTAGAGCAGTTGAATATATTGTTGCAACTTTTTTCACTTTATTGTTGTGCCAATATGCCTGGGTGGGCCTATTGACCCCATGTTATTTACTCATTATTTACAATATGTATATAAATGACTTTGAAGGTGTGACCCTACTGATGGGACAAGATAGTGGAGTGGGTGTTGTCAAGGATGAGTGTCGGCAAAGGTATAGAGATGGTTTAAATGAATAGGCAAAACAAATGAGAAAAGGAGTAAAAGTAGGAAATGTGAACTTGTTCACTTTAACAGGAAACATAGAAAAGTATCATTATTTTAAGGAATTGCAGGAATCTTTAAGAAGTATAAAGATGTCTGGATCTTGTGATAAATTAATCTAAATTAGAATACAGGCATATATTAATTGATTTTAGGAAGACAGCTGTGGTTTATTGCATAAGGAATAGAAATTTTATGTTGGGCTATTATTCTACATTGCAGTGCATCAAGACCTGGTGAGGCCACATCTGCAGTTCGGAGTACAGTTTTGATTTTTCTTGCGTTATAAATGTGTTGGAAGCATTTTGAAAGATTCTCATAACTTACCTGGGATTTGGGTGAGGATGGAGTGTGTGTAAGTGGCTTATATTGAGGAAAGATTGAACAGACTATGTGCCTGCATCCACTAGAGTTTGGAAGAATGTTGAGACACACAAGACTGAGGGAGCTTGACAGGGGAGAAGCTGAGAGGATATTTCTTTTGGGAGAGCAAGAACTAGACCCCATAGTTTAAAAATGGGGCCTTCAATTTAAGACAGAGATGAGAAATTTTGCCTTTCGAGGGTTGTGTTCTTGGAACACTTTCTCTTCAGAGAGAAGTGCAGACAGGGTCATTGACTATTTTAAGGCAGAGTGATAGATGCTTATTTTGAATACATTCGGTAAATTTTGCGTCCTCTCCAAACCACACTGAACAGTGGAAGGACGGTGATAAGCTTCAGGAAAAGACAGATGAGCTGATAGAATAGGCAGGCATGTGACAGATTAAATTTAACTCCGTGTTAAGTACTGCTTTGGTAGGCAGAATATGGCCAGGCAACACAAACTAAAGGGTTTATTATAAAGCTTGCTTAATTCAATTTTTTTTTTTATCATTACAAAGTGGATTAATTCTAAGGGGATGCAAGAACAGGTATCCTGGGACTTTGTGCACAAATTATAGATGTGGTATTAAAGGCCAGGGAGGAAGGTTACATCATTATAAATAAAAAGATTTATTTTTAACACTGACAGAAAGTTTAATGGTGATTCTGTTTTGTCTTGGGGCTTCCAATGTCAGATTTGAAAAATCTGACCACCTCAATGTCCAAAATATTGTGTGCTGATTCAACCAGAATGGTGCCTACTAATAGTCTGTCAAATATATACTTTGCCCAGTCTCCCAGCTCAAATTAATTTTTTCTTTAGGTCAGTGAATTGACTACATTTACTGGGACAAATGCATTTAACAGATGCTGTCTTTCCCCCACCACCTGAAATGTGTGCTATACAAGTCGATATGGCTCAATCAATGGAAAGTATGGTCAATATTACATGGTAACTTCACTGTCTTTATTTCCAAAACACATGACAAAAGCACATGAGCATTTCAGCATTTGCTTAAAATGAATGAGCAAGAGAGAGACTGGTAATCTTAGCAAGGAGGAAGTAGGTGGTTTTATGGAGAGGGAACAGAAAGTGTCAGCCTTCAACTGTGCCACGGGCTCACCTTGTTTGCATGTGATATATCTATATATCCTACATTTCTGAAGAAAACCTGCGTTCCATCTGTGTTTTTGTTCTATTTCCTTAATGTGCACAAGGCAAGTTCAGTTAACATGAACTTTCTTGTGCCAATAGATCAGAACTTCAAGGCAATGTTGCAGAGTGGGATGCTACTTTGTCTACTGGTGCCCTGTACAAGTTCTCTTTAAGGAAACTCAGATTGGAAGTATGACCAAGGAAAGTTTTGGAATATTGGAACCCCAGTTATTGCCATCTTTAGTAACACCGAACTAGAAAATCTCAGCCAAAGAATAGTTGAAGTTGTGAATAGACTTGGAAGTACAAGATGAGGATTCCAAACACTTAGAATATTTACTGAGCCCTTATTGGAGATCAATAAAAAGGTCTTATTGCATTTGATTCAGTGTCACTTTCATGACGTTATTCTAAAGCAGATCTGAAACCAGTCTGTTTAAAAATAAAATCTACCACTTACTTGCTGTTCCAACTTTCAGGCCTTTCTTGGAATATTCTCTTGGGTATTACATTGCACATTACTTATTAAGGTGATGTCCTGTTTCTTGTCAGGTGAACTAGTTTCTTTATGTTCTGGCAGAATCTAATCTCCCTTTTTTATTTTGAGCCTCTAGCGCTCTCAGTATTTCATTTAAAGCTTAGCTTTCTTCAGTGAGGTCCCTCTTGTTTCCTGCTGAAAATTTATTGCTGGAAAAGCGCAGCAGGTCAGGCAGCATCCCAGGAGTAGGAGATTCAACGTTTCGGGCATGAGCCCTTCTTCAGGCTCATGCCCGAAACGTTGATGCTGCCTGACTTGCTGCGCTTTTCCAGCAACACATTTTCAGCTCTGATCTCCAGCATCTGCAGTCCTCACTTTCTCCCCTCTTGTTTCCTGTTGCAATTGATCATGGGAAGTAGCTTTAGTGAGTCTAACAGCTTCCCAATCAGGAACACTCCTGTTAGTACAGCTGTTTGGTGTCGTCGTGTCCAGATAGTTTGTATAATCTGTTAATTGGGTGACTTTAACTTGAATTTTTGTTTAGTCTTTGCTAATGGACCTTTGGATATGACAGTAGACCCTGTTGCAACAATTTGGAAAGAAAGTATCGCACTCTAAACATAGCTTTGTATTTGTGCTACTTTCCAAATTGGGTTGTCGGGCATCAGTGTAGATTCCACAAGTATGTCATGGTATATACTCCAACTTACTTTCTGTCACATGGCCAGTCAAGAAGCTATCCTGTTCTTACTTGGCGTTGGAAGCTTGTGATGCTCAGGTAGTACTCTGCCCCTTTGGCCATGTTCAGACATGTTTTGCTTGGCTGTCAAGTTTGAGGGTGGGTCTTTAACCTGAAGCTTCTGGTGGGGACAGCGCCCATTATGCCCTAATACCTCCTCACAGCCTTTCTAATTCTTTTCAAATTTGCTTTGCTGAAGGCAATCCTGTTTAAAAAAAAACTTCTTTTTCAAAGAAAAAGCCAAATCCCAAAATGTGCTGTTGAATAATAAACTTGTGTATTTTATACCTTTTAAACAATTTCTCATTATTCAGATGGAAGTTCTGCATGGTGAGAATATAGGGATTGCAGTTCTACCAAAATTCTCTCCCTCTCGAGTTTCCATGATTTGTTACTACACGACCATGTTAGGGGTGTGTATCTGTCCTTCTGTTGTGCAGAAGGACTCATTGGAGGAAAGTCAGGCAAGACTATTTTTATAAATTCTTGGTCATTTTCCACCAACTGCTTCTCAGCAAGGGCAGAAAGATGAGCATGCCTTTTACATAATCTAGGGCATTTATTGCAAAATGTTCAAATAATTGTCAAAAGGGAAACATGATGGCTGTTAAGTAGTCAATTATTTAATCAAATAAAGGGGAAAGGTTCCTTTGGTGCAGTGGTAGTGTCCTTACCTTTAGGGTGGGGGGAGGTAGTGGGCTGGGTTCAAACCTGTCAGTTGTTAAATATTTTGCTTTTAAAACATAATTATATATAGGGAGGGAGCAGATTGAACTGAGGCAGAGAATTATTGGACTAGTTTGTGGCACAGTGGTAGTGTCCCCACCCTTGGATCAGGCGGTATAGGTTCGGGCCCTGTCTGCTCCATAGATCTGTAATAACATATCTGAACAGGTTGATTAGAAAAATAGATTAAATATTTTTTCTTTATAGTCAATAAAATCTACAAATAGAATATCTGTCATCTTTTTAGAGTTTGTTTGACTAGCTTATTTAAAATTTATGAACAAGGATGTCTCCAATGACTCAGAGTAAACATAGATCATTCAATATTCAAACATGGAATAGGAGGATCCCAGCTGGTAAGTGTAATTGCAATCTCTGCTGACCTGGCTGGAATGTGCAGATGTGGGGTTAGCAAGTGAAGAAAATATACATAACCAGCTCAGCTATGACTACCAGTCCCTTTCAGCATGACCCCAGCCCTGAGCTCAGTTTCTTTCTTGCCAATGTTCATTGTCTGTTTCTCTCACCACAAGTAGGTACCCTTGAAGACTGCTTTGAGGTGTGTGGTGTACTGAAACCTACTGAGTAGCATCAGCAGCAATGTGAAGTATGGAACAGTTTCTTTAACTGAACCGTGCTCCTTGCCCTAACATTTGGGCACAACATTGAGGGCTGAAGGGCCTGTACTGTGCTTTATTGTTCTATGTTCATCCTCTCCATTCAGTTTCCTATTTTTGAAGTAAAACTTAATCTCTCCGGAATCTTGAGTACTCTAAAACCAAATAACAAAATTTAAATGAACAATCCCAACAAGTGGATTGTGGAACCTGGGTTGTTTGCTTCAGAACAAAGTAAAAACAGTACTTGCCTGTTTAGTTGTGTTTTTAGCTTTTTTCTGTAACACTTTCAGTTTGTGAATGTACAAACCCTGGCAGCCCATTCATCGGTGCAGAGCCATTTTGCTATTCTACTTTGTTTGAAATGTTAAATCAAATATAATCCGTTATGTTCACTTTGACACAATCTCCATTTGCAACATAATTTTGTTAACCTAACTATGAAAATGTATGGTTTTAATTGCATTTGAGCAGTAATGCCATTTTATAAATTTAATTTCAAAAAACAATGGGAGCTGCGAAGTCTTTACCAAGTCTTCAGACAAATTGCATTAAATCTAAGGCATATTATTTTAAATAGAATGTTCACATTTTTGAATAAATGATTGAAAAGGATGTATTCATGTGACGTTTTAAAAACCTTCCTATAATCCAATGCTGAAAGGCACCTTTGATACTATTAGTCACGTGACCGTACGTACTGACAGACCTTGTTTCAATTTCTACAGCATTATTGCTTTGTGTTTAGTCCTTGAAAGCGTTCTGCTTTGTAATTTGCTTTTGCTTTCTGTTGCTTTTTGTAAATCTTTGCATTTCACTGTCCTGAATGTTCAGAGTGACCAAAGTCCCACTGGGTGCTGTGCCCTCCAGGTGACCACTTACACTCAAATCCATTGTTTTCTCCTCGAGGAGCCAACTCCTACACTCAAATCCATTGTTTTCTCCTCGAGGAGTCACCTGCTCTGCCTTTCAATAGGATCCTGGCTGATCTGACACTGCTCGTGTGCTTTCCTGAATTTTCCTTGTAACCCCAGGATTCTTGATTAGGGGAATTGTTTACCTCTGCATTAAATATACATCAGGACGTTGCCCCGCTGCTGTCTGTGACAAGAAGCTCCAAAGAGAGAACCCGGTGAGAAGAAATTCTCCTCTTCTCAATTTTGTCTTGGCCTCTCTTTATTCTGAGACTCTGCCCTAGATTTTCCCCTGAAAGAAACATCCTCTCAGCATTTACCCTGTTGAGCCTCTTAGGAATTAGATTAGATCCCCTACAGTGTGGAAACAGGCCCTTTGACTCAACCAGTCCACACCGGCCCTCCGAAGTTTAACCCACCCAGACCCATTTCCCTCTGACTAATGCACCTAACACTACAGGCGATTTAGCATGGCCAATTCACCTGACCTGCACATCTTTGGACTGTGGAAGGAAACCGGAGTACCCGGACGAAACCCACGCAGACGTGGGGAGAATGTGCAAACTCCACACAGGCACTTGCCCGAGGCTGGAATCTAACCTGGGTCCCTGGCGCTGTGAGGCAGCAGTGCTAACCACTGAGCCACCATGTCTCCCCTGATATGTTTCAATGAGATCACCTTTCTTTCTTCTACTCTTCAGTGAGTACAATTCTGACTTGTTTAATCTTTGCTCATAAGACAATCCCTTCATTCAGGAGTCGTCCCAGGGAACCTCTCTGAACTGCTTTCTGCAGTTTTCCTACGCGTAAGTAATATTCTGATCTTTTATTCTCCCTTGAAAATAAGGGGATTTCCTGCCCATTGGCCAATTCTCTATCCATGTCAATATACTACCTCCCACTCTGGCCTTTATCTTCTGACTTCACTTTTTTGTGTGAGCTACCCTGTCAAATGCCTTCTGGACAACACATCTACTGGCTAATGAATTCTGTCTTCCTCCCTTGAAGAAAGTGCTGGAGCACAGTTACTACACTGTTCCTCTGTTCCATGTAGATAATTACAGTTCTTGAGCTCAATGTAATTGGCTCCCCAAAAGCTATCCACACAGTAAAATAATACAGGGCAAATATCCTTGATGATGCAAAGTAACCCGCCACTTGCCCTTCAATGAGGTGGTGTGACTTGTAATTTAGCTCAATTATCATTTTGCATCCATTTGAAATAATTTCCTATAATAAACTGTGAACTCATCTGCAAGTCTCCCAGGTTTGCTTTATAAAATCAGCCTAATTTTTAAGCTAAGACTAGGTTTGATGAACCAGGTGATCAATATGCTGCCGATAGGGCTTTGTTTTTGAGAGAGATTTGTGCTATATGGAATAATTGAAAGTTAGCAATCTGTCCTGTGATATTTGGTATCTCTGGGGGGTCTCAGTCCCTGCCCTTGGAGTTAGGTATTGAGTTCTGTTCGTGGCTGAACATGGATCCACACAATGTGTGTGTTGCTGATCAGATTTAGGACAAGGTGGGTTTCCAGTCATGGGCTGAGCCTCTAGGGGGTCTCCTGTGTTTGAGCTAGGGGCCATTCCACTTGAGCCTGGAAGGCTCAGGACTTGTGCTTTCTATCCCTGATGAGGTCAGTGTTTGTTGCTCCTCCTTAATTGCCCTTGAGAGAGAGGCGATGAACTGACTTCTTGAATCACTGCGGTCCATCAAGTATAAGGACACCGACGATATTGTTGGGAATGACGTTTTACAATTTTAACCAACAGTGAAGGAATGCTGATTATATTTCCAAGTCAGATTGTGGGCCTCTTGGAGGGGAACTTGCAAATGGTGGTATATACTTGTGCATCTGCTGCCTTTGTCCTAGGATTTGGAAGAGTCTGAGATACTGCAGTGAGTTTTGTAGGTAGCAGCAGCGATATGTACTATGTAGCATTTGTGAAGAAAAAAAAGTAATGTTTTGAGTGCACAACTTGTCCTACTTCGTTTTCTGCCGAAGGAAAATTGGGTATGTTATCTTGACCTTTCTCCCCCTCCATTTTTCTTTTTGGACTTGTATTTGCTATTCCAGGTCATAAAGCCTTGAGTCTGTTTGCAATTGTATTTCTCCAATTTTTTAAATATGACTGGTACAGGTGAACCCTAGCCATTTTAAGACTTTGTAATGCTGTGGTGATTGGTTTAAACCTGAAAGCTATCTGGTATATTCCTCTGTAGTATGCTGAATATAATACAGGAAGTGGTAAGCAGGCAGTCGTTGTATTTGAAATGCTTGAGGGTTGGGGAGGGACATTGGCAGAGTTTTAAACTTGGCCAAGGCATAAGAGTATGTGAGCTGCTTTTCTCAGTGTGGATGGGCTAGGTTAGATCTAACATTTCTCACATCCAGCTTGCACCATGCATACAAAAAATGCATTTGTAACTCATTTGTGCATTTATTCCCACCACTCCCTTCATACTTATCCATGTGGTCTCTTTTTTTCAGTTGCTTATTTCTTGAAACAGATTAAAATCACATTTTCCATTATGATTGACTGACATCAAAACTGGGTCTTCAAAGCATCGCTCATCGTTCAGGATCTCAAAGAATGCTGTGAAATAGTAAAAAAATGTTGCACTAGAAAAGCACAGCAAGCTTATGCCTGAAACGTTGACTTTCCTGCTCCTCTGTTGCTATCTGACCTGCTGTGCTTTTCCAGTACCACACTTTTTGACTTTTGATCTCCAACATCTGTAGTCCTCACTTTTTCTCCTGCTTTTAAATGCTGGCTGTTTTGTTAAATGAGAGTATTATAAGCTTTTAAATAGGAACTAATAAGCAGCACTCATCTCTGATAGAGTTGGGGCGCTTCAACTGTCTGCCACCCCTTGCCGATATTAAAGCTACCTCAATAGCAAAAGAAAACATTGCAGAAATTAAAGTAAGAATTAAGTGTTGTCTGTTCCCCAAACGTGGGTAATGGAGTAGAGTTCTCTTGTGTGGTTTACTTCAAGCTACATGTGCTGAAATGTCGCTAGTTATTGCAGAATCGCCTGAGGGTCTGACTAAACGTCTGTAGAGTCTGCAACTTTTTTTTTTCTAAAACTGCCTTTATTGTCCAGGACTTGAACCACCAACGACAGCCTGTATTAATATAGCCCCATTTTATTTTTTTGCATGTTCTAAAACTTATCATGGCATTTGAAATGAAGGTTGATATAAATTACCTGGTTCCAGACTGGGAAAGGAGTTATTACAAAAGGTGTTCAAAAGTTTTGTCAAAGGAGGGTTTCAAGGACTCACCTGGAGGTTAAGGCAAAGGGGTTTGGGGAGAGAATTTGAGCTGGGAGCCTAAGCAATGGAAGGCATGCCTGTAAATACTGAAGTTGAGGAGCTGCGGTAGCTAAAGTTGGAGCTTGACAGGATTTGGGACTGGAGGAGGTTCAAGATGGTGTGCTGGAATTGAAGTCAGCAGAGGATGAACATAGGAATAAGAATTTAAAAATGACATCAAATACTGGAAAAATCCAGCAGGTGTGACAGTATTTGTGGAGAGGGAATCAGCATTAACGTTTAAAGTCTGATATGAGTCATCTTCAACATTGGCTCTGTCGCAGTTAATGCAGACAGACTGAAGAAGTCATATCGGACTTCGTGTTAACACTCTCTTCTGCTGTTCATGCTGTCAGACCTACAGAGTTTCTCTGACTGTTTAATTTTCTAGTATCAATGGTTTCTTGCTTACATTTTTAAAATGTAGCCAGTGAAAACTTGGATGTTTATCTGACATTGAGGTGAATGTGGTTTCCCTGAGTTTTCCAATTGAAAATATGGTGGTGTGCTGCTTTAAAGTTAAGCCTTCCTTTTTTATTCTTTTGAATTCCTTCAGAATTTCTTGGCTGAATTTTTAAACTTAAATCTGTACAATTAAAAATCCATTGGTTCTGTTCCTGGCAACAACTATCTCCACATTGAGCCACTTGGTGTAATTTTGTGTACACAGTAGACATGGTATTGCAGCTTCTACCAATCTCCAGGATTTTTCAATGTTTTTGCTTCTGAGATCACTTAATGACCATTCATTGGGCCCCCATCACTTTCTCCTTGACAATATTTTTCTTGTATAAATTTAATTGTACAGTTAACAACCTTTTATGAAACTGATTTAAGATTGTCAGAAAATGGCAATATCTTTGACCACAACACACACGTATGCTCAATGTTCATCCTGCTCAGCTCATTTGAGACTAGACCAAAACATTCCGAATTGAAGGAAGTAGTGATGTATTTATCAAAGCACTGAATGCTTTCCACCCTTTCGTTTTATGGCAGGCAGCTTGATGGTTCAAATTGGTTGCCATATGCCATCCCAGTATAGGTGGAAATGTTGGGAGCCTCGTTATTGATTTACTTGCTCTGAAGCAATGAAATGCTTATTTTAAAATTGTCCCTTGTGTAGTTTTTATCATGGAACTTTTGCAAATGAATTGCTGGCTCGGGAGTAAGAAGTGAGGGGTCAGCAGGTGACTCAAATACGTGGCTACTGGTCAGCAGTCAGAGTTGAGCCAATCCGGAGGTTGGTTTGATGGTGTTAGAAACTGCAGTGCCTTGATATCTTAAGTTTCTCAAGGGCCCACATTTGGAGGGTGAGTGTCTGAGTAGTGGCCATGGCTTGAGAGCCTCTGATGCTCCAGACTAGGTTAGTGTGTGTATTTGCTAGTTAGTATATTTTATTCAGTCAATGTTTAAATGATTTTAAGTAGGTGTTCCTTAATGGAAGCTCTAAACCGAAAAAGTAATTTTTGTAATCTGGACAAAGGGGAATAGAACTTGGAGTTTTATCTTGTATGATGGGAACAGTTTGCTTAAAAAAAGCCATAATCAAGAAATAAAAGTTGGGTTTATACAGATTGTTCTGCTATAACATGACAGTTGTTTCTCTGCAGTCTCATGCTATGAAAACCAGCTATAGAAAATCGCCAATTTGTGCTGACAAAAAGTGCGCTTAAGCCAGAACGACCTCTGTGCTATTCTCTACGTGTTGAGAATCTCTAAGGTTGCATATCGTGAGATCTTGCGTTGAATAAGAGAATGGGCTATTATTTCCCCAGTCAGAAGAAATTTGTGCTCCTCGTTACTCAAAGCTTTAGGATTATCTTAAGCAGATACTTCAGAAAGTGCCCAACTGTTATATTGCTGTGTGGATTTCGCAACCGTCAGATCATCAAAGCAAAGACGCAAACGATATTGCAGGTGTCTCCTAGAAGATAAAAAGCTAGCTATGTCCCTGTCCTGCTAGCAGGGAACCTATGCAGAAGTTAGTGTTTTTAAAACCCTATTTCCCTAAGCTGGGGATGTTCAGAAATCCATAGTTTTTTTGCTGTACTGTTTCTCCTTCGTTTTGAACATTGGTGCACTAACTTCCTGTTTTTTTTCAAAGGCCTTGGAAGGTTGCATTTCCCAATTTTTGTATCGTGCAGTCTTGCAGCACCCTTTGTCAGTGTATTTCCACTGGCTCCCTGCTTACAAGGTGCAAAGTTGATTTTTGTCTCCTATCCCTTTTCTAAATTTGTATCCTTTTCTTTGTAACCTCCTGCCTTGTTGCCAGCCCAAATTCTTTGCTTTTTTTCCCCTTTTTATATCCAGAAGTGTTTTTATGCATTACTGAACATTCTTTTATTTGGGCACCAAATTGTCCATGCTTTTTTTCACCTAACAACCATCACCAGTAAATCATGTGTTTCTGTTTACATAATTTATGTACAAAGCCCATTAAGGGCGATGCAAACCATCCAATGTGAGGGAGTGTGGGAAGGGGCTAAATCAAAATGGAGTTGGAATCAATGAATCCTTACAAGGCATATAGAAGCCGTTTGGCCCATCCGGTCTGCACCAACCCTCCAAAGAGCACCACACAAACAGCCCCCATACAATTCCCATAACCCTGCTTTCTCACATCCCTGGACGCAATGGAACCACCACCTTAGATGCCCACCTTCAAACTATGGGGGGGGAGGAGAAGGGATATCCCTGCAGACACAGGAGAATGTGCAAACTCCACACAGACAGTTGCCCAAGGCTGGAATTAAACCTGGGTCCCTGGTACTGAGGCAGCAGTGCCAACCATTGTGCCACCCCTCTGCTGAAAGTGGAGATAAAGCTCTCCACCCCTGGAGGTGCCCAACTCACTCTAAAGGCATGAGTATTGGTCCCAAATTCTTTGTAATTCCTGCAAATTACTCTCCCATTCCTTTTTTATTTAAATGAGACGCAGTCCCACTTTGTGGACTTCTTGAAAGGGTTCTCCTGGTTCTCCCTGCTTTTAAAAAGTCTCTAAGAACAATCTGTTGACCCTTCTTCTGGCCGTGGCCTACATTAAGACTGTTGTATAATTGCTGTTGTTATCTCAGCAATAACACTAAACTACATTGTGCAATCAGCGATTAGTTAACTTGGCATATGCTTTGACCCCGGAGCTTTTCTAATCTGTATAGCTCAGTATCACAACGCATTCACCTCCATTGTAAATACCAAGTAATGAAATAAATTTTAAAGCATTTCCTGTCAGCCACATCATACTTTCACTAAAAATGGTTGTTTCCGGGCATCTTTGCAAGTTATAAGTTGCAGAAACCACACTTACAACTATTGCTGAAAGTGTGGGAAGGATTTAATGATTTCCATTTTGCCTGTTATTAGTTGACTTTTGGTTTAAAAACCAGTTGGAAAACAAAGTAGCAAATCTCCCAAATAGGTGACCCGTGTGTCTGAACTGTGTTGAGAAATGAGCAGCAGGACTCTACCATCTTGCCCCTTCAGTCTATTCTGCCATTCAACAAGATTTTGACTGATCTGATCTGGCCTAAACTCTACATTCCAGCGTACTTTCAGTAACCTTTGAGCTCCTTGTTCATTGAGAATCTATTTGCCTCTACCTTTAAAAGCATTTAACAATCTTGCCTCCCATTTGTCCTCTGTAGAGGAGAGGTCCAAAGAAATTCCTCCTCCTCTGCCTGTCTTAAATGGGTGACCCCTTCATTTTTAAAGTGTCCTCTAGTTCTCTCCTTTCCCTTCTGAAAATAACTAACTTTTTTTTAAGCATCCACCCTGTCAAGTCCCCTCAATCTTGCATTTCACTAAGATCACTGTGGACTCTTCTGACCTTCAGTTGATGTAGGCCCGTTATTAGTAGAGGTATTATCAATGGACATAACTGAAGCCCCAGGCTAATGTTGTAGGGCGGTGAGTTCAAATCCCACCATGACAGATACTGAAATTTCATTTGGGACAGCTAGTCTAATGGAAACCACACGTGTTTTTTTTTAAAACAAAACTGGTTCACTAATGTCCTCTGAGGGAGGACATCTGCCAACCTTAACTAGTTTGGCCTGTCCGTGACACTAGATCCACAGAAATGAGGTTGACTCATAGCAGCCTTCTGAAATAGCCTAACAACTTACATAGTACCAGGGTAATTTCGTAATGGGCAATAAATGGTAGCCTGAGCACCTGATGGCCAGAGCCTGTGAACACCCTAATTTAAAATTCTACCCCCATTCCAGATATCAGCCAAGTGAACCTTATCTAAACAGCTACTGTATTCATAGTGTGCCTGTCTTTTGTTTTTGCATACTCCTTATGTCCCCTTCACAATTCGCTTTCCATCCTATCTTAGTTTCATCTGAAAATGTAGCACCATGCATTTGGATCCCTGCATCAAATCACTATAGTTGAGGCCCAATACTAATCCCTGTGACCCACTGTCCATCATGTACTGCCAGCTTAAATTGATCCATTTCGTGACCCTCCCTCTCTGATTAGCCCACCAACTCTATATCCATGCGAATGTGTACCTCTTTTCCATTTCCTCACTCGAATCCCAGTTTTGCATAGGAATCTTTTGATCTGACTGTGCTAAATACTTGCTGAAAACTAAAGTCACTGGGAATTGTTATATTAATTACAGCAAGAAGTTCTTGTATATTGAACTCAGAAATATCCTCTGTCCCTTCACTTCAAATGTCCGGATTCTGGTCAGTTGTTCTTGTAGTTTCCTCTTGCCCTGATTGTTGAACAACCAAACGCTTCTTTGGAAGGAAAAAGAAACTGGGATTTCTTTGTATGGTTTTTTGTCTAAACTACCTCAACCTTACTAGAACACTATTGATTTATATTTCTATAGTGCTTTTTAATATAATGTCTGAAGTGCTTTCTCTTGCTTTATAATGCAATGGAACTGAACCACCCATTGAAGGCTTAGTTGAAAAGCTAGATTTTGAGGCGCAGTTAAAAGGGATACGTGAGGTGATGTTTGAGCTGAGGGTCTAGGCAGCTGAAGGCATGAACCTTCAATGGTGAAGAAAATATCCTCTTTATCTGCATTTTCAGAATTGGGAGAGTTTCCATAATTGAGGGTTGTGGAGCTGGTAATAATTAAATAGAAGACTATATGGGAGAAAATTGAGGGAGTTGAAAAACCAGCAGTGATGTGAATTTTGGATCTGGGCTGCTTGGGAGCCAGTTTACATTGATAAGCAGAGAGGACAGATAACTGGGAACTCTGGGTTGGGACATCGCCAGCAGAGTTTTGGATGACGTTTTATTCTCTATAATCTTGATTTGAGATGCTGGCCAGGAGTGTGCTGGATGGTCTAATGTGGAAATAGTCAAAGCATTGCAGGTTTTGACAGTAGATGAGCTGAAGTAGGGAATGTTATGGTGCAAATAGGGAACTTTGTTAGGCTTACAACTGAGTACTTGCATCACTTACTATTTCTGGGATAAATCTGGATTTAACAGCAAGTGGACAGAGTGCAAGAGCTGCCAACTTACAAGTGGTGTAAGATGGAACAACTCAGCAGGTGTGGTACTGTTTGTGATGCGAGTTAACATTTCTGGTCCAGCGGCGACTCTTCAGAACGGCTTGACCCAAAATGTTAACTCTCTCTCCACTGATGCTGAAAATGGAAAAGTGCAGCAGGTCAGGCAGCATCCAAGGAGCAGGAGAATCGACGTTTTGGGCATAAGCCCTTTTTCAGGCTCATGCCCGAAATGTCGATTCTCCTGCTCCTTGGATGCTGCCTGACCTGCGCTTTTCCAGCAACACATTTTCAGCTCTGATCTCCAACATCTGCAGTCCTCACTTTCTCCTCTCCACAGATGCTGCCAGACCTGAATTTTTCCAGTAAATTCTGGTTTCCAGCATCTGCAGTATTTTTTTAATGTAATGTGTTTAATTCGTGGCAGAATTACAAACTTGGGCTACAGAGCTTTGCACTAAGTATTGATAGTTTCTTGTTGAGTAATTATACTTGTGCAAGATAGATAATGTGCTTCATGTAAGGGGTTTCCTGTTTAAAATGGCTGCATCTGCCAAATGTTTCTATTGGGTCCATCGCATATTTTGGTGCGGCTCAGACTCTCCTAGCTCAGTGAGTTAAAATATTTTGGAATTTTATCCATGTTTACTCTTTCTCTACTTTTACAGTAGCTATATTCCAAAAACTGGCTGAAAAGAACATTGGGACATCTTGAGACTTTGTGTAGCATGTATTTTTTAAAAAAACACAATTATGCAGACATTTTTTCTTTCATCCCCTTCCCTATACATGTTTGTGTGAGCACACTTGCTTACAAACTAAACTATGCACCTAACCATAACCCTAGTGCATCATGAAACAGACACTTGCTGCGTGTCTCCAGCACATGAAATGGAGACAAATCTACAACTCTTGGGATGTTTCACCAACACGTTGATTTTTAAAATATTTGTGTACCTAAATATTAATCAGTTCTTCTAAGTAGCTCTTAATGCTTACAACTTGTGTACTGAGACAACCAGAATACAACCTCCAAATTGATTAACACTATAAAAATAGTGGCTTAGGCTAACTAGTGGGGAGGGGAATGGACAAATGGATTTTGGGTACAGGTTTATTCTGTAAGATTGTCGGTGTACAGACCAAAATGCATTAGCTGTGTTTATTTCTTAAATTGTGTTCCCATGACTTGGTCCTGATGTTTGTCTCAATTGCTAGTCTCTTAACCAGCAGGAAGTAAGTGTTCACCAGCTTCTCTGTGAAGCTGAGCTATGTAAAAGAAGGTTGTTGAGCAAGTGTTTGGAATGAGTCTCTTGGATTGGACTTCTTTTGAAAGTCGTCATTGACCATCACTCACTAATGAGCATGTCCATCCAGAAAATTCTTGTCTCTGATCATGGGTTCTCTGGATCCTTGTGACTCGAGCCCAATTGAAAATTCATGGTAACTTGTAATTATCGGATCACAAGGCAGTAAAATCGTGAGACACCATTAGTGTTGTATTGTCACTATATGATATGAAAAGCATTAAAGGAAAATGTTACTGGTGAGCACCACTTAATCTTTAAACTCTTCATCTTCTCCATAGGAACATTTAAAAATATAATTAGCCCCGAGTCTTTCAAGTAATTTTTCTCCAATCCAGATGCACCCCCCCTTGGAGCTGAAGCCAGCTCTTAGTTCCTTCTGATCTATATGCACACTTTGCCCATACTAGAAATGAACCAGCCATTTGCAGAGGCATCAGAGTTCAAGCTGTTCAGTTCTGTCCTCCAACTGGAGCCAAGCAGAAATGTCTACCCAAGTGTTAGATTTTCGTTCAGTTCTCTACCCATCTCTGCAGAGAGCTGAACATAGGAACATTGAGAACATACACTGTTTTTAGTCAAATTAAGCTTAACATTCACGTTTTCAGCTAAACTGCAGTGTTTTGAAGATGTTGTGTTGTAAAGGAGTATTTAACCACTGTCTTATTTTCACAGGAAGCACCAGCGTCCTCCTATCCTTCCCTTTTATTTTTAACCCTCCCGTGGGCAGCAGTGAAAACGTACCACAGTGGGTTGAGCTCATTTACTTCGTTCCGTTTATTGTTGTATTCCAGTTTGGGTGGGCTGCGACACAGATCTCCCACCTCTCCTTGATACCAGAGCTTACCTTGAATGACCATGAGAGGGTTGAGCTCACTGCTTTTAGGTAAAACAAACCATTTCTTGCTGTCTGTTTTTACAGTTGTCTGTGTCTTCAGTGACTTTTTGCTGCTAGCTCAAATTACCAGTCATCAATATTATTTAAAATCGGGTTAATTGTTCTGACTGATCAGGCAGTAGGTGGGGAAATGCAGCAAAATGACGTATTTGGACTGCACTTTTCTGTTTTTTGTAATTGAGGAATTACCACGAATCCAAGCATTGAGGTCCAGATGCCATTGGGAAATATTCCATAGCTATCTTGGAAACAAAGGGAAAGAGTCTGCTGCAATAGATATCAATCCAATCAAATAACTCTTCCATTATGGCTGTGCGATAGTGCTTGAGAATGATATGAGTTGTAAGGGGTGTATTCTAAATAAGATTGTGAACGGTTAATGAGTGTACTTGAGGTATGATTAATTCTAAATTATTGATTTAGAAACATGAAAATAGCTATCCAAATGAGAGTTGGTTTCGAGATCCTCTATCATTGGTACCATCTGTGAAGTTGGAGTGGACAATAGAGGAAAAAGACCATACAGTCTATCTGGTCCATGCTGGTGTTTATACATTGCACAAGCTGCCTCCTGCTCATTCAACCCAATTTGTATTTTGATGTTTGTTGATCTTCCTATCTTTACTCCCCTTTTTTTTTTTAAACAAAATCCTACTTAAGCTTGCTTGCAAGAAATCCAGAATAATCTTGCATCCTTTATTAAAAGGAGACTTCAGTCAGCTACTAATATTAACTAATTCATCACGGAACACAGTTGGAGCAATATTGCTTCCTCTCTGCTGGAATAACATCCATGAGAAAGTTGCCCAGCAGCATTCAACAGAAGCTAATCCATAGTCCAGGTTGACTTTGATGCAGGGATCAGGAGCATGCTTAATGAATACATTTGCAGGAGCATAACTGTGAATCTTTACTCCTGTAGAAGTCTAACCTGTAGAAACCAATGTTATTTGTATCCACAGGAATGCTTTTACTGTTGTAGCCAATATAGCAGTTTTTGGGATTGCGTGGTTGTTGTTTCACTTTCAAGCTGCTCACTCAGATCCAGATGTTGATAACAGTTTGGGAAAACAAGATATTCCCTTATTCAGGGTAAGCAACAGCTAAACTGTGTCCTTGTTTTTTTTTTGGATGATGTTTTGACCAATGACCATAGGTGCCCACCATTTTATTTCTCCTTCTCCAGCTTGGGTGGGATCTCAACCAGAGGAGCAAGTTTGTTTTAAAACTGGAAGGGGTGGGGGGGTTCAAAATCTTTGCAGTGTTCTACCCCAAGGTACTGTGAAAGAAGTTGTCATTGAGAATATTCAAGAAACCAGTAGATTTTCTATATATTAAACACCTCAAGGGGTATGAGGATGTGTTGTGATCTGGAGTAGTGAAGCAGGCTGAAGGGCCTGTTCCTGTTCCTATGCCTCACTAGAGGCAGTTTGGAGAAGATTCACTAGGATTGACCCAGGTATGGAGAGATTGCCTTCTGGGTAGACTAAACGGGTTGGGATTCTACTCCTAGAGTTTTAGAATGAGAGTTAACCTCATTGAAACATGTATAGGATTCTTCAGTGGCTTTACAGGGTACATGCTGAGAGGATGTTTCTCTTCATGGGAGTGTCCAGGACCAGTGGGCATAATCTCAAAGGAGATCAATTTGGGATTGAGATGAGGGGCAATTTCATCTGAGGCTCCTTGGGGCAGTGTCCTTGTGTGAATTTTAAAGCTGAGATAGAATCTTGATCATTACGGGGAAAAGGGCAGGGACGTGGATGTGAGGAATGTCAGTCCAGACATGAACCTGATGGAGCAGGCTCAAGGGGCCAAATGGTTGCCTCAGATTCTTGTATTGCAGAGTGAAAATCTGAGTTGACCAATCCAGGAGAAATTCACACGCTTCCAGCAACTGTTTTGACTGCATGGAAGAAAGCAGTAATATCAGAACGAACGGGCAAGCTATTGTTGTGACAGGTCTTTTCTAATTCAGCAGCAAACATTTTGAGGAATAAATGGTCTTCATTAGTCAGTGCTAACTACTCAACCACTTGAATTCAAAATTGTCTTTGTGAACATTTTGTTCAGATTCCTTCTGATAGTGTTATAATTTGTTTTGTCTTTGAGTTCTTTACTGGGGGTATATTTCTAAAATTTTGCTCACCAATAAAATCCAAATTAATTTAGTTTTCATTCCACTTTTTCTTTACAAATCATAACAATTTCCTTTTCTCCAATCATTGTTCTAAACTTCTAGATTTTGTCTTTCTCTCCCCACCACCTTCTCTTCCCTTACCCCAGACCCTCTCTTCCACCACTATCTGTCCCCCTTCTCCTGATTTTCAATCCCCCATTGCTTTTCTCATTCTGCTCTCTTGCCCCACCCCAGGGTCAGTTTTACTGTGGCTCCTTGATGCTGCACTCTGCTGTTGACATCATGGTACATATAACGGTCACTTTCCTCTCTCCTCCTATCCCTCAGGCTGACCCGAGATGAAGTGCAGTATGTTAGTGCTAATCTGTTAAGCAAATGTCAGAACAAAGTTTTTTTTTTTTTATTGGAGATTTGCTGATGATCGTGGTATGAGACCAGCATGGCTTTGAAAATGTACCCAACTCCTGTCATAAGATCCTCCTAATGGACCATTGCAGACCTGCTACCATCTGATAACACACGAGACAAAGTTGTGCCTCTGTCTCTGTGTCACCAGTGTACTTAATTTAAACTTCATAGAATTGTTACATCATTGTATTTTCTTCTGTCAATTAGTTTTGTACTGGTGAATTTTGCACAGTCAAGTCAACTGACTAGGAACCACAGACCACCAAGCTCACTGAGCATACAAGCCACAAACAAGGAGCTTTAATCTCAGCTAGGTCTTATGATGCAGTGGTAGTATTCACCAAATCTGGATTAGAATCCCACCAGTCTTGGCAATGTCATAAACCTTGAGTTGAAAATAATTACCAAATTTCTGCTCGATAAAAGTTGAGCCTTTCCTCAGCCTGTCCTCTACTTTCATATCTTGACAGGGAAGTGAATTCTTTTGGTTGTTACTTTTTTCTAAAAGGAACTGTAGCTCCTGATATTGTGATTGAGTGGATTATCTGCCCCCCCCCCACCAAACCTCGAATGAGGAAGTTTGCCTTTTCTTTAAAATCTGTTTTCCTCGTGATTTTAATTTGTCATTTTTGGAAGCTTACACTCTCTCTCCATTTCTCAAAATCCTGTTGTATTCCAAAATTGCTGCCCACCTCTCTCCTCCCACACTATATTGTAATAATGAATGTGGAGGATCTCTAGTGGAAATGTTGAGGAATCCCATGCTGTGAAGGGAGCTTCACTACTTCTCGGTTTTAAATGAAGATAATGGAATTTTGGACCAAACTGATCAAGGAGATTGGTATCCATTGTATTGAATTTTTAAATACTGTTTGGGTACATTTATCATGACCACGTTTTACTTTCATCCTTCGCTTTTTTTTAATGGATTTTGTTCTTTGAGGGCAGGAAGGTAATGTTGGTAGAGGGATTCTTTACTGATGGCTATTTAAATCTTTTTTTTCCAGACACTAGCTCTGATTGTTATTGGCATTGGATTTGTATCTTCAGTGGTGTTCCATATCGGAACACGCGAGAAGGTGAAAAGTGAAGAGGAATGTGTTGTTGCTGAGCAGACTCCACTCATCGATTCCAATAAAAGCCAGCCATTGCTGCAGTGGAAACATTGGCTGAAGGAAGCATCTTTCTATCATGTAAGTGGTGTGGTACAGCAGGCATGCTCTCACTTGAAATAAGGGAAGATTTGGAAGGTTGGTCAATAGGCATGAAATGATGCTGAATGCATGCTCCTTCAATTTAACGAGTGTTGAAAGTGCTGATTGTAATTGCTGGAATTTTAAAAAAAGCATTTTACTTGGTGTCAGAGGATGGTCAAGGCATTCGCCAGCTGCTTAAATACTTTAGGCACAGGATCTACAGCATGAATTGTTCAGCATTGCCCTTGCATCTTGTCACATGGACTAGTGGTGGAAGGACTCGTTAGTTCTTGAAGTAGGACCTGACATTGGTATGAAACAGTAACTGAAGCAATGGAACTCTTATTACCTAGCTGCTATTAAACAATAAACTGCATCCTGTTTAGGATAAGTACCTCTTCTCATTGGTCTGAGTTTTTCCTCAAGCCCACTAGATCAACTAGGCCTTTTAGATCCCCACTAGTAAGGAGGATGCTATTAAACAATCAGAGACCTTAAATCACGTGGAGCTGTGGTGACCTTCATCTTAGAATGTGCAAGAGCCTTTTCCCATTCTGTCCCAATCTCTCTCTCTCCATTTTCTCTCACTTATGCATCATGTAACCTCTTAGCCATTTTCTCCATTCATCCCACTTATTGCAGTTTTATTTAAAGATAATTGGACAAATATTGAAGCACCAGATGCAACAAGGAAAAGGTTGTTCTGTGATCTCCTTTAGTGCTGCAAATATCAGTAGTTCTGTCTTTTGTAAATTGTGCACAATGGTTATTGAGTCCTGATTTGGTGGCTCCACAGGAACTTTGCATTTGACCACAATTAAGAAAACTGTCAGATGATCTGAACATTTGGAAGTTGGAAATTTTGACACCATCAAAACCATAAATTGATTTGAGAGGGGATTTCAGAATTGGATATCAAAAACTCATCTAGAAAAATGATTTTTATAATAGCCAATTAAGTTGGGCAAAAGAATTCCCATCCATTATTAAAATGTAGTGAACTTTGCTTTATAAATCTTGATCAGCAGCTGTGGAATCCGTTTTAGAAACTGATTGTATTGAGGATGTCAAGTTCTCCATGTTCAACTCTCATCAATCTGGGAGGGATATATTTCCTCCAATTTGTGGAGTTTCTGATCAAAGTGTCTCCTTTTGACAGCTTCTCCTACTGGAAAGCAGAGGTCAGTAAGATTGAGTGGCGAGCTGCATTGGCTTACTGCATTCTGCAGAAGATCCTGCTGTTCCTCCTAAAAAATGAGAAAATGAAATGGATTTGGCTTTGATTTTTCTGTTGCTGTCTCCCTAATTGCACCCCTGAAAATATTAGTCCAAATGCACCATCAGGCAGCTTAACATTTTTTGTACAGAACAACACCACTCACCTTAAAATGTATTTGTAGGACAGTCCAAGATAACGCCCACGATGAAGTTAGTGAGGGTCACACTATTGAATGTTAAGGGTCGATAGTTGCGACAGTGCTTTGTTGGAGATTGTCACTGCCAACTTGTGCAGTCCACGTGTTACTTGCAACTTATCAGCCCAAGTACTGATACTGTCCGCATTTTGTTGTGTTGGATTCTGATCTCTTTCACTATTTGAGTTGTGAATGGTGCTGTTCACTGACAATTACACAAGATCCATCCCTACTTCTGACCATCTGATGGAAGGAAGGTCATTGTAGTTGCAGATCGTTTGGTCCTGCGGAGCGCAGTCTAACCAATTGAGTGACGTTAGTCCAACCTGGAGTGTCTTATATAGACCTCGTCTGAGGCAGTATAGATATTTCTCCCTTCAAGTGTTATAAAGTCGAAAGAGTATATGTTCACTTTAAGAAAGTGTTTTCTGAATATTTGAAGTCCAGCCACAGAACGGAACAACTAAGAACTGGGCTGTTCCAAAATAGATACACATAGTAAACTGCTGTTCAATTGGTACCTGAGTTTTGGTTGCTGTTTTTTTTTTAATGACAATTCAGATTTAACCAATTAGTTTAAATTATGCCCAGGATACGAAAACCCAATTGAGTTTAAATTTATTGTGTTGACAAAATTAGACCAGTGACCGGGTACGAAGTTTGGGGTATAAAACCAGGGCATTTTGAAAATCGGTCAGAGCAGCTGCCGGAGAACTAATTGCCCATCAGACATCTTGCTCTTGAAGAAATAAGGCACTCTCCCTATCAAAATGTACCTTTCCTGTAAAAGCAGTAAAAAGTAAAAGATGACCCCGGGAGATCAGCTGACCGGAGATTGGAGACAGAGGACAGAGACTGTGTGGACTTGAGACTAAGTTACTGTAATGTTTAATAATTGTGTTTTTGAAGCAGCATTTTCATAGAGTTGGCTTTTAATAGTAATTAAGAAAAAGGGGGCTTGCATTTGTTAACGTTTTGTTTCGTGTTCTGTTAGGAAAATTTGTTTTTTTTTAAAATAGTGTAAGTTGGGAGTTCTCTTTCACTTGTAACAGTTGGTGAGGTGACCTCTTCTGGATGTTTTGCTTTTAATAAACAAAGGGGTTCGGCCTCTGCAACATTGGCATTAAAATAGAAGGCTGGCATAGATGTTAATTTGGTGAGTAAAAACGGGCCATTACATGCACTCATCAAAGGCTCAATCATTTTAAATGTTTGCTCATCATTTAGTAACTATTGACTTCATTGTAATATGAGTGGAATCATCCCTCATCGAAATCGCTGAGGACCCTACTCTGATTGTCTTAACAGGTTGTGTGCTTTGTTAAACAAGGAGGAGCTGGCTCTGACACTGCAGATTATACCAGAATTCGTCCAGCCTTATTTAAGTGAACATGTGATAGATGTTCAATCCTGTGCAGTTTTCGTTTTTTAGACCCCCTCAAGCTATGAAAGAATTTGTTGCTCTTGGCTGTGCTGTTTGTTTCCCCTTTTCATCTCCTCCCCTTTCCCACTCTATTTCAATAGTTTTCTTTTTTTCCCTCTAATTCTTCAAATGCATCAGAATTATAGTCCTTTTGAAAAAAAATAATGGAAAAATCTCCGAGCTGGCAGTATCTGTGAAGAGAGAAACAGGTTAATGTTGAGTCCAATGACTACTCTTTGGAATCCAAAAGGGAATGTAAAATGATTTTTAACACTTTTTTTTGACGAAGGTGAAGGAACCGAACGAAGGATGCGTAGAGTAAAATAAACCTAATAATGTTAGAAAGATGATAAAGATTAATGGTGGTGTGAATATTAGAAAAGCAAACATCTGTTAGCTTTGCTCACAGCAAACCTATGCAAACAAGACACCAGAGGGCTGGGGGAAGAGAGGGTATAATCAAAATAGAGGACAATATTCATGCTTTGAAGTTGAACTCGGGAACAGCACCTCCTCTAACGTCCATTGGGCTTTGGCCAGAGGGCTGCAGCAGACCAAGAACAAATGTTAGTATGAGAGCAATAATTATTTTGTACATCTTTGCAACTGGCCCTAGTGTGTTACTTTTTAAGCAATTGCCTGAAGTTGCTTACAGGTGATCTAAACTTTGTTTGACAAAACTCTCTCTTTGTTTGAAAGGTGGCATTTTTGTATATGTGCACTCGACTGATCATCAACCTCTCTCAGACCTACATTGCCATGTATGTAACCTACACTCTGAAGCTTCCAAAGGTATGTTCTGGTGAGCAAGTGTGTGCTACTGGAAAGATTTCCTGAACAGGTGTTTTTTTTCCCCCAGGGATCTGTGATGTGTGAAGTAATAATTGTTTGGCTCCTCCAAAGTGGCAGGAATATAAAGTTGATGACTGACCTGGATACCTCTGGACGACCGGCTGTTTCCAGTGCAGCAACACCTGTCCAGAGGTTTTTTCACCTCAAACTACTTGGCTAGTGATTTACTCTTTTTATTTGTGGGATTTCTTTTTTTAAGTGTTAATTCTAGTCTCTAAATATAGTTTTATTTGCTTTGCTTGCAAACAACCACTGGTAGTTTGGAGTGAAAAAAAATTGGTATTTGGTGCCACCTATGGTCAGAGAAAGTGCTGCGCCTCTTTAAATGTTGCCATTCCTTTCCATTGGGAGTTTCCATGTGATGGCTGTCTGTCAAGGTGCCACCGTGTGGCCCTACTTTAAGTGAGCTGGAGAAGGGAAAAGACAACTGCATATGACATTTTGTGGCTTCAGAATCATGTTGAACATCTTGGTGGAGAGAAAAACCAAGTTTTGGTTATTGTCAATTCATTGGGGTCTTCCTTCAGTGATAGAGAGATGGCCTTGGAAAAAAATCAGATATGGATTTTGACACCTGCGTTGTTTCCAATAGACATATTTTTCTTTAGAAGTGGTGGCTGTATTGAATGCAGAGTTTTATTTGAGCTTATCTTTTGCAGAACTATATTGCCATGATCCCTCTAGTGATATACATCAGTGGATTTCTATCCTCATTCCTCATGAAACCTGTGAATAAATGGTTTGGCAGAAATGTAAGTGCTATTAGCTTCTGTGAGCATTCTGCTTAAATGGCTCGAGTTGTTTGAGGTGCAGCAGTGACCTATTTATTTCAAAGGGAAACAGTTTAAAAAGGCTTTTAGAATAAAATAATGCCTTGTTTTCTAAATCTGCATTTTTTTGGATGCCATCCTATTTACAAAAAGGGCATCTGATGGTATCTTTAAAAAAAATTGGAACCTTCTTTGTTTGCAAGCTTTGAAATGACTGAACATAAACATAAAATTGTTAAATACATAATTAAAAGAATCAACATAATTTTTACAAATCATTTTAGCCAATTAGACCTATGCCCAGCACTAGTGTCTCAATACGTCCACGTACTCTGTTGTACCACATCCCAACCTGAACCAACAACCAGCAGAACAAAAGTCCTACAAAATGCCCTGCAAGGTCTGTGACAAACATTACATTGGACAGACTGGCAGGAAACTAGCCACCAGGATACATGAGCATCAACTAGCCACCAAAAGACATGACCAACTATCATTAATATCCACACACACCGATCAAGAGGGACACTGGTTCAACTGGAACAATACATCCATCCTGGGACAGGTTAAACAAAGACACACAGGAATTCCTAGAGGCCTGGCATTCAGACCAGAACTCCACTGTCATAGATATCGATTTTGGATCTCATTTACCAACCTCTCAGAAAAAGAACTGGAAGTGATGCCACTCACCACAACAGACCAAGACACACACGTAGCAAGCGGGGCAGAACATCAGCGCTTCATTGGAGGCTGACTGATGTTAGGTAGCATGGTGATGAAACGCCTGAGAACAAATCTACCAGCTCAGCAAGCAAACATATAACCTGAGCTACAACTCTTCCCCAAAATGACAACCTTTAATAATTATCTTCAAATTCGATGGGACAAAACACTGGAATTAATCCAGATCAGGAGCAGATGCTCTGAAAGTTACTCTATTGGCTGTTTTACTAATAAATTGTAAATGAATCTGATTATTCAAGATTGTGGTGGAAATTGCTCTCCACCTGGAGTAAAATAGTGGGAGAAAAACATGTGCTCAGTGAATTCTCTACTGATCATATTGCTACATATTGTTTCACTTGTGGTGAGATCTTTTGGAAAGCTCTGTAACCTGCAGCAATGATGAGCTACCATGTGGGTTTCTGTAAAGAGCCTGGTCCATATTTCAGGTTTCAAAGTTTGAGCCTCTTATACTGGAGCCCATAGAGAGGAGTCTGTGCTTTTGAGTTTTGTTTGTTCAAACATTGACCTGGTTCAAATTTCATGTTTGCTGCAGATATATCTTTGTCCCCATTTTTAAATTGTTGTTTAACCCATCCTTTCCCCATCACAGGGTTTAAGCTATACAGAAGATCACTGGGGGAAGCAAAGAGCAAGATGGATTAACTTTTCTGGATATTTTTATGGCTTTTCAGCTTTTCCTTTTTTTTTTGTAGTTTTTGTATGGTTTGTTTTGGCTGAAATAAATCTGATTAAATCTTAAAATGAACTGCTCTAAAAGAGAGAAATAGGGACAGGCAATCAGGACTGTTGCATTGGTTGTGCCAGAGGCTTGTGCTCAGAAATAGTACATCAAAACGTTGTACAGGGGCACCCTTTGGTATGCACTAGTCTTTTCCCAGATGACGAGCAGTTTAACGGGAATAACATTACGAACTAGGAGCAAGAGTAGGCAATTCAGCCCTTCAAACCTGCTTTGCCATTTAACACGATGGCTGATTTTTATCCTGGTCTCCTCTCCATTTTTCCACCAGCTCCTGATATTTATCTCATTTTCCATCAGAAATTCCTCATGTTACTGTCATCTGTCCCTTTTTTCTCCCAGCAGCTGGTATAACTTTTTTTGGTTTATTTTTTGCGTAGATGACCTACTTTTTTGGACTTGCACTGATCCTGGTATTCGCTTATTGGGTCTGGTTTTTTCAACTAGAGAAGAGCATCTTTGGAGCAGCAGTCCTTCTCGGTGCTGGCTCTACCACGATTCTAGTGACCTCTCTTGCCATGACGACTGATCTCATCGGAAAAAACACTGTAAGAAGAGATATCAGTGTCAAACTTTATGAACTGTATGGGTGCTGTTTGGGGAAAGTTGTCAATGTGTATGATTCCAAAAAAAAGTCTTCTCTTTCAAAATTTGATTGCCGCGATCAGTGTGGGGATATTGTATCACCCCTGAACGCTGTGAATTTTTCCTCTGGTCCCTGTAGGTATCAGTAGTTTCCTCACTCCCTGTTTGTGGTTTTGTTCTGAAGATAACTTTGAAAATGAAGAAAAAAAGTGCTGGGTAACTGAGATCGGGCAGGATCTGTGGAGAGAGAAACTGTTGATGTTTCAAATCTGGGATATGACTTTTCAATTTTTTTTTTCCTTGAAGTCTGAAGTCACATTGAACTTGAACATTAAAACTGTTTCTCTCTCCACAGCTGTTGTTGAGTCTCTCTTGATTTTTTCATTTCAGGTCTCGAACATCTCTAGTCAGTTGCTTTTAAACTCAGAAAATGAGCTTTAATAGCTAATTCTACTCTATTCCCACTCTAATTGAAGAGTGCAGGCAGTCCCTGGGTTGTGATTGGGTTCTGGAGTCCGTTCGCAAGTTGACAAAGTAAAGCAGCTGTTAGAACCCGGAGTGGAAAGGTCGAGTACAAGAGGGCACAAGTGAGAAAGGGAAAAGTGCAGGGAAACATTTTTGGGGTGGTACATGCCTGGGAAACATTGCCTTTGTGCCCTGTTTCCACAGCTGACAATGTTTTAAGGCAAGTCTTGATAGACACTGAACGGGAGGTGAACCAAAGGATAGAAACCATATATGGTGAATAAGTACCGAGCTTAAAGCATTGGGAATTGACACTGCCTTGGTCAGCCAAAGGCATGTTCCTCTGCTGTATTATATTGTATTATAAAAGGTTCATAGGTCTTTAAAATTACACCCCTGAATGTGATCCCACTTGGAAATCGGGAAGCCCCCGAAATAGATTGGTCGCTGGAATCAGGAGGCCATCCTCCTCTTTGTGCAGAAAGTGAGGACTGCAGATGCTGGAGATCAGAGCTGAAAATGTGTTGCTGGAAAAGCGCAGCAGGTCAGGCAGCATCCAAGGAACAGGAGAATCGACGTTTCGGGCATAAGCCCTTCCTCCTCTTTGTGTCCATTTACATTAACAGCAAGTGTGCAGATTTGGTCTCTGCTCTGCTGTGTAAGATCATCAATAACCAAGTCTTTTCCTTGTCTTATCGCCATGTATTTTCTAGCAGAAAAATTGAATTATGGTCAAGTGAGGGAATCTTTGTATTTTCTCTCTTCTCTGAAAGGAAGATGTTTCTGGGAAAGGGAATTAATCTGCAAATGTACATCTCAAATTTGGGAGAAGAACTCATTTCTTCCAAGAGGTGAGATGGCCACCTTTTTTTTAGTTTAAAAGAAACTCTTCAATTTATATAGTGTGATCAGTGGCTGATAATGCTGATATTGTTAATGTTGATTAGTTGGTCTGTCTGTCTGAAATTTCAATACCAACTGTTAACTACGTTTTAGAAATGTGGACATTTTGAAGTGTGGGAACCAATTTGTGCATAGCAACCACTCAAACTGCAATACAAAAATGACCAGAATCTGTTTTTGTGATGTTGCTTGAGGGATAAATATTGGTCCAGATGATAGATTATCACCCCATTTTTGAAAATACATCCAGATTATTGG
The DNA here is from genome assembly GCF_004010195.1 of Chiloscyllium plagiosum. Taxonomy (NCBI): domain Eukaryota; kingdom Metazoa; phylum Chordata; class Chondrichthyes; order Orectolobiformes; family Hemiscylliidae; genus Chiloscyllium; species Chiloscyllium plagiosum. Next base: position 25,405,190 of record NC_057740.1, on the reverse strand, counting down.
ATGATTATCTGAACAGGGGAAAAAAATTGAGGTGACTACAGGAAAAAGCCAGCAAGTGAGACTGGGCAAGTTGTTTTTGCAGAGAACTGGTACAGACTAGAAGCTGCCTGCTGTGCAGTAGCCATTCCATGACTCTTGCTTTTTGTAGATTCTGGCACTTCTTATCAAGTGGATTAGAGGGAAACGTGATGGTCTGTTTCCAATTTGAAAGTAAGGAATGAGTTGCTGTTATTTGTATTGCTTGGTTCATAATCACATTCAGATTAGAAGGATAGAGCATGGGAAACCTTGGAACTAGAAAATGCCAATACTTGCAGTATTTTTGCAGCTTTGATTATAATTTCATTTGATTTATTGTCAGGCGCACCTAAATACAGTGAAAACCTTTGTTTGCAAGCAGTACAGGCAGATCATAGGGTGGAAACAAAACCTTAGAATAAGCCATACAGGGGACACCGCACAGGATATGGGCTAGACAAGATCAGCATTATTTGAAATTGAGTCCATGGAGTTAGAATTGAAGTCTAGCTCAAATTTCAATGGAGCATTGTCTAAAAGCCATCCACTTTTTCCAAACTTTAGTCACAGATCTATTATAGTCATTCCCCAGTCTGCTTTCATGAATAATATTTTAAATAACAATCAATCACAAATTTCACTACTTCTCTGATTTAATCTGTTGTTGAGGAAAGTGGGTTCCTTTTTAGCATTTTAAGAAGTTTACCATTAAATGTTGTGATAGCTGTCCAATGTAAATAGCACTTGTATGAACTGTTTTGTGCCTCTTATCTTTGTTCATTTAACTCTTTTTTTTTGGTAACTTGGTATGTCAGTAATCTTGGTTTACACCCTTGCCAATATTATTCCTATTTACTTCAATGGTGAATGAAACCAGCTGTTAAGATGCTCTGATTTATGATCAAGTTGAGTAACTGGTGGTTGCAGGCGAGGTATTTGATAGCTGCCTCTTTCTTGCTATCACTTGATGTCTACACTTGATCAGCCCTATCATGGGATTAGTGATCCAGAATCCATCACTAATTTTTGGGGACATGGATCTGAATCCCATTGTGGAAGATGATTAAATTCAAACTCCAACTTGGCCAATGGCAACCCATGTCCCCACTGTCAATTGGAACAAAATTCCATTCGTTTAATGCTCTCTCTCTTTATAGGGAGGGAAATCTTCTATCTTTATTGGCTCTAGTGTACCTGTGACCCCACTCAGAGCAATTTGTTGGCTCTTAACTGTCCTCTGGGCATTTGGGGATGGGTAATAAATGCAGGCTCTGCCAATGATCCCATGAACAATCCTTAAATAAAGGAAACCAGGGGATTTGTCATATCAACAAATTAGGCTTAGATATCAAAAGTAGACATTTCTACAGAGCCTTTACACGCATGGGACTCTTAGTTTATTCAGCTCATTTTGGAAATTTATTAACATGATTTTTTTTTTTAAAACCTTTTTTCCAGCAAAGTGGGGCCTTTGTCTATGGTTCCATGAGTTTCACAGATAAAATAGCCAATGGCCTTGGAGTGATCATTATCCAGAGTCTTCACCCCTGCAAGTAAGTCATTTTTCGATTTGGACTTAAGGTTTTTTCAAGTCTAGGAATTTAGTTCCTGATGAAGGGCTCATGCCTGAAACATAGATTCTCCTGCTCCTCAGATGCTGCCTGACCAGCTGTGCTTTTCCAGCACCACGCTCTCCAAGAATGAGTTCCATCACCCAAATGTTCTACTGTAATCACATTTTCTTTGGTCTGAAATGCTTGGGCTCGAGGCGTATCTGGGATAACATTGGAATACTTAACCACAAGTGTATAAACTATATAGAAAAATGAGATATAAACTAAAATATTATGCTGCTCAACTTTTCATAATTATTCAAATAAAGCACCAAAAAACCCTGAATTTATCCTGCATCTGCTTTTAAAGCACTGCAAATGCACAGAGAGTAGAGAAGTCCAGGAAAATCCAGCACCAGTTTCTGAGAGAGCACTAGCAAAAGGTCCAAATAGTGGTAGATATATAGCATGGAAACGGGCCCTTTTTTGGATATCTGCGAACCAGATATCCAAAGTAATCTAGTCCCATTCACCAGACTTTGGCCCATATCCCTCTCTGCCCTTCCTATTAATGTACCCATCTAGATGCCTTTAAATGTTGTATTTGTACCAGCCTTCAGCACCACCTCAAGGAACTCATTCCATATACACATGTGCACACACTGGTTACCCCTGATTTCCCCCCCCCCCGTGTCTGTCTCCCCTCTCCCCTTAAACCTATGCTGTCTACTTTTGGACTCCCCTACCCTGGGGCAAAGACCTTGGCTGTTCACTCTGCCTATGCCCTTTACGATTTTACCAACTTCTATAAGATCACCTCTCAACCTCCAAGGAAAATAGCCCCAGTCTATTCAGCCTCTCCCAATAGCTCAAACCCTCCAATGCTGGCAACATCCTTGTAAATCCTTTTTGCACCCTTTCAGGTTTAACGGTCTTTGTTGTAGCAGAGAGACCAGAATTGAATAGATTTGCAAAAGTAACTCCACCAATGTTCTGCGCAGCTGCAACATGTAGGATTATAACTCTTTAGAAAACATTGAAAATGTTTTTAAAATTAAAATTTCCTTTTTCTGGAAGATTGGCAATGTACTACCCACGTGAAAGATTGGAATTACTGTACATCTAAGCCTATCTCCATTCGTTATGTCTCTTTCACCTGAAGCAGCTAAAGACTGATACTCTTTGACAAAAACCGAACCTGCTGGCAAGACCCAGCAGGTGTGGCAGCATCTGTGGGAAGAAAATAGTTTTGAGTCTGGTGACTTGGACTTGAAACACTAACTCTGCATTTTTCTTCTCTCAGATGCTGGCACACTGGGGTTTCATCAGCAATTTTTGTTTCAGAATGTCAGCATCTGCAGTTCTTGTTTTTATTTCACTGTTACTCTTAACTTCAGTAGAAGCAGGTATATCTGGGAGATTGCATTCACTGTTTCATGACTTGATGCAGTGCTCTGACAGGGCCAACTTATATCTCAGACTTTTTTTAAAAATCTAAAACTTGTTTCTTTTCCCTTTTTTTTAATTTTGTCTAGGACTGAAAGCTGTTGTGCACAGTGTAGTCCATTTTACCACTTGGTGATGGCATTAGTGACTGGTGGCGTTGCCTGTGTAGCATTGATTTCTTTAGCAGCTACCCGAATTTGGCCAATCAAGATTAGAAGATGTAAGTACTAAATAGATGCTCGCTCTTGGTGTTTTAGCAGCTTGTTTCTTTGTATTCCAAGTCTCTCTTTTTGAGCTGCTTGCAATATTCATCGCAAGCAAGCAAAACTTGATATCCCTGAATGTGTTTCAACATTATGCATTTGTCAGCCTCCCTTCACTGGGAGAATTGTCCAGGATCTTAAGAAAGGAAGCTGTAAATCAGTTTGTGAGAATACACAGTCTGATGAAATGGGACAGGGCAAGATGTTGGACTTGGAACAGGAATGGAATGGGGTATTACCTAGTATGTGGAAGCATATACTTGGCAAAGCTAGCAGCAAAGCCTGGGATAGTGGTGTGGATTGAGCTGCTAATGAGGCAGAGACTGGGCGTGGGACTGTTGAGTAGTGGCCTGTGACTGAGCATGATGCAGTTTAGATTGGTAGATCACTTAATGTCTTTAGACAACTTTAAAACATTGCAACAACTGGTTAATAGTTTGCAGATCGAAGTTCTCATTTTCTAAAACTTTACAGTTTAAGCAAAAACTGATCACTCCCTTCAAAGTACTGTCTCGAGGACTGTGTAGTATTTAGAACACTAAATCAAAAGCTTGTGAGAAAGCAGAGAAGACGTAAACGACTCAATCTCTTGAATCTCCTGCTGTTCAATAAGATCATAGTTGATCTGGTTATGTCTCAACTCCATATTCCTGTTTGCATCCCCACTAACCTCTTGGGGAAGGGGAAGCAATAAACCTCCCTCTCCTTAGACAACCAAACTCTAATGTTCAAGGTTAAGTTAGACAGTGAGCTAGCCTCACTGAGGAAAATAATTACAAATACTAACTGCTGTCGAAGAAGAAATTTATTTTCATTCTCTTTAAGTAGGAGAGCCCTTAGTTTTAAACTCTGCCACCAGCTTTGCTTTACTACTTGAGCTGGAACGTTGTCTCAACTGTTATCCAGCCAAGCTCCCTCCAAATCTTGTTTCAACGTTTTGTTTTTCTAAACTGCAATGAATTTGGCTCAACCTGTCGTCTTAATACAAGCCCCTTATCACAGCAGTGGCCCTTTGTTAATGTTGAAGATGGAGGATCCTGTAAGCAGTATATTGTTAACCTTAGAGGATGTTTAAAAATCTTGGTTTTTAATGCGCTTCCCACACCTCTTCTCTTTCCTCCACCACCACCATGTTTGGCAGTGATTCCTTTATTTTTATTTGTAATGGGGAGGGACTGATGTGGACAAAGTTAAAAATCTATTGAACCTCTTCTGCTGTCCAATGGCTGATCTGGTTGTTTCAACAACATATTCCTGTTTGCACACACCCCATCCCCAATAACCTCTTGGGGAAGGGGAAGCTGAAGCAATAAACCTTCCTCTTCTTAGGCAACCAAGCTCTGATAATATTCAAGTTTGAGTTAGATAATGAGGCAGGTTATAGTCCACCCAATTTCTTTTTGGAAGCACTAACTTTGAGTGCTGCTCCTTCGTCAGGTAGCTGTGAGCAGGATCCTAAGAGACAGAATTTAGAATGCTAATGCAGTGTCTGAGCTGAAATATCATCATTTTTAATAAAACCTTTAGTTATCTCGAATGTGACTTAAAGGAAGTTCTGGAATTTACATTTTCATGAACCAAAACTTGCAACCCATTCTAAAAGATGAAAGACTTAACAGCAATCTAGGTTTGTTCATTTGTATTTGCATGCATAATACTGATCTCTTGCTATAAATTCTGTGTTTTATGATCCTGCTCCACAGCTACCTGATGAAGGAGCAATGCTCTGAAAGCCAATACTTACAAATAAACCTGTTGGATTATAACCTGGTGTTGTCATTTTTAACTTTTTTTTAATTTGTGTGTGTTTGTATATAATAGTCTGCAAGCTGTTTGGGGAAGATAATGTGTTAGCCAAGCTGTCTGATCTGTGATACTGATGTAGTGTTGAAAGTGCTTCAAGGAGATCACTTATCTAAATATTTCTCCTTGTATTATGTCAACAAGTGTTAAAATACACAATCCTTCAAAGTGGCTGCTGTGATTGTGGAGTCAGTAGTTTTTGATTTACCTGGCTGAGCATGCTCTGTCCTGTTTGAAATGGATGATTTCATTGCATGCACTTGGCTAGCCAAATTTAACCTGTTCTAGTACAGTACCTCAAATCTGGCTACCTCAAAATAGTGTTTAATGATCTTCCAATTGAGTAAAAGTTTAAAACTTACCTTGGCAATTGGTTAGGTGCTACATTGACATGATGTGACTGTAAATTGTTTATACCCTTCGTGTACCACACTAAGCAGCTCCTTGATCCCACCTGAGCTGCCAACAACCTAATCCAAGATCTACAAATATATAAAACAGTAAGCACTGCTGATCTGAGGGTGCTGAACTTTTGAGGTACGGTATCTGTAATTGGTGTGGTATATGTACTATTTCCAGTTACCAAAATGGTTTCCATTGTCTGTATTTCAGGGTGAAATGAAGATGGTAGGAATGTTGAAACCCAGAATCAGTGACTGACTACACGTACACTCGTTAAATAGAAAACAGAAATTTACTACATGAAACAACTCGCAAAATTCACTAAACGGGGGGAACAAACAAACTACAAACAGGAGATGCTCAGCGATTAAACCTAACCATCGTATTTGCACTAAATTTGCTAGTCAACATTTTAAAAATAAAATTAAAAATAGTTTATTTTAAATTTGATAAACATTAATGTTCATATTTAATGCTATCCTAAAATAATTTGTATTTTTTTAAGTTCTCAGGATTTTCCAAATTGCTGAGCAAATTGAATTATTTGAGCTGGTATCACTGTTATAATGCCAGTCTGTGCACAGCAATAAGATAAATGAGCAGATAATCTGTTTAATATTGGTCACGGCAAGTATTGATCTGATGGGGCTTCCCCTGCTCTTCAAATAACACACCCTGAATAGGGTTTTTTAATGCCTAGCTGAAAAGATGATTTGTTTTTAATGTACTTTCCAGAAGACTCTCCCTCCACTCTGTCACTTATGCGCTGAGGCTAAATCTAGGACTTTTGGGTTCTGCCATAGAGTCTGGACCAACGCTGCTACTGCATGTAGAGTATGCAACTTAGAGGAATTCCACTGTTATACCCCTGTTCAAAGTCAGGAAAGATAAATAGCAGTTGGCCTAAAGTCAGTGGAGAAACTTTTTGAAATGATAATCTGAGGCATAAGTTTACTTCTGTGGGAGGAGTTAATAAATGGCCACATCATGAATTTCTGAAAGGCAGATTATGCTTAACTAGATTTTTTTCCAGAACTAAGGGTAGATGCTCTGTATATGGGTTTTCAATAGATTTATTAAAGAGCCAGTTAATGAATGTCAAAATTGACTCCTTTTTGAATTTAAAGGGCCATTGGTAGCAGAGATACAAATTTTGTTAAGAGGAAGAAAATAGTGGTGGAAGCATTTTTTAAGACTGAAAATGAGTATTCACTAATGTTACCGAGGAGTCAATATTAAGGTCACTGCTCTCTTTGTAAGTTCGTGATCTCAATTTAAGTATTTTGGACATTAGTTTTAAAGTTTGCAATGAGGAGGATAGTAGCAGACTTCAGGAAATGTTTTTGGCAAAATGATCAGGGTAATGTGAAGTGATACAATTTTGATGGGACCTATTGACTGTGGTACCATTTTAAAGGGGATTTGGAGATTGAATTCAATATATGTACACCACCTTTTGAAGGAAAAGTTCTGGGCCTTTTTTAAACTGATTTAGCATCCTTGTCTTTGTGGTACACTATCATTAATTCATAATAAAAGTTCATTATGTAAGCAGTGAATAGGTCCCAGCTAAATTGTTCTGTTTTGGACATTGAACTTCAGGAAGGATGTTGAGGCCTTCAAAAGATGCAGTGTCTCAAATAGTGTTGTTGCAATTTGTACCAGACGCTGGTGAGAGCAATTCTGAAGAGCTGTGTACAGTTCTGGCCCACCCTTACTCAAGTTAATGGCATTGGAGACTGTTCCAAGGAGTTTCACTAGATTAATTCCAGAGATGAAAGGCCTTTAATTTGAGTGGCTTCGACCTATGAACACTAGAGTTTAGAAGAATGAGATAAGATCTAATCGAGGATGTGCAAGATATCAAAGGGAATTGACAGAGCAAATTTGACCCTGTGTGGGGCAATCTAGAATGAGAGGCCTTAGTTTTGGGCTAAGGGATGGCAGAATTGAAACTGGACAAATTACATTCATCAGCTGTTAAGAGAAGTATGGAATTGAGTGCAATGGCTGCTGAATAAATTGAGGTGGTGGACAGACTTTAATTGGTGAGGGAGTTAACAGTTCTGAGCAGCAAACAGTGAGTTTGAGGCAGGGATGAGGTCACTTATGATTGTAGTAAATGGTGAAGCAAGCTCAAGTGTCTGAATTACTTGCTCATGCTCTTAGTTCTTTTTTAATGTTCTGAATGATGGCACCAGAAATGAGGCTTCAGTTAAATGGAGAGACTGGTGAAGCTGGGGTTATTCTCCATGAGGTTTAGGGTTAAAGAGAGATGTTATGGATGTTGTTAAAATAATTTGTTTAGTTAACTTCTCTTTTTACTGTTTCATAACCAGATGGTAGAAATTTAAAGTAAAAGGCAAAAGAATGGAAGCTAGCTGAAGTCTTTTTTAAAACAGCCAATTGTTATAATCTGGAATGAACAGCCTATGGAGTTGGTGGACCAAAGATTCAAAGGGAAATGGATAATACATAAGTGTTAACAAGGGAATGGGACTAGTATAAGTAAAGGGGGCTTAATTAGCCATCAGAGGGCTAGCATAAGTACAGTGGGCTGAATAGCCATCTCTTTTTTTAAATTGCACAACTGGTGGTTAATTAAAATGTTGGGAAGACTGACCGTGTAGGAGCCCTGCAAATGCTAGCCAGCACCTGCGAAAGTTCAGAATAACAGCTGAGCTTTATTTCCCTGTTTGTTTGATTGACATTCATCACAACCATCACAATATTTTAATTTAGTCTTTCCAACAGATGAATAAATGATGCACTGTCTGAAGTGTTATCTTTTCAGGTGAGATTTTAAACCTTGGTCCCTTATGTCCCCAAAAAACAACTGGAGAACCTAGTATTCTCGTCCGTCCTTATCGCCTCAGCTGGTGTTTTGAGATCTTGCGGTGTATAAATTGGTTGCTGAGTTTCTCTACAAAAGTGACTATGCTTCAGAGAAGTAGTGGTTTACGAAATGCTCTGGGACATCCTGAGAAGTGTACATCATTTCTTTGTCACTTCATTTAAGTTACCTGAGGAGAATGATGCTCTTTTTGATTTTAGCAATGCCACTTGTCATTTTTTTCTTTTTAAAATGTACCTGCATATTGTCAGGCAGAGCTGTTGCATATCTCCTGAAACTGAGAGGAGGTATGAAGGTAAAAACGTTTTTAGGAATTTAAACAAGTACAATCTTTTCACTGATAATGGTGTCAACTTTTTTCTTAAATGGCATATTTTAATGTCTTTTAGCTCAATTGGCTGGGCAGCTGGTTTGTGATGCAGAATGATGCCAGCAGTGTGGATTCCATTTCTACACCAGCTGAGGTCACCATGAAGGTCCCACCTTCTCACCCTCTCGCCTGAGGTGTGGTGACCCTCTGGTTACACTCACCACCAGTTGCCTGTCTGAAATGAGAGGCTAACTCTTTTTGGTCCTCTGGGACCATAGCAACTTTAACTTTTCAATCCAACAATGAAACACTCCTTTTGACTCTAACTGAATTTTAAATGTAAATTTATTCCCATTGCAGTTGACTAAATGGTTTGCAGGTTTATCCAAATATCCATTATAAAACTTGCTAAACATTTAATGTGGAAAATGGTGCAGATATATCAGTATAGCAAAATAAGTCTCTTTTAGTGACATTCTTAACTACTGTTGTGAAACTAAAACCTCTAGCAATATCCTTTACTGAAATTTGAAGCAATAATTTCTGGCATTATGTTCTAAATGAAGTTTCCTAATATTGTGTAATACAACATGGACTCCGACTCGTTCTAGATGAGTTCACATCAGGTATTTGATGTTTTTTTTGTTCTCTACATTAAATTTTATACTGATAATGAAAAGTTGCAATCCAAAAATCCATAATGAATTAAAATTCACTTGAAGCAACTTACACTAAAAATGTATTTCAGCATTTAAGTTTACTATGAACACAGGCAAAATTTGAATATTGAAGACCACATAAAATTATTCTTTAAAGGATGATGTTGACCATTGCTATTTAATCTGTAGTTTTAAATGAAAATTGTGTAAAACATTTTTGAACATTACAGCAATTTTAAATCAATTTTTGTCATTTCACAAGTCATTAAAATATATTTTCAAATGAAGCAACACAATAGATTGTCAGTCATTGGTAATCTCACCTAATACTAAATCTGCTTGTAAGTACAGTCCCTGTACCAGGAGCACAAGTAAATAAAAATCTGTAAACTTTGGAATATTAGTTGGGGATCATGAATGCTAGCTGCTAAACATTGTCAGTGATTTGAATTTCTGACTTTAAATATATTTTGTTTTTTTGTTTAGCCCTGAATGTTCAGAGAATAACTTTCAACAGCTAGTACATTTTGTGCACTGAGTTTTTGTAATGGATTACAGTTATCGCTTCCAATATCTGAAATGTCTTTGGATTTGAGAAACAGACAAGTTCTTAATGTCATGATGCCACTGTACCCATAGATGTCTGTTTTAACTTGTTCATAGGTTGTGGGCTTCATTGGCTAGGTGAGAATTTATTGACCATTCCTAGTTGCCCTAGAAGATAGTGTACCTAAATTCTCACATGGTTTAGAGGCAACTTGATTGAAATGCAAGGTCCTGGGAGACATTGAATGTGGGAAGGAGGTTTTCTCTTGTGGGAAGAATCTAGAGTGAGGCAACACTTTGAAAATAAGGAGCACTCGTTTGCAACTGAGACACATTCTTTTCACAGGATTCTATTTTCAAACTTTGTTTTCTGCCATATTTTAAGGGAATGTGTCCTAAAATATTGTTAGGGCAGAGGCTGATTAGATTTATGGTAAGTATGGGGGGGGTGCGGAATGTTGCTTTTACAATCCGATCAGCTGTAATTTTATTGAATAGAGAAACAGTTCAAAGAACTAAGCGGCCTACTCTAAATTTGTTTGATGCCTCGAAATACATTTATTTTTAAAAAAAACTTAATCTGGGCCCATTAGTTTTAATGAACAAAAAGCAAAAGCTTTTTACAATTTTTAAAGGAATTGTAGTGTTTTCAATAACTTGCTCTTATTTTTATTTTGAGTGAATGCAAATCTAATTCTAAAAGGTTAATTTCAAATACAGTTCTACACCAGCTATCTCAATTCTTCAGTATTGTGCTCGTTTACAAAGTCTCTGGAATATGCATTGTTTTGCCCGATAGGGCAAGAATTTACCAAAACTACTACCTTTTACAGCTCCTCTTTGAAGTAGCCAGGTGCTAAAGGATTGATCAAAGCAAAGTGAACAAAATATGTCATCTCATAAGAAACAAGTGAAATGATATTAATGTTTAACATGTTTAAACATTTTGAACTTAAGCACTTTTTTTTTTCATGTACATTCTATGTTTCGGTTGAAAACTAACTAGAATGGTGGGTGGTGTGGTGGCACAGTGATTAGTACTGCTGCCTCATAACCAGGAACCCAGGTTTGATTCCGGCCTTGGGTGACTGTGCAAACTCCAGACACAGACACGTCTGTTTTCCTCCTCACGGTCCAAAGATGTGCAAACTAGGTGGATTGGCAATGGGAAATGTGGGATTAAAGGGATAAGTAGGATGTTTTTTGGATGGTCGGTATGGACTCAATAGGTTGAATGGCACCTTTTTTTTTTCTTTTGCACTGTAGAGATTTTGATTCTGTGAAATGATTTGTTACAACTATTTCCTTTTTTTAGTGGTTCAAATTTATAGAGCACATTTCAAAATAAGGAACCTTTTTAACTTCCTTTGCCTTGTTCACTATTCAGGCCATCTGTGCAGTTGAGGTTTACTTTAATCCAGTCCCTCTCTGGAGAAAGTTACTGCAGAGTAACTGATCACTACTTCACCTGTGTACCTTAAATACACCGTTTGGTTTTAGTTCTCTCAATTTTAAATTATAAGGTTATTCTTGGATACTAATGCATCATTGGTTGTCTCTACCAACACTAAAGTAGTTTTCAGATACTTTTAAACTCAAGTTATAGTACATGCTTATAAAGTTATTAGAAATATGGTGCTATTTGAAGGACCATTTTGGTTATATTGGATTTGATTTTTTTGATGTAATTGTTTTGTATGTCTTTTATGTGATGGGTTCGGTTGGTCAGGTGTTCCAGGTTTGAAATAGGCATCAAGTTTGTGCCCCTGCTTGATCAGTCATTCCAAACTTTGGATTTTCCTTTTTTAATTTTGTTTTTATTTGGATTACTTTGAATCAGTGTGTAGCACAGAGACCAGATGATTAGTCTTTCAGCATGTCATATCATTTTGAGGCAACAGTGTTAAGATTTCAAGACAATCTCGACTAAAATATATGTAATGAATTGTATAAGAAATGGGGGATTGTGAAAATTGCATGTTTTGGAAATCCAAATTATGTAAAAATTATTATTTCATGAATTAGAAACAAATGTCCTTTTTATGTTTATGCAGTCCAAATTGTGCATTTTGTTTGGCTGTGTTGTAATTTTTATTCCATTCACACTTGTCTAGTTTGTTATGCATTTTAAGAAGCAAGAGACTCTTGACTATAGATATTTCACTTTTAAATGAAATTCTGGTTTGTTTTTTTACAGGTAGACATTTTCATAAAAGAGAATGAGTTGCCATCTTTAATTAAGCCTGTTGACTTCTTAAAGTGCCTGTAATCTACCTTCACTTTAAATGGGATGGAAGAGTTATCAGAAGATTAGTTTATTAACAGACTTTATCTTTTTAATTAGGAGATGATCTATTTTCCTGTGGCTTTAAGCAAATGATTTGTTGTCCAGTACTACATGTGAATTCTCATTTCTTTCTCTATTTTAATATATTGTATCCAGTTCTTGGTACCATACTTCAGGATGGATGTGAGGGCTCTTTAATAGGGTGCAGAGGAAATTGAGCAGAATTTTCCAGGATTGTGGAATTTTAGCAACAGTGCTGTTTTAGTTTGTTAACTGTGGCCCAGCTGGGAGTACTGTTGTCTCAAACACTCAGCCCAGGGTTGAATCTCACACCAGGCCTGAGTGCATGTTTAAAACAGAAACAAAGTTACCCCTTAGTGAACTAAGGGAGCTCTGCATTGGAAAAGACGTTAAACCAAGTTCCAAATGAATATGAAGGATCACGTGGCACTGTGGGAAAGCAGAGACACAGCAGCTATCTCCACTGTCCTGGCCAGCATCTCTCCACAAGCAACATTTCAAAATTAGATTATCTGGTCATTCACTTTTCCTCTTTTCTTTTAGAAAAAAATTAGCATATTCGTCTGTATTGCTGAAAGCAGACCAAGTGAGTACTGCAGATGCTGAAGATCAGTTGAAAAGTGTGGTGCTGAAAAAGCACAGCAGGTCAGACAGCATCTGAGGAGTAGCAGAATTGACATTTCAGGCATAAGCCCTTCAGGCACATTTCCTGATGGGCTTATGTCCCAAAAGTCAAATTCCGCTGTTCCTCGAATGCTGCCTGACCTGCTGTGCTTTTTCAGCACCACACTTTTTTTTGATTGTGTTGATGAAAGAGCTAAAGCAGAACTGGCAAAGTTGGGATGGATCTCTTTCGAGTAAAGGTATTGGAGGGAACTGTTCCCTCTTTTTGTTTTTAGCAAGTAGGTGTTGCTGATTTTTTTTTTAAGAAACCTGCATTTGCTGGCCATTTTAAAATGCCCTAGAGATGGTGGTGGTGGTGAGCTGCTGCAATGCATGTAATGTTGGTACATGGTGCTGTTAAGGAGGTAGTTCCAAGATTTTGTTACATCAGGAGTGAATATCCTAGGAAGAGAGGAAGATTCTCTCCTGTTGGAGATGGCCATTGCCTGAGATTTACATGGGATTATCAGCCTACCCCTGAATATTGTCCAGGTCTTGCTGCATATGGGCACAGATTACTTCAGAACCTGAGGAGTTGCAAATGGTAGAATCACGAAAATCCAGCAGTGTTGATAGAGGCCATTTGGCCCATCAAGTGTGAACCGATGTTCTGAAGAGTATCCCACTTGCCCCCACATTTACCATAGCTAACCCACCTTGCCTGCACAACCTTAGACACTAGAGGACAATTTAGCATGACCAATCTACCTAACCTGCACATCACTGGTGCTGAGTATTGTAATTGTCAGAAAATATCACCACTTTTAGACTGGTTCGTTTTTTGTTTGATGGAGGTAGACAAGATTATGACCACTTTATCTAACCTAATGGGACTGATGTGTTGCTCTACAAGGAACTGATATAGACTGGGTCAAATGATGGTTTCCTGTGCATTGTATTATCTGGTTGGCTTCTCTTTACAACTGAGGATTTAAGTTCAAATGGACCTTGGGGCAAGTTCCAAATTGTCGACTATAGGTTACCCAACTCCAATCTCTTAAACTTTCAAAGGCCTTTGTCAACTGGTTAATGCAGTGTGGCTCTGTTTTGAGTTGGATTCCAATTTCTTGAGTTTCAGTCATGGGGAAAATGGGATGCAGTTTATTTCCTAGTTTGTGATGAGTGCTTCTGTTGTACTTAGCTCTTTAATGTCTAAAGAAGGGCCAAGTTCATGACCTCCTGTTTGCTTCCCATGTTACTGCTTGAAGTTTTTTTTTCCTTTTTTATTTGCTAATGGTGCATCTCTCTCTTTTTGAATGTAGGTTATGATCCTGGGCTGATGGGATCTTCTGCAACTAAGAGCATGGAGTCCAGTGAATATGGAGCCATTAATTAGTGGACCTACTTTACCAGACTGTGAAATAAGAGACACTAATACCCTTATACATCGCACCATAACATCCTAAGCTTTATCACTTAAGCACAATATACAATTGTCCTATGGAGCTGGTTTAAAATCTGCCCCTTTTTTCAGCTAGCATTTGTCAGTATACAGTCTATTTAAATGTTCCAATGAATTTGAATGTAAAAACTTTGTACAGGAAATTAGTCAATTTGTGTGATTGCTTTGTTTCTTGAAAGTAAATCACCTGATCGAATCGTTATTATGGCCCTCGGTTCTAATAGTCCTGATACTTGCTGGTCATAAGATTTTTAATGCCTTTGCACTTTCTAATCAGTGGTTTGCACTTTTTATGAGGAACTTTGTGCTTTAGATCACTTTGTCTTGAATAAAGCAGCATCTTCAGAAATCTGCTTTTAAGACTGACTGACTAAATTTGTGTGCATAACGGAGTTCAATTTGTGCAGCAAAGACGACACATAGCAATTGCAGACTGTGAACTGTAGCAGTCCATGAAAAAGGGAAACACCAATGAAGCAGGATCTGAGATCTTGATCATTTGAATAACCAAATATTTGTCAAACGAACCCCTCACATCACGCCATATAGGCACAAGATTATGAACAGAACTGACTGGGTACTATCAGTCACTATGTAAAAATGTTATACTCTTGACACAACTAAAAGACTAATTTTTTTTCTATGTAACTGATTTACAGGGCAATTTTTCTTATGTTGCACTTTGTTGGAAAACTTATTCTTTCAAATAAGTATGCTCTGTAATACATTTGACTATTAATCTTCAATCAAATAAGACAACTTGAGTAATGTTTTGTTTGTTGCACCTTTAAGTTATGTAAAGATTCTTCAGTTTTTAATGTTCATATGGGGAAGAGTATGTCTGTATTAGTAAGAATATATTCCATGCATCTGGACCTGAACTAACTTTGTAACAGTTTTATATTTGCAATAATTGCCTGTATTTAAAATGTTTGTATGGGATGGATTTATAATAAATGAACAGATTTGCATTACTTAATAAAATTTCTATTATCATTAGCTAAAGTGGAGCTTGACACTTGCATCATGTTTGACACATGCCCACAATTGTTTCAACAATTGATAATTGTCAAGTGTTGAGCTGGTTCCTGTAGCATTAACGGCAGTGTCGCAGAAGAAACTGTAACTGTGGTGTGTCTCCATTTTGTGCCTTTGCAGTGGCTGCCTTAAGCTTCAGTGCATGACACTGAGCTCCCGCTTGGGTTTTTGGAATGTGCAGGTGTGAAAGACCAGGTGAACCTGGAAGGACAGCAAGTTTTGAACAGACTAGAGAGCATCTTTCATCGACTTTCATGGACTTCTGCAATAGTTGATGTTTCTTTTTCACTGCATATTCAGGCATTCTTTGCAAAAGTGTTGTCCAGAATGAGATGGGTTGTGGTCTTGTACCGTAATACCTACATTTCCTTGGGGCAGAGCACCACAATCTAATGACCATCTCCAAAGTAGTCTTTTATGGCCACATTGATACCCTATCCTTGAAGTTTGAGCTAATTATTAAGAATATTTTCACTAAGTTAATATGCTTGATGTGACTATAATTTTTTTGTTAATTGAAATATATGCAGGTAAGAATGGCAGGATGTGATGGCATGATGCCATTATGTGAAACGAGTAATAGGTAATTTATGCTAGTTCTTTCGCCATGAGCTTTTGCAAGCATTTCTTTGACCTTTGTAATCAAATTATAAGTTTTTTTTTGCATTTATTCTCAAGTCTTATGCAACCTGTAATTATGCTCACAAGTGATAGTCCCAGGAGTGTTTGGGCACTTATAATAAAACTAGCAAATGCTAAAGTAGCTCAGTAGGTTTGGCTGCATCTGTGGAGAGAAAGTATTTAAAGGTTAAATTTGTTATGACTCTTCTGAATAAGATCCAAAGAAGAATCTCATTCGTTCAGCAATGTAATAAACTTTACCTTCACTTCTTTATCTTCCTGCACAGAGGCTGCCAGACTTGAATTTCTCCAGACTTTGCTATTTTTAGTTTGGGTTTACAGCATCCATGATGTTTTTCTTTTGTTTGATTACAGTTTTACTATTTTTCTTGCACAGGAAACTTGTACCAAAACTTGGTATTTATTGTCAGGAAAAAGCTTGTAAATTTGGTCAAAGTGCAGTGGGTACGTGAGCAGAGATAATTAACAGCTTTTACTTTCTCGGACTGTACAGGATGGGTGCAGTAGTATTTCCAGAAAGGGGTGTTTTAGTGCTTGAGGTGAGTCTCTTTTATCTGGCAATGTTATCTGCATCTGTAGTAACATTTCCCTTGTATTGCTACATGTTAGTATTTCTCGCCCATCTCAAAGTTATTCTACAGCCTCGTAAATGGATTCAATTGCTTTGATCACAAGTCTGTTGCACCTTTTTTTTTCCCCCACTGGAGTGCTTTGTAGATCATTTCTGTTGATTTGTTCAGTCCCTCTTTTTAATTACCCCTGTACTACCTTTTCAGTGATCTCCATTTATTTTTGGACCAGGTCTGAACACTGCCAAATCTTGATTTCTTTGCCAAATTTGGATTTTAAACATGTGCAAAATTTTGTTTTTTTTTTTGGATTGTGCTTCAATGAATCTGTTAATTTAATACTTTCAGTTAATATCTGTCAAATTATGACAGTACAGCTGTACTAACGAAAGTTACTCAACTGTATATTTAATGTACTTGCTGGTTTCCCATGGCATTGAAAACTGATGATCTAGGCTGTTACTGTGGTGTTGGTTAGTGCTGTGCATACCATTTTGCAATTACTCTGGCCCAGGTGGCAGTGTTTATATACTTAAAGCCTCTGGATGTAACCTGAGCTACAAATCTTAAGTTGCTAACTTAAAGCCTCTGATTAGAACCAAAACTGAATTACATGCTTGGCATTTTAAAATTAAAAGCTCGCATTTTAAAGAAAACATTTGATATGTTAACAATTAATGAAGTCTAATTGCTGTAGAAAGCAATGAGGTATAATTTTGGTTACTTATTTCAACATGTGGTTTGATGGTCATTGTTTTAAGACCACAAGACATAGGCGTGGAAGTAAGGCCATTCGGCCCATCAAGTCCACTCCGCCATTTAATCATGGCTGATGGGCATTTCAACTCCACTTACCCACATTCTCCCCATAGCCCTTAATTCCTTGTGACATCAAGAATTTATCAATCTCTGCCTTGAAGACATTTGGCGTCCTGGCTTCCACTGCACTCTGTGGCAATGAATTCCACAGGCCCACTACTCTCTGGCTGAAGAAATGTCTCCGCATTTCTGTTCTGAATTGACCCCATCTAATTTTAAGGCTGTGCCCACTGGTCCTAGTCTCCCTGCCTAATGGAAACAATTTCTTAGTGTCTACCCTTTCCAAGCCATGTATTATCTTGTAAGTTTCTATTAGATCTCCCCTTAACCTTCTAAACTCCAACGAATACAATCCCAGCATCCTCAGCCGTTCCTCATATGTTAGACCTACCATTCCAGGGATCATCCGTGTGAATCTCTGCTGGACACGCTCCAGTGCCAGTGTGTCCCTCCTGAGGTGTGGGGCCCAAAACTGGACACAGTATTCCAAATGGGGCCTAACCAGAGCTTTATAAAGTCTCCGCACATTGCTGCTTTTATATTCCAACCCTCTTGAGATAAATGACAACATTGCATTCGCTTTCTTAATCACGGATTCAACCTGTATGTCTATCTTTAGAGAATCCTCAACTGCACTTCCAGATCCCTTTTGTACTTTGGCTTTATGAATTTTCTCACCATTTAGAAAGTAGTCCATGCTTGTATTCTCTTTTTCCAAAGTGCAAGACCTCGCATTTGCTCACATTGAACTTCATCAGCCAATTCTCTCTATAACGTTTGACCCCCTTACTCATCAAGAACCTATCTATCCATGACTTGGCCTTGTGCAACAATGAGTTCCACAGATTAACCACCCTCTGCCTGGAGAAATTCCTCCTCCGTTCACTTCTAAAAGGTTAGCCTTTCACTCTCAGGCTGTGGCCTTGAATCCTAAACATCCAGATTCCCCACCCCCCTCCTTCAACTTGTTCCATAATTTTCCAGGCAACTGGATCAACTGACCTCACTACGTAGTTGAAAACCCTATGTACAGCCCTAGTTATACAATTCACCAGGACTCTGGTCCCAGCCTGATTTAGGTAAAACCCATCCCATTGGAACAACTGCCTCCTTTCCCTGTAATCATGTCAATGTCCCATGAATTTGAACCCAATTCTCCCATAGCAAACAGAGCCATGTTTAATCTTGTTGACGTGCCAATGTGCTCATGGCTCAGGTGGTAATCCATAGATTCTGCTTTTAAATTTGGTCCTGTGCTGTTCACATTCCCTCAGCAGAACCTCTTTCCTCTCTCTCTGCCCCTAATTCATTGGTACCTAATGTGAGTCACTGAAACCTGGATCTTCCCCCTCTCCCTCCTAAGTTGCTCTACCACCTAGATAAGATGTATTGAACCCAGGCACCAGGCAAGTAATGTGGCCTTTGGGACTTTCAATCCTATCCACCGAGAACAATGTCTATTCCCTGGCTATGCTATCTGTGATTACAACTGCATATCTCCTTTATTCCTCCTTGAATGGTTCCCTGCATCGTGGCACTATGGTCAGTTGGCTCATTCCTCCTCTATTCCTGCTCTCATCCCAATGGAGAGCGAATCTCAAACCGGTTAAGACAAGCTCAAGGGTTGAGGCTCCTTCAGCACTACGAAGGGGTGTGACTGCCTCCTGAACCACAGGATCCAGTAAATGAACCCTCACTAATGTATTGCAGTGTGTCAAGCTCAGACTCCAGCTCATCAATCGAGGTCAGTTCTCTTAGCACCGAAAAGCTGTGGTCACTGAATCACATTGACATCCACTAGCTCCAACATCTGTTATTTTAATTACTAAATTTGATTATTTTTTTTTTAAAATGTGCTGGCCTGTTAGTTTGTCGCCTACAAATATTTGCTCTATTAACGTTCAACCTGAAAGTAACCTACAATAGCCATTAATTTGACTATCACCAAGCAATGAACTTGCAGTTTACCTGTGATGTCAGTCTTTGCTGCTGTGCCCTTGATCCTCTGCTTCAATTTATCCTTTATTTTTAAGAAAAATAAGCCTTACCAAACTGTAAGCCAAAAAAAGCAAGCAGAGCCACCTCTTCTCTGCACGGAGTTCTCACGTTGTCTCCAAATTCCCTGAACTATATGTAGAACCAGCTGTGTCTCACTCTAGATGGGATCTCTCCTTCCTGATCAAGTGAAGCTTATTGATGAAGGACCATGGAAGATATTCCGCATAGACATAAGAAATATTTGAAATGTATACAAAAAACGTTTTGGAGCACTGTGAAAGCTTATGGTTTCAAAAAAAACTTTTGGACTATCACCTGGTGTCAAGTGACTTTGAGTTTGTCCACCCCAGTCCAACACTAGCACATCATAAACTTGATTGACAGATTTAAAGATTTGATATAAACTTTCACTGACATTTGTTAGATAAACTTGAATGTAAGGGTTTACCACTGACTTGAAGTGTGAATGTGATCCAGATATTCATTTGACTTTTATCTAGTTAGGTTAGATTACAGCCTTTGTTGATGTATAATTATTGGATTATGTCAATTACATGTTACAAGAGTTAAAGTTTCAAATGACTAACAATGAGGAGTGCTATTGACCTTGGACCAACATAAAGCATTTATTACGAACAAACTTGAGCACTGATGTTTTGTCGGACCGAATTCAAGAAAGAATAAAAAACCATCCTGTGAGAGGGCAGGTTGAAAGTCGAAGACATTCTGACTGGGGCCTTATAAATTGAGTAAAAGAGTAAAGAAGCATTAATAAAATGTTCCTTATTCCATAATTTAAGCATTGTATACAGTGGAGTAAGTTTGCTTTTAGAATAGGAATGAAATCCATAGGGAATGCACAGTGGAGATGCAAAGGAAGGAAATATGAATTTAATTCAAATTACTTTGTAGCCTCAATTTCCCTCCCAGCTGGAACAAAGAACAAAGAAAATTTACAACCCAGGAACGGGCTCTTCAGCCCTCCAAGCCTGAGCGGATCCGAATCTTCTGAGTAAACCTGTCGCCCAATCCCTAAGCATCTGTATCCTTCTGCTCCCCACTTACTCATGCATCTGTCCAGACGCATCTTAAATGAACCTACTGTGCCTGCCTCTACCACCTCTGCTGGCAACATGTTCCAGGCACCCACCACCCTCTGTGTAAAGTACTTGCCTCGTGTATCCCCCTTAAACTCTTCACCTCTCACCTTGAAAGCGTGACCTCTTGTTATTGAATCCTTCACCCTGGGAAAACGTTTGTCTCTATCCACCCTGTCTATACCCTTCATGATTTTGAAAACCTCAATCAGGTCCCCCCTCAATCTCCTTTTTTCTAATGAAAACAAACCTAACCTACTCAATCTCTCTTCATAGCTAGCACCTTCCATACCAGGCAACATCCTTGTAAACCTTCTCTGCACCCTCTCCACAGTGTCCACATCCTTTTGTTAATGTGACGACCAGAACTGTACACGGTATTCTAAATGCGGCCAAACCAATGTCTTGTACAATTTTAACATGACCTGCCAGCTCTTATACTCAATACCCCGTCCAACGAAGGCAAGCATACCAAATGCCGCCTTGACCACTCTATCCACCCGTGCAGCATCCATCCTGCACTCCCACATCTCTCTGCTCATCAACTTTTCCCAGGGCTCTTCTTTCATGTATAATTTACTATAGAATCTGACTTGCCAAAATGCACCACCTCACATTTGTCTGGATTGAACTCCATCTGCCACTTCTCTGCCCAACTCTCCAGTCTGTCTATATTCTCCTGTATTCTTTGACAGTCCCTTATGCTTTCTGCTACTCCACCAATCTTCGTGTCATCTGCAAACTTGCTGATCATACCAACAGTGCCCTCTTCTAGATCATTTATGTATATCACAAACAACAATAGCCCCAGCACTGATCCCTGTGGAACACCACTGGTCACCTTTCTCCATTTCGCGAAACTCCCTTCAACTACTATTCTCTGTTTCCTGTTGCTCAACCAGTTCCTTATCCACCTAGCTGGAACACCCTGCACACCATGTGACTTCACTTTCTCCATTAGTTTACCATGGGGAACCTTATCAAATGCCTTATTAAAGTCCATGTATATGACATTAACAGCCCTTCCTTCGTCTATCAACTTGGTCACTTCGTCAAAGAACTCTAAGTTGGTAAGGCACGATCTCCCCCGCACAAAACTGTGTTGCCGTTCACTGATAAGCCCATTCTTTTCTAAATATAAATAGATCCTATCCCTCAGTACCTTCTCCAGCAACTTTCCCACCACTGATGTGGTGGCTCAATGGTCTATAGTTACCTGGAATATCCCTACGATCCTTCTTGTGCAGGAGTACAACAGGAACAATCTTCCAGTCCTCCGGCACCTCACCTGTATTTAAGGATGCCACAAAAATATCTGTCAGGGCCCCAGCTATTTCCCCTCTTGTCTCCTTCAGTAACCTGGGATAGATCACATCCGGTCCTGGGGATTTGTCCACCTTAATAACCTCGAGCATACCCAATACATCTTCCCTCCTCGTGTCAACGTGATCCAGACTAATCAAACTTCTATTTCTCATCTCAACATTCATCATGTTCCTCTCCTCCATGAACACTGATGCAAAGTAATCATTCAGAATCTCACCCATTCTCTCCGGTTCGACACACAGCCTTCCTTCATTATCTTTTAGTGGACCCATCCTTTCTCTAGTTACCCGCTCGTTGCTTATATAAGAATAAAATGCCTTTGGATTCTCTTTAATTCTGCTCGCTAAAACTATTTCATGACCCCTTTTAGCCTGCTTGATTCCTAGTTTAAGACTGGTCCTACTCTTCCGATATTCCTCCAGGGCCCACTCTGTTCTTAGCTGCCTGGACCTTATATGCGTTTCCCTTTTCCTCTTGGTTAGTCGTACGATTTCTCCTGTCATCCACTGTTCATGAATCTTGCCTTTCCTATCCTTTGCCTTTAATGGGACATGCCTATTCTGCACTATCTTTGAAAGCCTCCCACATATCAAATGTGGACTTCCCTTCAAAAGTTGTGTCCAATCCACATTTCCCAGCTCCTGCCTAATTTTGATATTATTGGGCTTGGCCCAGTTTAATTCTCTTCCCTTAGGATCACTCTCGTTTTTGTCTACGAGTATTTGAAAACTTACAGAATTGTGGTCACTGTTCCCAAAGAAATCCCCCACCGCAACTTCTACCACCTGGTTTGGCTCATTCCCCAATACCAGGTCCAATTCTGCAATCTCACCCAATCTTATTCTCCCATCCATCTCTATCCCTTGAATATTCTTGTGAATTTTTCCCTTTGGTTTTGCCCTATTATTGGCAACTGGTCAAACAAATAGATCTTTCTAAGCTTTCGGCTATTCCTCCTAACATCTCTTTCAATTTGGCACCCTTTTGCTTTGAGTAAGTCTCTGAAGCACCCTTGGGATGTTTTGCTCTGTTAAAAGGCATTGTATAAAAGCAAGCTATCATTCTTAATAAAGACTTTGATATTTTCTAATCAAGCTGTTCAGAAGTGTTATTATACATCTCCTGAAGAAGTGGGACTTGAACTTGGAGGCTCCTGGCTCAGAGACAGGGACACATCCACTGCACCACAAGAGGCCTATCAGGAAAGACTTAAAGTATAAACTGAAACCATGGGGTGCTTTGTTATTTCGGGGCAAGTGGGAATTGATTATTGCATCTTTTGAGGATAAGCTGTGTAAATAAGTAGAGTTGAATAATATACGAGACAAGAATATGGGGAACTGAATTAGGTTTGATTTGTTCTTGCAGAGAACTGGCACAGATACAATGCTATTTCTGGTTGTATTTTCTTCAGTTCTAAGCTCAGGTTGAGCCACAATTTCTCCAGCAATTTCTGTTGTGGTTTCAGATATTCAGTACCCGCAATTCTTTATTTTGTTTCAAGTTCTCAGTATCTGTCCCATGTGTATGCGTGCTCACGCTTTAAAGTTATCAGATTGCAAATTAGTTGGAGCGCGGTGGTGGCGTTTTATTTCAAACTCAGCCTGTGCGCAGGTGGGACACGAACCCAGCCCTCTCAGCTCAGAGGTTGGGACATTGCCACCGCAGAGACATTCCCCGTTCTGTTAACAGCAGAGAGCTGTGCTGGACCAGGTGAGTTAGAATTGGGATTGAGGATCTTGATTCTCTCATTGGTCAAACTGGCTGAAGGGTTCCCTCCCACAGATAAGCGTGAAACCTGCCGGAACCCACAGGCGATTAGAGCCAACCAGCTGGGACACAGCGAAATGTATGAGATTTTAGAGAACACCAAACACTCGGTTAAAACAGGATTCTGGAAGCGCCACCAAACCAAAAGGTAATATCAATCTATACGCAGAAGGTAAGATTTAAAAGGCGTGGTCCATTATTAACATTAATAAGGATATTTAGAATTGGGTAACTTTGATTTTGTTTTGAAGAAACTCCAATTGGTGAACTTGTCAAGGGTAAGACGCTTTAATACATCTTTAATATTGTTACTTGGTAAAAACGAGTTTACATTGTCCCCATAAATTGCGGGGAAGGGGTGCAGAGAGGTTTTGAATTTTAACCCGGGATTGCAACTATGTCTAAATTCACGTGTGCACTGTGTACTTTTTTAATATCATTATCTACAACATGTGCAGCTCCATGTGTCTAATTTCAGAAGAGAGGGAGGGGGGCATATTATTAGAGTCCCAGAGATGTACAGCACGGAAACTGACCCTTCGGTCCACCCCGTCCATGCCGACCAGATATCCCAACCCAATCTAGTCCCACCTGCCAGCACCCGGCCCATATCCCTCCAAACCCTTCCTATTCATATACCTATCCAAATGCCTCTTAAATGTTGCAATATTTTCAATAAGTTTCTCCAACCTTTTATTGCTGATCATTCACTGTGACAGTCTTTAATCTGCTAAATGTTATTTCATTAAATCACATTTCTTTCACTTAATAAGCTTACTTTTGTCTGTGAAGTAGTCATTCGTTGATGCCTAGACTCAAAACCCTTTTGCTACTGGAGCTTCTTTTAAAAACTCTCTCTTTCTTCTAAGCTGGTGTGATTAGAGCTCCTCGGGGTACTTTCCAGTCAATCCCTCTGTTTGCAGGCCCTTTCATGCTTTTTCTGCTTATCGTGTTAGGATCATCTCCACTAAATTTGTGCATTGCCCAGACTTCAAAATCTCATGTTTTTTGTTCTCCATGTTTTGGCCCTTAACACTACAGCTTGGTGGCCCATGCCTTTCTGGTTTGATTCTTCTCTTCTTCTGTCTTGGCCTTCCATCAGAGTTTTGAAAAACTTCTCAATGAAATACCTAATTTTATACATTTGGGAGACAGGTACATGGCTAGAAAGCTTTAGAAGGATATTGGTTAAACACAGGCAAACTATGGTCAGCATGATTCCTGAAGAAAGGCTTATGCCCGAAACGTCGATTCTCCTGTTCCCTGGATGCTGCCTGACCTGCTGCGCTGTTCCAGCAACACATTTTCAGCTATGGTCAGCATGAACAAGTTGGGCTGAAGGGTCTTTTTCTGTGTTGCATGATGCTGGCTCCTCTTATGAATCGGTGCCCCTGTGATCTTCGTATTATAGAATTTTTGTTCCCCTTGGACGTATGGGTCTAGGGTGAGTGTTTTAAATCTAAAGAAAAGTAACCATATATAAATAAAGGCAAAGCTCGCAAAGTTACTTGGGAAACTAGATTAAAATTAAGGGCAGGTAGCAGTGCATTGACCACCCTCTTTTAAGGGGGAGATTTATTAAATCGCAGTAAAGATTAATGCCAGTGAGAAAGAAAGACCCTTTGAGAAGGCTACATAGTCCATGTCCAAATAAGGAACTTAAGGATAGTTTCAAATTGAAAAGAATACTGTACAAATCAACAAAGATTAGTGGCTGGTCAGAAGATTGGGCAGGTTTAAGACTGACTTAGTAAAGGAAAACGTAGAGGATGAGAGAAAGCTAGCTAGTAATGTACAAACCGATCAGAGTTTCTGCAAATATTTAATTTGGAGAAATGTAACTAAAGCTAGTGTTGGTCCTGTAGAGGGTAAGTCTGGAGAATTGATAATGGAAGTGGTGTTGAATAAGTATTTTGTCTGTCTTTTAAAGACTTAGAAAGCTTCCTTAAAAAAACTTAAAAATGAGAGGTGAAAGTGAGGGAGGAGCCTTTTAAAGCAAAGATACTGGGAAAAGTATTAGATCTAAAGATTCACAGGTCTCCAGGACCACATGACTTGCATGCTAAGGTCTTAAAAGAAGTGGCTGCAGAAATAAGATGTGTTGAGGATAATCTTCCAAAATTCCTGAAATTCTGAAAGAGTCCTAGTAGATTGGAAAATGCTGAATGAGAACAGGAAAGTATGCATCAGCATCCAGCATCTGTCACAGGGAAAGTGTTAGGATCCATTTTTAAGGTTTTTGTCGGATACTTAAAAAAAATTGTTTTTGCAGAATTCACATGACTTGGTAAAACAGATATTGCATTAAAATGATTTATTAATTTTTCTTGCAAGTAACAAACAAGGTGAGTTAACAGGCTTTTTATGGCTGTTATTTTATTTGGATTTTTAAAAGGCACTCGAAGTGCTATATCAAAACAAAAATATTTGCTCTCCTTACTTGAAGAAAGGGATATTCTTGCAGTAAAACCAGTTTGGAGAGGGTGCGTTTGATGCCATTCTGATATGGTTTTAAAGGTTGAAGGGGCCATGCCTCTACCCACTGAGGTTTAGAAGGTTGAAGGGTGAGCTTATTGAAACATAGATTCCAAGGTGACTTCAGAGTGGATTCCAGAAAACATTTCCTCTTGTGGAGAAGGCTAGAAAAGCAGAAACAGTTTAAGAATGAGGTTTCTGTTTTTTTAGGTCAAAGATGAATACTTTCTCCCTCTAAAGGTCATTGTATTAGGAATCTTCCCAGAAAGCAATGCAGGTTGTGTTATTGCATTTATTGGACCCTGGCTAAGATGAATGTTATTTTATAGACAAAACATTGGAACTGAAACCAAAGAGATCAGCCATAATATCAACAAACCAGCTCACTGGGGCTGAATGGCCTATACCTACTCCTCTGTTCCTAAAATGTTCTGATTCTCACTTCTATTCATACGTGAGATGTGCTTAGGCCAGCATTTATTGCCCATTCCTAATTGCCCAAAGACTTAATTAAAAACCAACCATATTGCTAAGCGTCTGGCATCCCATGTACATCAGACCAAGTAAGAATGACAGACAGATTCATTCTTTTAAAAGATATTAGTGAACCAGCTTTGTTTCTTACATGAATTGGCAATGTTCATAATTAGATGAGATTTTCAATCCAGTTTTTCATTGAATTCAAGTTTTGCTATCTGCCACAATGGGACACACAGCCACATCACCAAAATGTAAGCTTGGGATTCTGGATGACTAGTCCAGTGACATTACAGCATATATTTAATATTCTGTCTTTCAATAAGCTGAAAGTAAACAAGGTATTGAATTAAAAGTGTAAACTTGGAATGAAAGAAAAATAAAACCTACAGTATGGGAAATAAGTTGAAAAGCTTTATGGATAGAAGGGGCTGCATTTTCTCTGGTATTCTACGTCAGCAATGTCTATATGTTATCTCTTGAGTATTCAAGGGTATATTTTTCATTGTAGCAATAATGTCAGTAAGAAATCATTTGTTTAGAACTGTAATTAAAGTTCTTTGTCTAAATCTTAAGTGAGGGTCCAAGGGTCCAGACTTGCATAGTCTTGTAATGTTCATTTGCCCAAGTGAATGTTCTCCATATAGTCAATGCTGTTTTTAAAATGCAGACTTTCTGATCCATGATGCTATACTTTTGAAGCCATCTCTCATAATTTATAGCCTTTGTACCAGGAAACCTGAAACTGTAGTTAAAATCAGTTTCAAGGTTTAAGGTATTTTGGTGATTCTGAAGCGAGGACGAGGTCTTTCGCCAAGAGTGAAGCATATTCAAGCTTCCTGTGGTTTGTATGTATCAGGGTGACTGACTGCTTTCCAGACGGTGAACTGTAATACACAATAGAGGGTGATTAAGCGATTTCAGAACACCTACTTTTAACTGAATAAAACCCAGACCTCTATTGATGGAACCATGGTTAATAGAACAACAAGATCCATCAAATAGGATGGGGTAGAACCTTACACTGCCATTGCGTTAGTTACTTTGACATAATCTCAAGCTGGGGAGGGAACACAAAGCTCACTAGATTGCAAATAACACTGCTCAATTTGTCTTATTTTAATGTGTTTGCTTTATGAACTTGGGTATGTGCTGTTCTCTGCCTCAATGTTTGCAAATTTTTAGGTGTTAGGAATTATTGGAAAGAGCACCATTGATTTAGGTAAGATTAGAGCATGTTTACAGCACAGAGATCCAAGCTTTTGTTTGCATACTATTTGAATGTCTACTACAAGTATCAAAACCATTTTTTCCCCAATACTGATATTCTTACTTATTCAATTCTATAAACCATATTTTCTACTTCCCATGGTTCACTAATATCCTTTTAGGGAAGGAAACTACCATTCTTACCCCGTCTGGCCTACATATGACCACAAAACCAACACAATGTAGTTGAGTCTTAACCGCCCTCTGGGCAATTAGTGATGGCAACAAATGCTGACCTAGCTATCGATGCCCACATCCTGTGAATAACTAAAAGAAATGTGTTCCTGTAAAGGCTAGTTTAAGCACAGTAAGACTGACAAACTGATTTACATTTGTTATTTGTTTAGTCATACTTATTTTGCGTTTATTCAAGGATAAATGCATGATGCGATTTTTGAAAAGATTTGTAGCTCAGGTTGTGGTTTCAGTTGTAAGTCTGCTCACTGAGCTGGTAGATTTGTTCTAAGACATTTCGTCACCATGCTGGGTAACGTCATCAGTATCCTGCTTTCTATTTGTGTCTTGTGGTGGGTGATAGCACTTCCGGTTCTTTTTCTGAAAAAAGAAAAATAGAAGATTTGTAGCTCAGGTTGTGGTTTCAGTTGTAAGTCTGCTCACTGAGCTGGTAGATTTGTTCTAAGACATTTCGTCACCATGCTGGGTAACGTCATCAGTATCCTGCTTTCTATTTGTGTCTTGGTCTTGTGATGGGTGATAGCACTTCTGGTTCTTTTTCTGAAAAAAGAAAAATAGAAAGCAGGACAGAACACCAGCTCTTCAATGGAGGCTGAACGATGATGTTACCTAGTTGGTGACAAAACATCTGAGAAATTGACCAGCTCAGCGAGCAAACTTACAACCATAAATGCATGATGGCTGAAGCAAGAAGAATTGCAAAAGCTGAAAAATTAGTGTAAGGATTCATTTGGTGCCATAAATACAAAGATGTTTTTGTTAGCAAAGAATGCTATGTAGGGAGAGATTTTAATAAATGTCTAGACGTACCTCTGAAGTAGGCTGCGATACGACTAGTGCTTCAAAAGTTGCTTCTACTACGAAGTTTGACCATGTATAGCTTGAAATGTGCTGCCATGTAGTCTCTCTATCCTGTAACAATAAACAGTGCTGAACAGTAACTAGGAAGCCTGGCCTAAACTTGTATCACGACCTGACGAACCCACATGAGAACCCGAACCAACATGTTTTGGATGTGGTTTCTAATCCATTTAGAAACTGTTGTACAAAAATAATTAGCCTCTTATATGTTGCCCCTCATGATTCCAATTCTTCTTGTCCAAACGCAACCACTGCATCTCCAGTAATAACTTATCTTCTTGCTTTGTATGACTAATTCTGGAGACACTAATCTATCCTTGTTGAATTGAATTGAATTGAATTTATTGTCATGTGTACCGAGGCACAGTGAAAAGCTTTATCTTGCGAGCAATACAGGCAGATCACAGAGTTAAGTAGCATAGGTAGTAAATAATAGGTAAACAGCGGCAAAAACAAAAACAGAGGTACAGGCGAATGTTAAGAGTTTGAGAGTCCATTCAATATTCTAACAACAGTAGGGTAGAAGCTGTTGCGAAACCGGCTGGTGCGTGTGTTTAGGCTTCTGTACCTTCTCCCCAATGGTAGAGGTTGTGGAAACACATTGCCAGGGTGGGATGGATCTTTAAGAATATTGGCGGCCTTTCTTTGACAGCAGGCCTAGTAGATAGATTCCATAGATGGGAGGTTGGCCTTTGTGATTGTCAGGGCTGAGTTCATCACTCTCTGTAACCATCTCCGATCTTGAATGGTACAGTTGCCATACCAGGTAGTGATACATCCAGACAGAATGCTCTAGATGGCGCACCTATAAAAGTTGGCAAGGGTATTCGCCGTCATGCCAAATTTCCTTAGCTGCTGAGGAAGAAGAGAGGCTGTTGGGCCTTTGTAACTAGTGTGTCCGCATGAGTCCAAGAAAGCTGTTGTGGATGACCACTCCTCGGAGCTTGACACCCGCCACTAGTTCCACCTCTGTGCTGCTAATGTTGTAGGAGGACGTGAGTAACATCCTGCCAAAAGTCAGTAATGAGTTCCTTGGTTTTGTTGGCATTGAGAGCTAGGTTGTTCTCAGTGCACCATTTTTCCAGGTTTTCCCGTCTGTAGTCTTTCGTAGCCGTCTGATTTTCGACCAACTATGGTGGTGTCATCAGCGAATTTGTAAATAGCATTAGTCTGGCTGTCTCCAGCCTCTTCCCAATTAGTTCATTATATTTTTGGTTATTAAAGCTAGATTGTACCCTTGACTTCACTATCATTATCTACTGCTGTAAACATCTCTTATGTTCCCAAAACCAGAAAATGCCTTTACATTAGAAAACCACTTGGGAAATGTAGGAATTCAACAGTTGAAACATTCCATTTAACAGAGGCGTGGCAAGTTGGGGTCATGTGTGACAAATGTAACTTCAGCGGGTGGGAATTCCTCTGGGGCTCAGAAAAAGTACAATTGAACAATGTTTGTTTAACATTAATGGTTAATAAGCAATATTAGATTATATTAGATTCTCTAAAGTGTGGAATCAGACCCTTCGGCCCAACAAGTCCACACCACCCCTCTGAAGAGAAACCCACCCAAACCCATTCCCCTACCCTATATTTACCCCTGACTAATTCACCTAATACTATGGGCAATTTAGCATGGCCAATTCACCTGATCTGCACATTTTTGGATTGTGGGAGGAAACTGGAGCACCCGGAGGAAACCCACGCAGACACAGGGAGAATGTGCAAACTCCACACAGACAGGTGGGAATCGAACCCAGATGCTGAGAGGCAGCAGTGCTAACCACTGAGCCACCGTGCCACCCATTAAATAGCCTGCTGCTCCATTGCATGGCATAACACAAATGCAGATGGGTGATGTGAGCAGCTACTGCTGGCGGATAAAGCCTACTGCACCTAGTATTCCCAGGCGATCTCCCATCCAAGTACTAACCAGGCCTGAGTCCGCTTAGCTTCCGAGATCAGACGAGATTGGGCATTTTCAGATGGCAACAAACAATATGCCGTGCCTCACGTTGTGGGCCATGATCTCCACAGTGGGGTAGCTAGACAGGCATGTGTGCTGCAGCTTTTAAATCTGTTTTGTTTAGCAGGTACCGTCAGCTGGCCAATCTTGAGGCCCGAATCCTGTCCTGAAGCTTTTTTAAATTACCTAACTTTGCAGATTAAACAGCTCCTGCTATGCACTCTCCTGTCCCTTATTCACCCACACCTACACCCCCAAACCACCACTTTCTCAATTCTTCACTACATCCACTCCCTTCATCAGGGCAGTTTCACCCTTTCCTCACCTCCCCACCCCATCACTGGTCTCTTCTACACCCAGACAACACCATAGAAAAACTGCAGTATCCTTTCAGTTCACTTTTATTGTCATCTCACAAAAACTCAAACTAATAAAAAAAAGCATTGCCCAAACTAGCCTTTAACATGTACTTGAGCCTTTGATATGGGATGAGTCATCATTTTGATTAGATTACTTACAGTGTGGAAGCAGGCCCTTCGGCCCAACAAGTCCACACTGACCCGCCGAAGCGCAACCCACCCAGACCCATTCCCCTACATTTATTCCTTCACCTAACACTACGGGCAATTTAGCATGGCCAATTCACCTAACCTGCACATTTTTTGTTTGGACTGTGGAAGGAAACCGGAGCACCCGGAGAAAACCCACGCAGACACAGGGAGAATATGCAAACTCCACACAGTCAGTCGCCTGAGGCGGGAATTGAACCCAGGTCTCTAGCGCTGTGAGGCAGCAGTGCTAACCACTGTGCCGCCCAATTGATGATGAACATGACTATGCTGCTTCTAAATAACCTTGCATTTGTACTGACTGAACCAAAGGGAGGTCAGGTCCCACTGCATTGTTCACAGTTCTTTATTTAAGCTGCAACAGAATGTATCTCCGTACTTGGTCTGTTTTAGCCAAGTTGTGAATTGTGTAAGAATTGAATGGAATGTTTAACTCACTAATCTGTGCACAAAGTCTTAGCTTATTGGGTGGATTGCCATCCAGATACAATGGCAGCAATTGTAACATGTCAGGACCTTCTTAACTAGTCATTCTGTGCCTTGGCTTGCGAGTGTGTCCCATAGGAGCTCCCCTTTTATCCTGTATGCACTGTGCCCAGCATGGAAAAAATCAGTAAGTTGCTCTTTAATTCTACATGCTGGCTTTTAATGACCTTTTCAACAAGTGCAAGGTGAGTTTACATATATGTGCTAATGAGGCCCAGATCTACTCCTTACTTACTTTCTTTCATCCTGTAACTACATCTATTGGACAGTCTGCTCATATCAAGATATGAACATAGAATGTGGACAAATGGGGGGTTTTCTTCTTTGGCAGGAAGAATAGAGAAGCTGAATATTATTTACATGCAGAAAGCCCCTTAGCTAAGGAAGGGTATTCTGGCATTGGAGTCAGTCCAGAGAAGGTTCACAAGGCCGATACCAGCTATGGAGGGACTGCCTTATGAGGAAATGTTCAGTAGATTGGGCCTATACGTTTTGGAATATAGAAGAATAAGAGGCAACGTGATTAAAAGATACAAGATACTTAAGGGACTTGACTGAGTACAGGAGTTGGGAGGTCATGTTGCGCCTGTACAGGATATTAGTTAGGCCACTGTTGGAATATTGCATGCAATTCTGGTCTCCTTCCTATCGGAAAGATGTTGTGAAACTTGAAAGGGCTCAGAAAAGATTTACAAGGATGTTGCCAGGGTTGGAGGATCTGAGCTACAGGGAGAGACTGAACAGGTTGGGTGGTGGAGGCTGGTACAATTGCAACATTTAAGAGGCACTTGGATGGGTATATGAATAGGAAGGGTTTGGAGGGATATGGACCGGGTGCTGGCAGGTGGGACTAGATTGGGTTGGGATATCTGGTTGGCGTGGACAGGTTGGACCGAAGGGTCTGTTTCCATGCTGTACATCTCTATGATAGGAAATGTTGTTTCCCCTTGTTGGAGAGTCCAGGATCAGAGGGCATAATCTCCCAATCGGGAATCACACCTCTAAGGCATGGATGAGGAATTTCTTCTCTGAGGGTTGTGTATCTGGAATTCTTTACCACAGGTTCTAGATTATTCAGTATGTTTAAGGCTGAAAGAGAATTTTATTCAGGTAAGAAAATTAAGGATTATGGGGTAAAGGAACGAAAGTGGAGTTGGGGGTTGCTCAAGTCTACTGCAATCTTATTGAATGGTGGACCAGACTGAACAAGCCTAACGGTGTTTATTTTTGTCCCTAACGTTTCACCCACCATTGATAGTAATGCTTTTGATTCTGATTTACTGTGCTCTGGGGAATACTTATCCCTAGGTATTTCTATTGCCTCAAATAATTCACAACTAAAATAGGAACTTATAGGCTAATCATTGTTTCAATTAGTTCGTAATTTTATATTTTACTTTGTATTGCTATGCTGTTTATTGCCATATAATTTGAGTTCAGTGCATTATGTGATATTCTGCATTACACCAAAAGAGTTTGGCTACTTTATCAGCTTCTACTGACTCCCAGAAATACAGAAACCCGCATTTGCTTTTGATTCAGGCTAGTAAAAATGGGTTTACATTAATTTCCAGTCATGCAAAGGCCCCAGAAGTAAAATCCCACTGTTCTGGGAGAATGTTCATGATTCCCTCCTCAACTATCCTTCACCATCCTGGGCATGTTTTCAAAACAATTTTTTTTGTACAACATGGCTATTAGTCTGAACTGGAAGGAGACTAGTATGTTGGTTTAAAAAACATTAATCCATTCAATTTGTAAGTCAAAACAAATTCCAAGAAATTCAGTTTTATTATAATATTATTATAAAACTCAAGTATTTTTGGAAGTGTTTTTAATTGCAAGTCTAAGTTTGAAATGACAAACCTAAAACCTCTCATTCATAGATCATTTAGTTTTTGATATTTGACTCTGGCTGAAATGTTTAAATCAACGTGACTACTTTTACATCACAAATGGATAAGAATAAGAAATGAAACTTAAACAGTCTGCAATTCTACTTACAAGTTTTCACTGGTAAGTTTGAATGTGCATGAGGAATTTGTAGCTGTCAGTTTTGTAATATGTTATTGCGTGAGAAAAATATTGTATTAAAGAATGACAATTTTTCATTTATTACCCTTGAGCTTGTTAGTTGGCAGAGACAAAGGTCTGAGAACTGGCCTTGAAAATGTTGCAATGTAGATTATGAGAAGAGATAAGACAATTCCAGTATGCACCATAAATTGAGTTACACAATTGATACTACTTCTGGTACAGGACCCATCCTAATTTACATTACGGAACTTGAAAGTCTGATGCAGTTAGAAAAGTGTTAGGCTCAGTCTTATCCATTTTTGGTTTATTTCCTATTTGTTCTTAGGGTTGGCGCTTAAAAGTAGGAATGGAGTTATATTCATGGAGAGATGGTAGCATAGTGGTTAGGTCACTGAGTTAGTCACCTGGAGGATCAGGCTAATGCTCTTGGGGGGGGAAAAATCAATTTCAAGTTACTACCTTTCTATTTCAGAAATATTATCTTGTACTGGTGACCAGGGCAGCTATCATTGTTGTAAAAAACCATGTGGTTCACTCAGGAAATCTGCTATTCTAGACTGTAATTTACTCCAAGTCCAAAACAAATCACTGAGTTCAAACGCAGTAAGGCATTGACAATGGCAGCATTTGTACCCAATGCTCAGCGAATAAAAGAATAAGGAAAAAAAAATTGATATGGGGGACGAAGCTACACACTTTTAAAACTGCTAGTTTTTACTACAATCTGAATAGTTTTGTAATGGATCTTGCTATTTATAAGCCATTGTTGCACAGGGCCAGATTATTTGTGATTTATGTTATGGGTTGGTCTCAAATTGCTGTGTAGTGGATTTACAAGCTTCAAACATTTTCAGCAGTGATTTTATTTTATCATATGATTGCTAAATGGCCAAGAAGGGTGGTCAGTTAGCTCGGTTGGCTGGATGGCTGGCTTACAATGCAGAGTAATTCCAACAGCATGGGTTCAATTCCCGCACCAGATGAGGTTACCATGAGGACTGTCCTAAATCTTTCCCCTTGCCTGTGGCATGGTGACCACCAGTTATCTAATTCTAATGAGAGCAGCCTTATGGTCTCCTCTGCATTGGGGAGACAGGATGCCAATTTGTAGGATGTTTCAGAGAACATCTCTAGGGGACACACACCAAACAACTCCACCAGCCTGTGGCCAACATCTTCAACTCCCCCTCCCACTCTGCCAAGAATATGCAAGTCCTGGGTGTCCTCCACTCCAAATCCTAACCACCTGACACCTGGAGGAAGAATGCCTCATCTTCCACCTTGGGACCCTCCAACCACACTGCATCAGTGTCAATTTCACCAGTTTCCACATTCCCCGCACCATTCTGATGAAGGGCTTATGCCTGAAATGTCAACTGTCCTGCTCCTTGGATGCTGCCTAACATGATGTGCTTTTCCAGCTCCACACCTTTTCCAGCCCCGTGGTTTGGTAAGACTATGGCAATTTTACTTTAGCTTAACATGGCCAAAAATTTGGTACTTCAGTGTAAGAAAAGCATGAGATTGTAGAGAGTGTTGGAAGATTGCAGTTGGACGTTTTCCCAAGATGGGATCCCTGAGCATGAGCTAGTTAAGTATGACCCCATTCTGTAGGTTTGTTATTCTTCCAGCAAAGTAAATATGCAAACACAAGGTTAGCCATCTGAAGGCTCTCAAACTCACTCTCGAATTTGAACCCATTAACTTCAGTGATTTGTTTTCAGGTCACAGCAAGCACTCTGTGTTAAGAGGTTACTTTGCGATGAAAATGTATTTGCTTAGGAATAATTTGAAACAGCATGACGCATACTAGGCAGTAATCTGTATCCTCTTCATTATATGGAAAATAAGGTCACAGAGGCAAAACAAAGATTCTTGCTATCCATGCAGTAATCAATATTTTGAACTGAACAGTGATATTTTGTGAACATTTTGCAAATGAGGTCTTATTATTGTGAGAGAATTACTGCAATATTTGAATTGTTTAATTTTATGACCATAGTTAAAATCATGAGTATGGAT
This sequence comes from Chiloscyllium plagiosum, assembly GCF_004010195.1. Taxonomy (NCBI): domain Eukaryota; kingdom Metazoa; phylum Chordata; class Chondrichthyes; order Orectolobiformes; family Hemiscylliidae; genus Chiloscyllium; species Chiloscyllium plagiosum. The sequence goes on along the minus strand of NC_057740.1, from coordinate 25,369,347 downwards.
AGGGTAAATGGACAAAGTCTCTTCCCTGGAGTGGGGGAGTCTAGAACTAGAGGACATAGGTTTAAGGGAAAGATTTAAAAGGGACCCAAGGGGCAGCTTTTTCTCACACAGGGTAGTGTGTGTGTGTGTGTGTGTGTGTGTGGAATGAGCTGCCAGAGGAAGTGGTACAATTGCAACATGTAACAGGCATTTGGATGTGTAAATGAATAGGAAGGGTTTGGAGGGATATGAGCCAAGTGCTAGCAAATGGGACTAGATTGGGTTAAGATAACTGGTTGGCATGGGTGAGTTGGACCGAAGGGTCTGGTTCTGTGCTGTCCATCTCTATGACTCTATAACTGACCTGCTTGCATCAACATTATTTGTGCTATTATTTTGAAATGTCCAGATTTTTAAAATGTGAATATTAAATCTTCTTTTTTCAGAGAATTTATTTTCACTCTTATACTCCTTGTTTTGAGAGTTACATTCCAGATTAATTTTTAAGGCTGTTCTGGTAGATTTCTTTTCAATCCATCAATATCCATAATCAAGACCATAAAACTGCACACAATATTCCAAATAGAATGTTTATATCGAATTGTTAAAACAGTTTTTGTCGCTGTGTGGTGACTAAATTTTGGGTTAATGATGATTGCACTCGTACCTTTTTTTTCATTTCTCATCCCTCCAACAATAAACCTGAACTAAAATATTCTGTATACCCAACACACAAGGTTCATTGCTTCCAATTTGTTTTAAGGTTCTGGGACAGAGTGTTTTTAAATATTGCTTTTTGCAAACAGTTCTTGCCTTAAGAATTGACAAATTGATGAGGGATTGAGCTACCTTGGCTGGAGCTTTGGTGCCCAAAGCTCATGTCTAAGTAATAACATCTCAATTAAAATTGTCAAGGACAAATGGTCGAGTTTGCTGTGCATGCTTCAGCCAGTTGGACAAGACTTCGAGCAGCCTAACCAGTAGTTTTCAGAGGAAAGAAGGCTGTTATAATCAGTTCTTTTGAAAAATGTCTTTTCAGCCCAGTAGGCACACCTTCCTTGAAGGGATTTATTTTGATGTTAAGTGTTCTAATCATCACTAAATTTTTAAGGTCTTGGCTCCCTGACTGGACGACATTTCCAGTCGGATGAGAACTTTGCTTGGCCTTGGCATTTCTCTTAATTTCCTGTTGTATTTCTGCAGCCAATGCTATTTACACACGGAGAAAGATCTCCCCAGCCTCTGTCAAAGAGTTGCATAGGTGTGGTTATGGCAAAGCATCAATTTAAATCTTGTTAGGGGTTATATATGGGCAGTCAAATTTATACAACACGTTCTGCTGAAGCTGTGCAGTCTCTTTTGTTAATCCATGAGTAATGAATGTCAGGCCTTAATTGTGAAGCTGAGACAAATGTTGGAATCACGAGTACATCAAATTACCATTTGCTTACCCATCTATGGAAAATATTCTGTATCTCATGTGGCTGCTGCTAGGAGGTAATGATGAAGCTAATCCACCAGCAGTACAAATGTGAACAGCTTTTAACATCATCACTCCTCCAAATCTGCTGAACAAATCAGTAAATTGCTGGATATTGGTGACTAGTCAATAATTTAGTCACTGAAGAAATTGCAAAGTCTGAGTTCCACATATATATCACAAGAAGTTTTCTTGCTCTTGTTTTGAGGTCAGTTGGTTTTAGAGAATTCCTGATGGCTTTATCAGTTAAGGTATTGGAACTCGGTTGACACCACACTGGCTTTCATGTGCGAAACATTAAAAACTAATTGATATACCTTTTGTAAAATTTGACTAAATGTTTTAATGGGCACATGCCAAACTCAACTATTGACAAAAAAGAATTAGTTCAGAAACATTTCTAATAATGTATGAGGAGAATGCTGACCTTTAGCCTATTTTTCTAATTGACCTGTGCAAGGATATCATTTGCCTCTGGAACAGATGGGACTTAAACCTGGGCCTCCCAGTCCAGGGGTAGGTATATTACCACTGCACCACGAGAGGATCTATTGTTGACCTCTATGCAAAGCAGAATCCAGCCCTTTATTGTTGTCAAATTGAGATGGCATATAGGTAGATGAAGTTAAATCAGTTACATTTTTAATCTGCACACTTGGTCAATACACTGCCTGGAAAAATCTCTGCAATATGCAGAAAACAATTTGTAGGCTGAATTCAGCAAGTAACTAAGTAAACATTGTACTTCGACAGACAGGCAGGAAACTAGCCACCAAGATACACTAACACCAACCAGCCATCAAAAGACATGACCAGCTATCACTGGTGTCCTTACACACAGATGATGAAGGAAACCACTTCAACTGGGACAACACATCCATCCTAGAACAGGCTAAACAGAGATTAAGATTTAACGTTTTGTGCAAGTGATAAAGGGAGGAGAAGAAGTGATGAACTTTACAGATACAAGTACAGTGAACTTTACTGTAAGAACCTAGAGACAATGATAATGAATCAATCTGCAACCCATTCTAAAAGATCAAGGACTTCACAGCAATTGAGGTTTGTTCAATGTATCGCATCAGTGTATGACACTGACCTTTTGCTATAAATGCTGTGTCCTATGATCCTACTCCACTAGCTACCTGATAAAGGAGCAGCACTGCAAAAGCTTGTACTTCCAAATCAACCTGTTGGACTATAACCTGGTGTCATGTGACTTTTAACTTTGTCCGCACCAGTGCAACACCAGCATACGCACGTCTTATTTAAGGAAAAATGTAAATTTTTTGGAAGCAGTTCAGAGAAAGTTTACTGGACTAATACCTTGTCTCATGATAGTTTCATGAGGAAACATTGGACAGATTGGGCTTGTAGCTACTGGAATTTAGAGGAAGAGGTGAGGTTGTCAGTTCGCCTGCTGAGCTGGTAGGTTTATTCTCCAACGTTACCTAGCCATGCTAGGTAACATCATCAGGTGAAGCGCTGGTGTCTGTCCCGCTTTCTATTTATGGTCTTGGTCTGTTAAGGTAGGTGATGTCATTTCATTTTTTTTCCCTCCGAGGTTGATAAACAGGGTCCAAATTGATGTGTTTATTGATGGAATTCTGATATGAATTCCAGGCCTCTCGGAATTCCCATGCGTGTCTCTAGGATGGATGTATTATCCCAGTCGAATTGGTGTTCTTCTGCATCTGTGTATACAGATACGAGTGAGAGCTGGTTTGTGTATTGTCATGGCTAGTTTCCTGCCTGTCTGTCCAATGAGGTGTTTGTTGCAGTCCTTGCAGGGTATTATGTCTCTGACATTTGTTTTGCTGGTTGTTGGTACAGGGTCCTTTTAGGTTTATCAGTAGCTGTTTCATTGTGGTGGGAGGTTTGTGGACTTCACTGGGGGCTCACTGATGTTACCTAGCATGTTGACGAAACATCTGAGACCAACCTATCAGCTCAGCGAGCAAACTAACAACCTGAACCTGACCCTAAATCTTCTCAAAAATTGCAAAGGAAGAGGTGACTTGGTTGAAACATACTAAATCCTAATGCGTCTTGACAGGATGCTTGTAGAATTGTTTCCTCTTCTAAGGAAAATTAGAGGTCGATGTTTAAAAATAAGGAGCCACCTATTTAAGATGGTTGAGAATTTTTTCTGAGGGTAGGGAGTCATCCTCAAGGTAATGGCAGCCGTCACTTTGAATATTTTTAAGCCAAGGGTAGATTTGACTCTTAATCTTGTAGCACCCTGCTCTCTATCAAGTAAAGGCACCAAGCAGATCATAGACATTGTGGATAGAGGCCGTTCAGCCCAGCGAGTCTGCACTGACCCTCTGACACACTCCACCTCCACTATCTCCATATTTCTCGTGGCTAACCCACCTAACCTGCACATCTTTGGACTGTGGGAGGAAACCAGAGCACGCAGACATGGGGAAAACGTGCACACTCCGCACAGACAGTGGCCTGAGGCTGAAATTGAACATAATATAAGAACTAGGAGCAGGAGTAGGCCGTCTGGCCCTTCGAGCCTGCTCCGCCACTCAAGATTATGGCAAATCTTTTTGTGGACTCAGCTCTACTTATCTGCATTTTCACCATATCCTTTAATTCCTTTATTTTTCAAAGAAAGTATCGATCTTCGCTTTAAAAGCGATTACTAAAGTAGCGTCAACTACCTCCCTAAACAAGAAATTCCACAGATTAACAACCCTCTGGGTGAAGAAGTTCCTTTTCAGTTCTAAACTTGCTTCCTCCAAACTTGAGGCCATGCCCTCTTGTCCTAGTTTCACCTACCAATGGAAACATCCTCTCTATTTCTCTTTTTATCAAATCCCTTCATAATTTTGTATGTTTCTATAAGATCCCCCTTCATTCTTCGGAATTCCAATGTAATCCCAATCTACACAACCTTTTCCTCATAAGCCAACCCTCTCAACTCCCGAAACAACCTAGTGAACCTTCTCTGCACCCACTCTAGTGCCAGTACATCCTTTCTTAAGTAAGGAGACCAAAACTGCACACAGTAGTCCAGGTGTTGCCTCACCAGCACCTTGTACAGCTGTAACATTATCTCTCTGCTAAAGGGGTTGAGTTTAAAAGCAATGAAGGACAAAATTCCATTTGCCTTCCTAATTACTTGTTGTACGTGCAGACCAACCTTCTGTGATTCATCTACAAAGACACCTAGGTTACTCTGCAAATCAGCATGCTGCAACTTTTTACCATTCAAGTAATAATCTATTTTGCTGATACTCCTACCAAAATGTATGACTTCACATTTATTAACATTGTATTCCATCTGTCAGACCCTTGCCCACTCACTCAATGTATCTAGGTTCCTCTGCAAAGTTTCACAGTCCTCTGCACACTTTGCTCTGCCACTCATCTTAGTGTCTTCGGCAAATTTTGGACACCGTACACTTGGTCCCCAACTCCAAATCATCTGTATGAATTTGTAAATAATTGTGGTTCCAACATATCCCTGAGGAATACCACTAGTCACTGCGAGCCAGAATAGCACTCATTTATCCCCAATCTTTGCTTCCTGTCAGTCAACCAATCCTCTATCCACGTGAATACTATACCCCTAACACCATGCATTCTTATCTTATGCAGCAGCCTCATGTGCAGCACTTTGTGAAAGGTCTTTTGGAAATCTAGGTACACCACATCCACTGGATCCCCATTGTCCACCTTGCTTGAAATGTCTTCATAGAATTCCAGAAGAATTGTGAAGCATGACCTGCCCATCATGAAGAGAAAGTGAGGTCTGCAGATGCTGGATCAGAGCTGAAAATGTGTTGCTGGAAAAGCGCAGCACGTCAGGCAGCATCCAAGGAACAGGAGAATCGACGTTTCGGGCATAAGCCCTTCTTCAGGATTCCTGAAGAAGGGCTTATGCTCAAAACGTCGATTCTCCTGTTCCTTGGATGCTGCCTGACCTGCGCTTTTCCAGCAACACATTTTCTGCCCATCCTGAAACCATGCTGCATCTGCCCAATTGCTTTCGAGATGCCCTGCTATTTCTTTCTTGATAATAGACTCAAGCATCTTTTCCACAAGAGGTTAAGCTCACTGGTCTATAGTTCTCCATTTTTGTTTTTGTCTACTTTCCCTTTTAAACAGTGGCATCACATTTGCTGTTTTCCAATCTGCTGGGATTCCCCCATAGTTCAGCGAACTTTGGAAAATTACAGCCAGTCCACCTGCTATTTCTCCCACCATTTCTTTTCGTATCCTGGGATGCATTCCATCAGGGACAGAAGACCTATCTGTCCTTAGTTCCATAAGGTTACCCAACACTAGCTCTTCCATAATAATAATTGTTACTAGGTCCTTACCTATCTTCATCTCTTTGTCACTTGCATGTTATTAATATCCTCCACTGTGAAGACCGATGCAAAAAATCTGTTCAATGCCTCAGCCATTTCATCATATCCTATAGCTAACTGTCACTTCTCATCCTCTAAAGGACCAACATTTACTTTAGCCACTCTTCTTCATTTTGTGTATTTATAGAAACTTTTGTTATCTGTCTTTATATTCTGTGTAAGTTTTTTTTTTCTCATACTCTATCTTTCTTTATAGCTCTTTTTGTGACATTCTGTTGATTTTTAAAGTTTTCCCAATCTTCTAGATTCCTGCTGTTTTTGGCCACTTTGCATGCCTTCTCTTTCACTTTGATAACCGGCCTTATTTCCTTAGACCCCCATGACGGATTACCCCTCCTCTTACAGTCCTTCCTTCTCACCGGAATATCATTTTGCTGAGTAATTTGAAAAATTTCTTTGAAGATCCTCCACTGTTCGTCAACTGTTGCACTATAAAGTCTCTGTTTCCAGTTTACTTTAGCAAGGTCCTCTCTTATTCCATCACAGTCCCCCTTATTCTAACCCAGGATCCTGGTATTGGATTTTATCTTCACACTATCCAGCTGTATTTTAAATTCAACCATACTGTGATCACTTCTTCCAAGAGGATCTCTGACTATGAGGCCATTAATTATTCCCATCTCATTACATAGGATCAGTTCTAGGATAGCCTTGCTCCCTCTTCTGTTCCATTGTATGCTGTTCAAGAAAACTATCACAGATACACTTGACAAACAACTCCTCAAGTCTACCCCGACAGAGTTGTCGTCCAATCTACATGCAGATTAAAATCCCCCAAGACAATAGCCGTGCCATTTTTACAGGCGTTAGTTATTTCCTTGTTTGTTGCCCGCCCCAATGTGATATTATTATTTGGTGGCCTATAGACTACGTCTATCAGTGACCTTTTCTTCTTGGAATTCCTAATTTCCACCCAAATGGATTTGACCTCGTGCTCCATAGAACAGACATCATCTCTCAGCACTGCCCTGATGTCATCCTGGAATATCAGAGCTACACCACCTCCCTTGCATTCCTGTTTGTCCTTCCGAATAGTCTGGTACCCCTGGATATTTCATTCCCAGTCACGGCCGTTCTGCAATCATGTCTCCGTGATGGCTACTAAATCCTATTCGTTCATATGCCGTTAACTCACCACCGTTGTTATGAATGCTACGAGCATTCAGGTAAAGTGCCTTTATGCTAGCTTTCTTATCATCGTGATTCACAACATCTCTATCTCCTGAGTTATCCTTCATTTTTGCTTCTTTCATAGTCTGCCTTGAACTTAAACCCTCCTGCATACATGCTAACCTGCTGCTTACCTTTTCATTTATCACCAAAGTTCCTATTGCTTTCCCTTTCCCTTTACTCCTGACTCACAAGTGTAAAGTCCTAGTGACCACGCTATTTATCTTTTGCTAAACACTGGTTCCAGACTGGGATGGACTCCACCTGAACCATCGCAACAGATCCCACCCCAGTTCCAAAACTGACGCCAATGCCCCATTAAATGGAACCCCTCTTTCCCACACCAGTCCCTTAGCCACTTGTTTACTTCCCTAATTTTCTTGTCCCTAAACCAATTTACAATAATCCGGAGATTGTGACTCTTGAGGACCTGTTCCTTAATTTCATTCCTAGTGCTTGATAATCCCCAAACAGGTCCTCTATCCTACCCTTGTCTATGTTAGTCCCAAGATTGACCACCACAACTGGATCCTCCCCCCCCCACTTCAGTCTCCTTTCAAGCCGGTCGGAGATGTCCTGCACCCTGGCATCGGGCAGGCAACAGCCATGTGGGGCTCCTGATCTGGCTTGCAAACGATACTATCTGTCCTCCTAATTATAGAATCCCCCTGTGACTACCACTTGTCTTTTTATTACCCCCTCTTGAATGACCACCTGCACCATATTGCCATGGTCAGTTGCTCACCTCTTTCCCACCTTCCCAACCACCACCACCCCATGCAGCCTGGGTCCCTGGTGCTGAGGCAGCAGTGCTTACCATTGAGCCATCATGCTACTATCAGCCATGATTTGTTTTGAATGACCGAATAGCGTTTAAAGGGCTAAGAGACCACCTCCTCTTTCATATATTCCTTGTTTATAGTTTCATTTGTTTCATTCCCTGTTTATAGTTGTAAAATGAGGAAAATACTTGCACAAATTGACCAAGTGGATACCACCAAAATGCATAAACTCGCTCACAATGAGGTCAGTGTCTCTGCCTGTGGCACCTATTCTGCTTTTCTTAGAGAAACGCTTTGGGCAACACTTAGAAAGAGTAATGAAAACAATTTGCCAGTAACATTCTTGTAAAAATGTATTGTATTAAAGTGTCTTCTGAGATCCTTATTGCAGTAAGGGCGTGCCATTTACCATAAATGCTTATTGGCAAAAGGAATGGCTTTTTCTTTTAGTTTTCTTTCCACTTTCCTTTGGGCTCTATGCTTCACCATTCTCATTTGGGTTTGAGGTTAAATCTATGCTGCATCACTCTTTGACAAGAAAGGCACTTAAGTGCTATCTTAAGTGATGTCTCTCTGGACCAGGTATTGATGTTGGTCCAGGTTTTTTTTTCTCACCAATCTTCAGTGCCATCACCTTTGCTGTCTGTTTCCCTTCGGGGCTTATTGTGTCTGCTTGGTCACCTTTGTTAGCAGGCTCCTAAGTAACTGGATAGAGAGACTTGCATTTAATAGTGCCTTTTATAAATTCAGGATGTTGCTGTGTTTCACTGTCATAAAGCATTTTGATCTTTGATAACTGCTACACAGCAGGAACCTGCATGCAGCAATGTAATCATGATCAGATGGTCTGTTTGTAGTGAGATTGCTTGAGGGATGAATATTGACCATGCCACTAGGCCAGTCCTCTATTATCCTTCAAACTTGTTCTATAATACCTTTCACATTCGACTGAAAGGACTGATTCAGCCTCGGTTTAATGTCTCACCTGAAAACTAAGTCAAAAATGCAAGTTTAACACCACCTCTCAGTAATTCTGTTACATTAGGTGAATATGATGTTTGTCTGTCTTTGTTTTCAAAATGAGTAGCAAAAAATAAAACTTATTTATTTTTATCACTGGTATTTCCTTCACTCCTTCAGCTGCAAACTTGCCTCAGTTTTCATGTTTTAGCTTCAACTCTCTACTAAGAGAAAGTGAGGACTGCAGTTGCTGGAGATCCGAGTCGAGAATGTGATGCTGGAAAAGCACAGCAGGTCAGGCAGCACCCAAGGCCCATTGGTGTTTTGGGCATAAGCCCTTCATCAGGAATGACTCTCTACTATCAACCGTTGACTGAAGAAAGGCCAAGAGCTGAGATGCAACTAGAAGATGCAAGAGGGTCGGCAAATCTTGAGCTTGCTTTTTACAAAGGGAAAACTGTTCTTGCCTTTCTGGCTATGTAAAATGTAAACCGTGTTCATCTAGGAGTTAGCTATCGAGCCAACTGAGCTAGTTTGTGATGTCAACAGCATAGATACAATTCCCTTGTTGGCTGAGGTTATCATGAAGGACTCTTTCCGAACTTAGCTTCTCACCTGAGCTGTGGTGACGCTCTGGTTAAGCCACCACCAATCTTCGCTCACTCGCTGTCTGTCGTGCTCTCACTCCCTCTGTTCTTCCCCCTCTGGTTTGTCAGCTGGATGGAGGATTAGCTTACTAATGCCAATTGGCTCGGAATAAGAGGAAGGATCTAGATTAGAGTGATGCTGAAAAAGCATAGCAGGTCAGGCAGCACCCGAGGGGCAGGAAAATCAACGTTTCGGGCAAAAGCCCTTCAGTCAAAACGTCGATTTTTCTGTTCCTCGGATGCTGCCTGACCTGTGCTTTTCCAGCACCACTCTAATCCAGACTCTGGTTTCCAGCATCTGCAGTCCTCCTTTTTACCATAAGAGAAGGTCTGTAACTAGTGAAATGCTATAGAGATCAGTGCTGGGGTTATAAATAATTATGATAAATATGAACAACGTACATGATGGAGGTTATTCTGCCAATTCCACCATAGCAGCATCTGTTCTCAGGATGATCAATTTCACCATAGAACATCAGTGATGGCCTCCTTCTTCAAAGACCGCAATTTCCCCTCCAATGTGGTCAACGATGCCCTCCAGCACATCTCCACTTCCCAGAGGTCTGCCTTGAACCCCATGCCTTCAACCACAACAAGGACAGAATCCCCCAGTCCTCACCTTCCACCCCACCAACATCCTCCGCCACCTCTCCCGCCTACAAACACACCCCACCACTAGGGATATATTTCCCTCCCCACACCTATCAGCGTTCTGGAGAGACCATTCCTTGGTGACTCCCTTGTCAAACCCATGACCCCAACAGCTCTCACTCCACTGCTGGCACCTTCCCCTGTCACCGCAGTGCAAAATCTGCACCTACACCTCCCTCTTCGCCTCTGTCCAAGACCCCAAAGGATCCTTCCACATTGACAGAAATTTACCTGTATCTCCATCAATGTCACCTACTGTATCTGCTGCACCCAATGTGGTCTCGTCTACATCAGGGAGACAGGACATCAACTTGCAGATCATTTCAGATAACATCTCTGGAATACTCGCAACACCTGCCCTTCAATTCCCCCTCCCACTCCACTAAGGATATGCAGGTACTTGGCCTCCTCCATTGCCAAACCCTAACCACCAATGCCTCTAGGAAGAATGCCTCATCATCTGCTTTGTGACCCTGAAACCACATGGAACTAACATAGATTTCACCAGTTTCCTCATTTTCCCCTCCCCACACCTTATCCCAGTCCCAAGCCTCCAACTCGGCACCGCCCTGTTGACCTGTCCATCATTTTTCCCATCTATCCACTCCACCCTCCACTCTGACCTATCACCTTCATCTATCTATCGCATTCCCAGATACCTCCCCCCCCACCACCAGCCCACAAGCCTCTTCCTGATGAAGGGCTTATACCCAAAATGTCGATCCTCCTGCTCCTTGGATGCTGCCTGACCTGCTGTGCTTTTCCAGCACCCCACTCTCAACTCTGACCTCCAGCATCTGCAGTCCTCACTTTCTCCTCCCTGTTGGAAATTATTGCCAAGATCATAGATGACACAAAAATGGGTGGGATGGGTAAGTAGTCAGTTTGACAGAGTCTGCAGAGGGATGTGGACATAAGCAAGTGGACAAAAATTTGGCAGGTGTAATGTGGGAAAAATTGCAAAGTTATGTACTTTAAGAGAAGCTGAATATTCTTTAAAGTATAGAAAGCTGCAACACAAGGATGTTGGAGTCCTCTTGCACCAGTTCAAAAGAGTTAACGTACAGTTATTATTTAAAGAAAAGGCAAATAGAATCTCGGCCCTTATTTCAAAGGGAATGAAGTATAAAAATGAAAGTAAAACAAAGATCTCTTGGATGCTGAACATCTGATACAAAAACATACATTGCAGGGGAAACGCCAGGCCTGGCAGAGTCGGTTCTGCATCACTGGAACGGAAATATTAATTCTGCTTTCTCTCTACAGATGCTGTCAGACCTGCTGAGTTTCTTCAATTTCTGTTTTTAATCAAAATAGCAAGATTTTCCTAAAACTTTACAAGTCTCTAGTTAGACCATACCTAGGCTATTGAGAATAGTTTTGGCCCCTTTATCTAAGGAAAGATATACTGGCACTGAGTCCAGAGAAGGCACAAGTGATGACTGCAGATGCAGGAGATTAGAGTCAAAAAGTGTGGCGCTGGAAAAGCACAGCCGGCCAAGCAGCATCCATGGAGCAGAAGACCTTTCGAGCAGGAATGTAGGGTGGAGGGAAGGGGGTCTGAGAGATCAGTGGGAGGGGGGTGTGGCTGGGGGAAGATAGGTTGGAGCACAGGGTGAAGTGGATAGACAGGTAGGACAGTTCAAGACTGTGGTGCCAAGTTGGAAGGTTGAGGTGGGGGGAGGGGAATTGAGCAAACTGGTGAAATCAACATTGATTCCATGTGGTTGGAGGGTCCCAAGGTGAAAGAGGAGATGTTCTGCCTCCAGTCATCCGGTGGCGAGGATTTGGCGGTAGAGGAGGCCCAGGACTTGCATGTCCTTGAAGTGGGAGGGGGAGTTGAAGTGGTCACACACAGGGCGGTGGGGTTGTTTCGGGTGTGTCCCCAAGAGATGTTCTCTGAAATGTTCTGCAAGTTGGCTTCCTGTCACCTCAATGTAAAGGAGACCACATTGAGAGCAGTGGACATGGTAGATGAGGTATTTGGATGTACAAAGAAATCTCTGCCGAATATGGAAGGATCCTTTGGGGCCTTGAATCGAGGGGACGGTTGGGCGGGGGGGGGGAGAAAGGAAGTGGAGGGTGTGTGGAGGTATAGACACCTTCATCTACCCCCCATCTTCCTAGCTACCTCCCTCCTCCCATTTATTTCTCAGCCCCCTTTGGGTACCTACATTCCTGATGAAGAGCTCATGTTTGAAATGTTACTCTCCTGCCTCTCGGATGCTGCCTGACCGGCTGTGCTTTTCTAACACAACACTTTTTTTGACTGAGTGCAGAGAAGCTTGACTAGACTGATTTTCAGTGTGGAGGGATTGTCTTATAAGGAGCAGGTGAGTAGGTTGGGCCTGAATTAATTGAAGTTTAGAAGAATGAGTGAACTGATTAAAACACATGAGGTTCTTTTGGGACTAATCAGGATAGCTGCTGAGAGGTGTTGCTTCACCTTGTAAGAAAAACCCTGGACCTGAGGACTTAATCTCAGAGGAAGGGGTCGGCCAGTTAATACAGAGATAAGCAGCAGCTTCTCTCATAGTGTGAATCCGTGGAATTCTTTATCATGGCGTCATTGAGGTACGATCAGTCTGTTTGCAGCTAAGGGAGGCAGATTTCTAATCCGTAAGGGAATTGCTTATTGATTAAGCATTTAGTTAAGCATCTGTTGACACCATCTGCATGCACATTTTTTGTTAACTTTGAAAACCGAGCTTGCGTAAATCTTGGGAAAAGCTGATTTAGACCAATTCACGGCAGTTAGTTATAAGCTAGAGTTGGTGAGGACATTTGTCAAATTGCAGAGATTTGGTGATGTGTTGCTTGATAGGTGAATTGTTGACTTCAGTTATCTATTTTTTCCAACAAGATTACTCGTTGACTTATGGTTAACGGACTCTATAGCAAAACAATTGGTGAAAGTTTGACATTAGCATTTTGGATTCATTAAACCCACGCTTGTTTTCCATTAGTTAAGTTGGACATTCGAGGCTGCAAAAACAATAAGTTTTTTTTCTTGCCCCATTCCAAAGGGGGTCAAAATAACCTGCATCATTTGGTGCTTTCTTTTATTGTAGTTAATCAAACTTGTGTAAAAACTAAGACTTCATCAATATGTATCATGGCACATGATATATTCGCATGTCAGTTAATGACTACAACTAATTTTAGTTTCAGGTCATACACATTTTTGTGAAGTGCATTTTTTTTTCAAACTGCCCTTAATATTTTGTAGTACAGTAACTATTGTGGTGTTAGGTTTTATCGTTGAATGTAACAACTCATGTGTTCAGACCCAAAAATGGTTTTATGTCCTTATTTAGGCCACTTCAGAGGGCAGTTACCCACCAGCCAGAATGGGAAGGATGTTTGATTACAGGGCTCTGACCCCATCCCCAATTCTTAGTTGTAATTACATAAAAATCTTTGTCACAAACTGTACAGATAATCCGTTGCTTACAATGGAGTTGAGAACTGTCATGATTTAATTGATCCTTCCTGAATATCAGCTGTTTTGCATAGCCAATCTTGATAAGTTTGAACCCATGATAGACTTTATTACATGTTGCAGTTGATAAGCTTTTGTTGAACACTATATGTTGATGTTTCTTATTACAAAGATGATGTGTACAACGGGTGTGACTGTTGAACCGTTTCAAGCCTCATGTTAATGCTGACCTACTTGTATAGTGTCGAGCAAAAACTCACACGAGTCTTGATTTGTACGGTTTGTGAAGAATAAATTATTCTACAGTACAGAGGTAAGACTAGTTCCCAAGACTCTTGAATAGAGAAGTAGGGGTGTAAGCAACAGAGTAAATGGACAATGTCAAAAATACCTTTATCCAGCTACTTTGTTTTGAAAAATTGTGGGCATTTTCTTCCACCTGCGGTGCTATTCTCTTGAAAACAGGAAATTCAGAATTAATTGAGGTACTTAAGTTATTTTGAGGGTTTGTCATTAGTGATGATTTTCTGAGGCAGTTCAGGACCAAGTGTAATGATGTTTACAAATGCTTTTTCTTGTGAACAACAGTGGAAGCCTGGAGTACTCTTTTTACTTTGCACCAGAAGTTGCAGGAATAGCAGGTAAGACCCCACATAAATGGTTCATTCTTTGAATGGCAGTGTTAACACTGTGGCATTAATTGGATTGGCTGAAAACTTGGAAGTGGGCCATTGCAGTCACCTTCATTTTTATAATATTGTCACCATAAAGCAATCATTTACATGTGCAAAATGTAAACGTAATGCAGCATTGTGAAACTGTAAACGTAGTCCCAGGAGCCTGATACTCTCGAATGGCACCATCCTGTTCTTTGAGTACGGATAAAAAGTAAACCTCTTTGCAGGGATTTAGAACATAGAACGCGACAGCGCAGTACAGGCCCTTCAGCCCTCGATGTTCCACCGACCTGTAAAACCACCGACACTATTACATTATTATCCATATGTTTATCCAATGACCATTTAAATGCCCTTAATGTTGGTAAGTCTACTACTGCTGCAGGCAGGGCATTCCATGCCCCTACTAGATTCAGCTAGTTGAATCAGTTTCAATTGTGTGTATAAAAGGGATTTTTCTAAAAAAAAGAGATTGAAGCTTTACTTTAATTATGCTGAATGTCAATTGTAAGTTTTATTTCATTGCTTTGAGCAGCTGGTAATTAGGACTTGACTGTGCAATTCAATAATATTCCTGAATTCTGATTGTTGTTCTAAGAATTGGCGTAAGAAGCAACTCTTATCAACAATGTGCACCTACAACATCTACTTTTCAGCAGTTGTTTTTTTCGAGTTTATTCAATGTTCGTCCAAGCCATAAAATCGCTCACTGTTCTGGGCCTTTGCTTTAAAAAATAACCATTGGTTAGTTGTGAACATACCAGGAATCAAAGTTCAAATTTATTTATCATTTAATTTCATACCACACCTGCTATTGCTGCTTTTGTGGTTTGAAATCTACTTGGGGATTTTGAAGTGAATATAATTGTCTACAAAAGATTTAAAAAATAAGAGTGTACCGTTTGTATTGCACAGTATAAAGAAAAGCATTGGTATTAGCAAACTGCATCATACTTGGGTTGATTCTTGCTGTAAATAAAGTTCCATTTCAATTGTCAATAATTCTTCAAATGTAGCCTTGCTTTGCATGTTTGCAGGGAGCTTCAACTGTCAGTTGTTGAGTTCAGTTGTGTTAATTTAAGCGGCCTTTAAGCGGCCTGAGCAGCTTATTTTTATATGATTTAGCACTTGCTCCTTTTATGTCTCCTTGAATGGAACTCAAGCTAATGAGTAGTTTCCTTTTGTGAACTGATATGGATATTTGTATTTATCACATGAGCTTGTTCATTTTTTAAAGATGTACCAAACAAACACCTAGAAAAATGAGGCTGATGATTGTAATTTTTTTTTTGGTTTAAGCAGCAGAATGTATACAGGAGACCATTTTAAATCTCTGCCTGATAAGCAGCTTTAGTTCCCAAATTGAGCAGGTGGAACAGCAGCTATGGGTTGTTCTCACTTAATGCACTTAAAGCAAGAAAGGAAGTTGTACTCATGCAAAATACCCTAATGTACTGTGCTGAACTTTAAAATAATTTCTGATTCTTTGGGGCACTATCATTTCATAAGATGCCTGACTGGCTTAGAATATCCTGCCTATGTTTTACCTTCATAAACAATGAGGAGTTTATGATACAACTGTTTTTTGAGATTTTTTTCTATATGCTGTAACAGTTTGAAGAGGAAGTGGCTAAAATCATAGGATTTTTTTTCCCATTCTGACTGTTGTGTCAGATGGACACAGTTACGTTAACCTTGCAGTGAATCATCCCTTTATTCCGAAAGGGTCATTTGCATCTCGACTGAAGTCCTGGCCTGGTATTGCATTTGCTTTAGAGTGCACAAACAGCAGTTTGTTAGAATTTGCTGATGCGTTTCTAAAAGTTCTGCTGGTCTGTCTTAGATTTTGTTTTAAATAAAAGGGGCAAGCTGATGGATTTGAATAAATCCTAAAGTTCTCATCCACTTCAACCATGAAGGTCATTGTCTATTCAATTACTTTGTCCCAAGTGCTGCTGGAGTTCAATAAGAAAAAAAAAATTCTTAATAGTTAATGCAGCATCAACAGTTTTTAAAAATATTCATGAACTTGATGGGAACAGTTGTGATTTGTCACAAGTGTAGCCTGCATTCTTTTTGGGCTGCCTACATATTTTGACAGGGTTGGGTAGCTATGGTATGAATTAATTTTGGCATATTATATTGCTTTTAAAATGTTGCTCAACCTGAATGTTTAGGAGGAAAGGAATTATTATATTTTTTTGTTTCTCTTTTGAAAATATGATTCAAATGGTATGCTATCTTTGGTACTACACAGACTGGTTTTGTAAATAGACCACAATGGAGGGTATTTTACAGGATTTTGATTTAATGTTTACCCTTTTCTATAAACTGTACCTCGAACAGTAATGTTTATTTTGGGTTAGCAGTATTATCCAACAGAATCTGTTGTTCAATGACAATTATGTCCACAATTTGAAATGAATGTAGTAACTTTCATAAAGTAATCAGTAAGAGAAAATAAAGTTATGGGTGAAAAGGCAGGATATTGGAGTTGAGGACCATCCATGATCTTGGAGGGTCGAGTGAACTTGTGGGGCTGAATGTTCTACTACTTATGGATTTATGAAAAGTGCCTTGCACGTCCTCACAATGTAACTAAATACATTTTTTTTAAAACAGTATACATTTATTTAATGTGCATATAATGTCCATTGAGGAACTAGTATAACATTCTCCATGGTCAAGTACAAACAGATTTACGGTTCTTTTTTGTCCTTATCATTTTACCATAACTGGTTAAAGTTCACGCAGTCATAAAATGACTCAGCACAGAAGGAAGCTGAGTGCCAATTGGAAATGAGTGCTTCACCTCTTGTCAGCCTCTGGCCATTAGTTCCTTTTTATTTCTTCCCTTTTTTTTCCAGCCATTTTTCTTTTAATGTTGGCTGAATCTGTTTCCAGCACCTTTCTTTCAGACACTGCATTTTGGATCCAAACTGGCTTGTTTTTAAAAAATTGTTCATCTCTTTTAGCTGCACTCTCTCTGTAAATATGTCAGATGAGCTTACTGAAGTATCTGCCACCAGAAGCAATTTCTCCCTATTTCATTTACAACTTAAAGTCATAAATGTTCTTAATGATTCAATTATTAATGCTCCTAATTTCTTCAGTCTAAGGAGAAAACTCCAGAACTGTGGTTTCAAAATCTGTCATTTTAGTTATCTCTTCTGAACCTTTTTAGCGGATATTGACATTTAAATTTTTTACTAGTTTGTATAGAGGACAGAAATTCAGTTGATATTCAATGTGTTTTTAAAAGGTTTAGCATAAATTTCTTAGTGTATTCTGAATCCTATTAGTAAAGCCAAGGATCTCTCTTTTCTTTAAATCAGATTTGTCAATGTGACCCGATATCTTGAAAGATTTGTGTACATCAGTAATCAGGTGATGCATGCAAGTAGGTGTCACAATCACATGACCGCTGATTGTATCTATTACTCAATTAACTACATCTGAATTGCCCAATATGGCTAGTGGCTAATATATTGAGCAATATTAGACAAGACAGAGGGATTTCCTTATTTCAAAATTTCATTAAATGTGAAATGGGAATAATTAGGCAGGTTGAAATACATGGCTGCATTCATTTTTGACACCATTAACTCGACATGTCAGCCATTGCCCTCTTCACAGGAAAATTCTGAAAGTTGATAGTTTTGCCTCAGGTTTTGAATGTATGGAATTCACTTAAGCCAAAAATGTTTCTGCTCTCTTCCAAATCTTTTGCAATTAACTTTATGCAACTACCTAAACTCCACAAATGCTAAAATAGTTTGTTTTTTTGTCAACCCTACCTACATTTTCACCATTTTTCAATACTTATCAAATCATCTATGTTGTTCTTGTGAAACCAAGTATTTGAAGCCTGTCTTTGTAAATCCTCATGCCTGATGGCATTTTGCTTCATCGTGCTCTTTCTGAAACCTGTCTGGAGTCTGATTACTCTCACTAAAGTTGCTGTAGTTTTGTTTCACTTTGTCATATTTGTTTATATTTAATGCATCCTTGAGACTGAAAGCCTGGGATTTGAAATTTATTTTTAATCGCCTTAACAACCTGGCATGTAGCTCTTTTAATGTCTTTTTAATGCTCTGCATAGCACTAAGTGCTTTTCAAAGTATAATTGTTGGCTTTTTAAAAAATGCATCACTTCATGCTGACATTGAATCCAAACTACAAAACCAATAGCTTATTATTTGCTTTTAGAGTTTGACTGTCACTTCCATTGATTTTCTTTTAAAGCATTTTGCTCCTTTTCTCATTATATGCAAATTCTGAGGATTCCTTCCCCTCCCCTTCCAAGGCCGAACTGTTTGAGATTCGTATCAGCAGTTGTCGCAACACAATTGCCTTCAATTTGTAAAGTTGAAGGTTTGAAGCCCACTCCAGGGCTTGAGCACTTAAAGCTGCTACTCTATTTGCAATACTGAGGGATTGATACATTGTTGGATATGCTGTCTTTTAGCAGAGATGTTAAAGCATGGGTGCGTTTTGAGTTAAAGTAAACTATCCCTTGACACTATTCAAAAGGAATTATTCTGGGTGTCCTGGCAGATGATAACCCTAAATCAACATCATTATCTCACTGCCGTTTGTGGAAGTTTTATGTGAAAATTAGTTGCTGCATAACAACAACCATAATTCAGAGGTACTTAATTGGCTGTAAGGTGCTTTGAGATGTCTGGGAATCATGAAAACCATTATATAAATGCAATGAAAACTGAAAGAACTGCAAATGCTGGAAATCGGAAATAAACAGAAATTGCTGGAAAGGCTTCTCAGCTCTGGTAGCGTCAGTGGAGAGAAATCAGAGTTAATGTTTTGGATTCGGTGACTGGGACTGCCAGAGTGTTAAAGGTTTAGATGGAGAGGGATTTCTGAAGTGTGGACAAGACAATTTTCTGATTCAGTATGTGGATGTACTTACTAGAGAAGGTGCAAAACTTGAGGAGAAAGTGAGGTCTGCAGATGCTGGAGATCAGAGCTGGAAATGTGTTGCTGGAAAAGCGCAGCAGGTCAGGCAGCATCCAGGGAACAGGAGAATCGACGTTTCGGGCATAAGCCCTTCTTCAGGT
>NC_057740.1:25328877-25348031 GCF_004010195.1 Chiloscyllium plagiosum | reverse complement strand
GTTGCCAGGGTTGGAGGATCTGAGCTACAGGGAGAGGCTGAACAGGCTGGGACTGTTTTCCCTGGAGCGTCAGAGGCTGAGGGGTGACCTTATAGAGGTTTACAAAATTGAGGGGCATGGGTAGGATAAATAGGCAAAGTCTTTTCCCTGGGGTTGGGGAGTCCAGAACGAGAGGGCATAGGTTTAGGGTGAGAGGGAAAAGATATAAAAGAGACCTCGGGGCAACTTTTTCACACAGAGGGTGGTACGTGTATGGAATGAGCTGCCAGAGGAAGTGGTGGAGGCTGGTACAATTGCACCAGTTAAGAGGCATTTGGATGTGTATATGAATAGGAAGAGTTTGGAGGGATATGGGCTGGGTGCTGGCAGGTGGGACTGGATTGGGTTGGGATATCTGGTCGGCATGGGCGGGTTGGACTGAAGGGTCTGTTTCCATGCTGTACATCTCTGACTCTTCCTCAGAACATAAACACAACATTTTCTTTCTTTATGGTAGACAAAGGCAACTCCAGCAATGAACTGTTTAGCACACCGCCACTTGTACTAACTCAGCTATGATTAACCATGCCAGTTCTGCTTTCCTTTTGCCAATCTTGAGTTTGATTCAATGTAAAGTTCATCGACTTCCTATTTAGTTTGCTTGGTTTCTTGTCCAGAGCAAGTCAATGTAGCAGAAGAACCCTTGCAGTCTAACAATTAAACTATTTATTTAAGGTCTGTCTGGTACCATCCAGTGCAGGTGGTCTTCACTGTTATAGGCCTGTGGGGATTCTTAGTTTTCGCTTTCTGCTTGGAAACATAAGATTAAACACCTTGTGTAAAAACCCAAGAACACCTTTCCAGGGATTTTGATAATTGTTGATTTTTGCAGTGTTTTTATATTTCTTGCCATTCTTTGAGTGTTTTGTCCACTGGGAGTAATTTTTAATTTTTTCTTGCAAATGGTTTGTTGTCATGAAAGGCTGATTATACAACTAGCTTTATCGTTGCAACAAAAATTACTTCAGAACTGCAGTTGTTTTGTCAAATGCAACAGCTTTATAAAAAGGTTCTAATAACAATGGGATCATTGGTCAATGACATTTTTTCTTTGTGGTAGTGCTGGTTGACGTGCATGCTGTTCATCTCACTAGGAAAATCTCTGCTCCTTTTCAAAAAGGTGCGAAGAATCTAAACATGTATGTGTCCAGGTAACCAGTCTTTTCATGCACCATCCCATCTGAAGGAGTCCCAGAGTGCAGCTCTTCCTCCGCAAGGATCATAGAGTCATACAGCATGGAAACAGATCCCTTGGTCCGACCAGTTCATGCCGACCATGTTTCAAAATTAAACTAGTCCCATCTGTCTGAGCTTGACCCATATCCCTCCAAACCGTTCCTATTCTTGAACTTATCGATATGTCTTTTAAATGTAACTGTATCCACATCCACCACTTTCCCTGGCAGTTCACTCAATGCACGAATCACGTGTAAACACAAATTTGCCCTTTGTCCTTCATTAAATTTTCTCTTCTCACCTTAAAAAATATGTCCTCAGTTTTGAACTCTCCTACTCTAGGGAAATGACTCTTGTCATTCACCTTGACTATGTTCCTCATTGACATGCTTGTTACTACATCATCATTGACATAATGTGCTATTAGTAAGCCCCAGTTGGAATTGTTGAGTGATAAACATTTGATTAAATTTGAGCTGAGCACTTGGGCTAAGAGATCCGAGCTGATGTTACTGCTTGCTTTTAAAGTGAACCTCTATGGACATTAACAATTAAAAATACAATTCGGACCAGTAAACAGGTTTCAATACCTTAGCACGCTGCGACCAGTGCAGTGTCCATTTCTGCATTCTGTGTTCACTGACCACAGTGGAGTCTTACCAGCAGTGGGAGAGACTTAATACAAATTTGGATTATTGCTTTATAGAACATACTGTTCAGGCTAAAAGAATGTTTGAGATTACAGTTTTGGTGTGTGGGATTAATAGCTATATGCTAATGGATAAACTGCTTCACCAATGGCTCTGGTCACCTGGAACTAGACACGAGAAACTTCAGCTATGAGGGATAGATTGAAGAAGTTGGGACTGTTCTTCCTGGAGAGACAAAGTCTGAGAGGAGAGCTGGTTGAGGTTTTTAAAATTGAGGGGACAGTAGATACAGTAATACTGGTTCCACTTGTAAAAGAAGAATGAGAGGGCATAGATTTAATGCGACGGGCAAACAAAGTGATGTGAGAAAATTTACTCTCAAAATGTGTCGTCAGGGTTCAAAATGCAATGCCTGGAAATGTGTGAGGCAAGTTTCATGAAAGGTGTTTAAGAGGGCATTGGATGATTTTTTTTGGATGTTAACTATGTGCAGTAAATGGGAGGTTGGAGTGTAAGACTAGAGAAGCCTTACTGCAACTGTACTCGGAGGAGAAAGTGAGGACTGTAGATGCTGGACAGCAGAGTCCAGAGTGGGTACTGGATAAGCATAGCCGGTCCGGGAGCATCCGAGGAGCAGGCGAATCGATGTTTCGGGCATAGGCCCTTCATTGGGAATGAGGCTTGTGGGTCAGGGCATTTATCCCTCAGTTGTGCTTTTCCAGCACCACACTCTCTATTCTGATGTCCAGCATCTGCAGTCCTCACGTTCTCCTCCTTGTGCAGTTACAATAAGGCTTCCCTAGTCTTACACTCCAACCTCCTTGAAATAAGGATTCCATTATGTCCAATTACCTGTTGTAGCTATGTGCTAACTTTCAGTGCTTCATGCAGGAGTACCCCCAAGTCCCTTTGTCTCACAGCTTTCTGCAGTTTTCTCCATATAAATAACACTGTGTTGGTGAGACCACATCTGGAGTACTCGGAGCAATTTTGGTCCTGTTATTTAAGGAGGTATTATTTCATTGGAGGCAACTTTAGAAAAGGTTCACTAGGATCATCATCCTGGTTTGGAGGGATTGTCTTATGAACAAAGCGTAAATGGGTTGGGACTGCATTCACTGGAGTTTAGAGAAATGAGAAGTGATCTCAAGGATTCTTAGTGGTCTTGACAGCGTAAATGCTGAGAGGATTTTCCCCCCTATGGAAGAGTCTAGGACCAGAGGGCACTTTCTCAGAGCAAGAGGGAGAAAGTTAAGATTGAGGTGAGGAGGAATTTCTTCTCTAACCAAGATTGAGTCTCTTTGGAATTTCTTGTCACAGAGAGCTGCAGGGCAGGTTTTCTGTATATATTTAAGGCTGACACTGATCCTCTATCAGTAAGGGAATGAAGATTTAAGGGAAAATGCAGGAAATTAGATATGAGGAATGTCTGATCGGGCGCAATCCTGTTTAATGACGGAGCAGGCTCGAGGGGCCGAATGGCCTGCTCCTGTTCTTATTTCTTAGTTGTATTGTCTAATGTGACACTGTATTGCATAGAACCCTGAAGAATTTAAGTGTATGACTTACATGCATTAAGAATGCTCTATCCACTTACATTTTCTTAAACGTACTGTAGATGTTGAAATCCAGTTGAAGCCCTTATTTGTTACATAATGCTGCTGAAATTGGCTGGTAATATTTTCAATGTGAAATCAATAGTTGTTGGCGGAATCATTATTTTGTTTTCAAGAGGGTGTTTAAGGTATTTGAAACATAGCTGAGGTTTCCATTGGTGTTGTAACAATGTGAACTTCATCCATCATATTCTACATTGGGCTCAAAGACTCAATAGCTGTCTGTGTGGAATACTCCCTATGAAGCCTAAATAAATGAAGAATGTCTGCAGCATTCTTGCATATAACAAGTTTTTGGTTGTAGAGGAAATGTTAAGAATAGTATTTATATTCAAAAGTTGAATATTGAAGTCATGTATGTAGCGACTGGGTATTTTCCAGCTGAATAATGAATAGCAAATAGGTTGGAGCTTCATTCTCTGGAGTTTAGAAGAATGCAATCTGAAAAAGGGTCACTGGACCAGAAACGTTGATTCTGCTTTCTCTCCACAGATGCTGCAGACCTGCTGAGTTTGTCCAGCAATTTCTGTTTTTGTTTCAGAAGAGTGAGAGGTGATCGCATTGAAACACATAGGATTCTTAAGGGACTGATGGTAAATCTTGAGAGGTTGCTTCCCCTCATGGGAAAGTCTGGGGGTTCAAATCAAAATTTTGTAATGAGTCTTAAATCATAGTCAGAATTTTTACATCATTGTGTCCATGCTATCATCAAACACCAATTGCATTTTCCAGCACTTGGCACGTAGCCTTATGTTATGGTGTTTCAAGTAGTAATCTGAACCGTTCTTAAATGTCTTGCAGGTTCCCACCTCTATCACCTATTTCAGCTGAGAGTTCCAGATACCTACAAATCTGTTGGTGAGGGTGAAAAAAATGTTCCTTTTAAATCCCTTCTAAACCTTCTACTCCATGTCTTAAAATTATGTTCCCTTGCTACTGACGTTTACTAAAGGCAAAGGTTTCTCCTTATGTACCCTGACCAAGGCCCTCAAACATTGTAGACCTCAATCAGCCTTCTCTGTTCTAAGGAAAACACCCCCAGACTATCTAGTCTCTCTTCAGAGCTGAATTGCTCCAGCTTAGGAAACATTCTGGTGGATCTCTTCTGCATCCTCCGGAGTTCAATAACACCCTTCCTATAGTGTAGAGACCTGAACTGCGCACAGTATTCTAGCTGTGGCCTATCATAAGTAGCCTCTTCAGAACCTCCTTGCTCTTGTAACCAATGCCTTGGCTAATAAAGGCAAGTATCCTATATGTGTCTCCTCTACCTGTCCTGCTCCATCATGTCCTTCTGATCCTCTGTACTTCCTAGAGTCCTACCATTCAACGTGCACTCCCTTCTCTTGTTAGTCCTCCCAAAATGCATCACCTCTCACTTTTTAGGAATAAGGTCTCTTTACCACTGTTCCTTTCCTCTGACCAGCTCGTCTAGATGTTGTATCAAATATGTCGGAGGGTGAGGGGTGACCTTTAAAGGTTTATGAAATCATGAGAGGCATGGATAGGATAAATAGACAAGGGGTAGGGGGAGTCCAGACCTAGAGGGCATAGGTTTATGGTGAGAGGGGAAAGATTTTAAAAGGGACCTAAGGGACAAATTTTTCACAGAGGGTGTTGTGTGTATGGAATGAGACAAAAAGACTGCAGATGCTGGAATCCAAAGTTGACTGGCAGGAGGCTGGAAGAACACAGTAAGCCAGACAGCATCCGAAGGTGCGGAAGTCGAAGCTTTGGGTGTAACCCTTCTTCAGGACTTCATGAATAGAGCTGCCAAAGGAAGTGGAGGAGGCTGGTACAATTTCAACATTTAAAAGACATCTGGATGGGTATATGAATAGGAAGGGGAAAGAGGGAGATAGGTCAAGTGCTGGCAAATGGGTCTAGGTTAATTTAGGATATCTGGTTGGTATAGATGAGTTGAACTGAAAGGTCTGTTTTCATGCTGTACATCTCTGTGACGATAAATATGGGACATCAATGCGTAGTTAACAATCTATGTGGACAAAAATGGATTGGTTCTTTGACTTGTTTTCATTTGGTGCCTTTTTCCTTGTCTCCTTTTTTCTGGTTGACAACTTATTAGTGTCATTTTTTTTAAGAGAATTTGCAATCTGCACACTTTAAATCGCAAACACCAGGTAGGTTTGGATAATGAAATCCCACTGGTATTTTTAAATTGCTACCATCAATTTTACATTTTGTGTGGGAGTGTAGTGAACCTAGAACCATTGCCTCAGCCATGCTTTCCTGATCACCCATGCTTTCCTGACCATCTACCCTTGGCTTTAGATCATTTTCTGTTGGAGATGCTTCCTTTTCTCGATAATAGATCAACAACTGCAGTTTTTCCTGATTTTCCCCCTTAGTGTAAGAACTGGAGTAGCACTAAGCCTGTTCAGATATGCTGGGTTTGATTTCATAATCCAGTTGTACCCCTGGAATTGGCATATCCGGCGACCATGTAAGCAAGGCAAAAAAGCTTACAAAATGTTACAGGTTTAAGGGCCCCACCTGCAGCTAGTGTAACAATTTGTGATTTTGTAGTTGCTGAGGTCAGAGCCTGCTGTTTGTACAGTACAGTAAGAAAGATGGCCTCCATCTGATGCCTGATGTACAGAGAATACAATAGCCAAATGATTGAAAGCAAGATTATAAGATTTGCTTCTGTTCCAAAAATAATGGAAATAAAGCTGGAATGGTGGGAATGCCTCATTCCCATTGAAATGTAGTGCTTTCATCTTTTGTGTATTACAGGCATTGGTCCCTCTTTCTGATTCGATTAGATTCCCTAGTGTGGAAACAAGCCCTTCGGCCCAACAAGTCCACACCGACTCTCCGAAACCCAGACGCATTTCCCTACCTTCACTCCTGACTAATGCACCATGCACTACAGGCAATCTAGCATGGCCAATTCACCTAACCTGCACATCTATGGACTGTGGGAGGAAACCCACGCAGACACTGGGAGAATGTGCAAACTCCACACAGACGGTCGACCGAGGCTGGAATCAAACCTGGGTCCCGGCGCTCTCGGTCAACAGTGCTAACCACTGAACCACCATGCCGTCCAAGACTAAATCATCGAATCTACACCTCCCTGAACATTATGGGGCAATGTATTGTGGCCAAGTCATCTAACCTGCATACCTTTGGACTGTGGGAGGGAGCCCACACACAGTTGCTCGAGGCTGGAATTGAACCCGGGTCCCTGCCACTGTGAGGCAGCAGTGTTAACCACTGAACCATGCTGCTCGATCCTTCTGTTGCCAAGATGTATTGAGCCTGTAGTCAGAGGGTGGAAAGTTGGTGTCATGAAAGTTGGTGTCATTCTTTGTTCATTTTAAAAAATAGAATTGGAGGCATTTGCAAATTTTTGCTCTGGAAGGACAACTTCAATGGTGGGATTTGCCATTGCAATTCTTTTGGAAAGCTTTTAAAGTTTTTTTTTTAATATCTTTTCCTTTTCCTTTTCCTTTTCCTTTAGTAGCTCAGTGGTTAGCACTACTGCTTTGGCATCAAGAACCCGGATTCAATTCCAGCCTCTGGCAACTGTCTGTGTGGAGTTTGCACATTCTCCCCGTGTCTGTGTGGGTTTCCTCTGGATGCTCCAGTTCTCCCTCTCGGTGCAAAGATATGCAAGCTATGTGGATTCGCCATGGGAAATGCAAGGTTGCAGGGATAGGATGGGTCTCTGAGGGGTCCGTGTGGACTTGATGGGC
This sequence comes from Chiloscyllium plagiosum, assembly GCF_004010195.1. Lineage (NCBI taxonomy): Eukaryota > Metazoa > Chordata > Chondrichthyes > Orectolobiformes > Hemiscylliidae > Chiloscyllium > Chiloscyllium plagiosum. The sequence continues at coordinate 25,340,828 of NC_057740.1, read as the reverse complement.
TGAATGGCCAGCTTCCACACTCTAGGGATTCTATGATTTAGCATTACTGGACTCCAGAATCTGGTCCATTGAAATGGTTTTCAATCTGTTATAGTCACTAATAAAAAGGTGAGTCATTGTTATTTATGATGTGAAATGCAGAGTGATCATGTTGCTTAACAGCTTGCTCTGCCACCTCATTTCAGTGTGAAAGTCTGTTTCTGTTCCCTTATGTTATAGCAGTGACTATGTGATGTACTATGGTATATCATCAGGATATGATGAGTGCTATTTTACTGCAAGTTCTTGGCTTATTTTATAAGCATGACGACTTTGATCATGTTTACAGTCACATCAATTCTTAGTCATTGAATCATAGAAATGTACAGTACAGAAACAAACCCTTCAGTCCAACTTGTCTGTGTATACCAGATACCGGAAATAAATCTAGTCCCACTTGCCAGCATTTAGCCCATAGCCCCCTTAAACCCTTTCTATTCATCTACCCATCCACATGCCTTTTAAATGTTGTAACTGTACCAGCCTCCACCACTTCATCTGGCAGCTTGTTCCATACATGCACCACTCTGTGTGAAAAAGTTGCCCCTAAGGTCCCTTTGAAATCTTGCCGCTCTCCCCTTAAACCTATGCGCTCTAGTTCTGGACTCCCCAACTCCAGGGGAAAAAAGCCTTGGCAATTCACCCTATTCGGCCCCCTCATGATTTTATAAATCTCTATAAGGTCACCCCTCAGCCTCCGATGCTCTGGCCTATTCAGCCTCTCCCTGTAGCTTAAATCCTCCAAACCTGGCAACATCCTTTACACCTTTTCTGAAAACTTTCAAGTTTCACAACATCCTTCCTACAGCAGGGAGACCAGAATTGAAGGCTGTATTTCAAAAGTGGCCGAACCAATGTCCTGTACAGACACAGCATGACATCCCAACTCTTATACTCAATGCTCTGACCAATAAAGGCAACCGTACCAAATGCCTTGAAGGCATTTAATCACTGAGATAAAATTTTAAATTGGCTGACTGATAGTGTAGGTGATCAAGGGCTCATGTGAATGGAATCTGTTGTGGAAAAGAATACGAGCAGAAATTGTAGTCAGCTGATGTATGAAGGATGTGAGTACTTGACTATGAAATGGTCTGGAGGTGGCAAATACCACTTCAGGGTTTGACGAGCAGTTTTGCTGAAGTGTGTGTGCGTGTGTGCAAGTATTTGATATCATATGGGCATCAGATAATATGATATATGTACAGTACATTGTGTACTACATATGGGGATCACCTGACCTGGGAGTGTCAGGTCAGATAGTGCTGGAAGTTAGCAGGTGAAATAGAGTGACATCTGCAGTTAAATTTGTTACCTTGATTCTTGATGGTGGCAGTGGTAATAAGCAGCTTCTATTATAGCACTTCATGTCATCACAGCAGAGAATCGGATGCTGAGGTTGTAAGCAATTTGGTTCAGCCCATTATTACTGGAAGAATAAAATATTGGAATGAAATATAGGATTTCAATAGAGGAGTAAGTGAGGCATTGCAAAGACATGATCTCCAAAATACACATGAATAGAGAAGTGGTATAATGTGGTTAACTGGGCATCAAGAAAGGAAGGTAATGAAGCAAAGGCCCAGAGCTGTGGCTAAAATGTGGAAGAATAAAAGGTGGGTTTAAGATACCAACGCTTCGCAGAGATTAGAAGAGGCAAGTAGTGGTTGTAAAGAAGATCGTTCCTGCTTACTCGAGACAAGTTGTAGTGAATAGATGAAAAGTATTTTACACTTGGACTCTCTTTAATGTTGCAGTAAAATGTTACAATATCTGAATAACCAACTGTCAGCTCACAGCTGCAAAATGTCACTAGATTGACCTTTCCAAATTTTTTTTTGAGTTTCACCGTATAGGAATGGTTTAGAAGGATACGGGGGAATAGTTTAGTTTGGGAAACCTGGTCGGCATGGATGAGTTGGACCGGCAGGTCTGTTTCCACACTGTATGACACTAACACACTCTATTGTGTCCTTTCTATTAGCTTCTGTGCATCCATTAGGTAACAGTGCCTCAGTATTTGATGTGGTGAGTGTGTATCCTCACTGAGTTTATTGCTCCCTCCCTCTTGGTTTTTAATTTAGATAAATAAGAGGTGTTGTATTTTGGAAGGGCAAATCAGGGCAAGACTTATACACCTTAATGGTAAGGTCCTGGGGAATATTGCTGAACAAAGAGACCTTGGAGTACAGGTTCGTAGTCCCTTGAAAGTGGAGTCGCAGGTAGATAGGATAGTGAAGATGACGTTTGGTATGCTTGCCTTAATTGGTCAGTGCATTGAGTATAGGCGTTGGGAGATCCTGTTGCAGCTGTACAGGACATTGGTTAGGCCACTTGGAATACTGTGTGCAATTCTGGTCCCCCCCTGCTGTAGGAAAGATGTTGTGAAACATGAAAGGGTTTAGAAAAGATTTACCAGCATGTTGCCAGGGTTGGAGCTACATGGAGAGGCTGAATAGGCTGGGGCTATTTTCCCTCGAGTGTTGGCGGCTGAGGGGTGACCTTATAAGTTTATAAAATCACGAGGGGCATGGATAGGATAGATAGACAAGGTTTTTTTCACGGGTGGGGGAGTCCAAAACGAGAGGGCATAGATTTTAAGGTGAGAGGGGAAAAATTTAGAATGGACCTAAGGGGCAACATTTTCACTCAGGATGCTGTGTGTATGGAATGAGCTGTGGTGGAAAATGGAGGCTGGTACAAATATAACATTTAACACGCATCTGCATGGACATATGAATAAGAGGCGTTTAGAGGGATTTGGGCCAAATGCGGGTAAATTGGACTAGGTTAGGTTAGACTATCCGGTCGGCATGGACAAATTAGACTGAAGGGTCTGTTTCCTTGCTGTACATCTCTATAATTGTATGTTTTATCGTGATCATTGTGCAGTTCTGTTGGGGAGTACATGTAAGGGAAGAGTGTCTTGCATTGACTTCCAACTCCATTTGGGAGGGAATCATGTAATAAGCTGAAAGTGTAGAATATTTCCCACGTCTTCACTCTTAATTAATGTCGCCTAGTAGACACTACCCAACTTTCCCTGCCCTTGATTAATCTGCACTTGCATCATAAAGTAACAAGTCAGTGTCATTTGTCCTGGTGGTTAGTAATAAATCTCCAAGCAAATGGTTTTTGCTCATTGTCCTAAATTTGAAGCTCAGCTTTGTTTGTGAACATTCTCTGCTTGATCAAAACTGGTGAAGTGGAAACTAAAAGGCTTGAATTATTGATGATGGATTTGCATAGTCTAGACTTTTAGTACCTGGAGTCAATAGAAGATTAAGGGTTGGTCTAATTGAGATATTTAAGATAATTAAAAGATTTGAACAGGTAAATGGAAAGAGGACTTGAGATTAAGAGGGCATAACCATAAGTTTAGAACTAGAGATGACAGGATGTACTTCTTCACAAAGGAGATCTGGGAGACCCTTAATCCAAAATTCGACACAGCTCTGCTGCTTGAGACGGATTGTTTTGTTGCCTATTACACTCGTGCCCATCATTCGTGGATAGGCATGAATCAAGTTTACGAATTATAACATCATTAGTGATTTTTTTCTACTGACTGTGTTTCTCGAATTCAACTGTATTTTAGATTGAAAACATACTTAAGATTCATTTAAATTGGATATGCAGTTCTACCCCTCACTGCAAACATTTCAAGCTTAACTATTTTGATGGCATTGTTTTTTGCGGGGGTTCCTCTATTGTCAAAGTAACAAAAATAACGCTGGATGTAATTCTATCTTATCAGGTAAACATCACCAAACATGTTCCAGAACCCTGTAAAAATGATATAGAAAATTAACTAATCTTTAAAGCATTGCTTTTTTTTGTTAACACAAATTACTTTGAAGGATGAGGCAAAAGGTGGCTGAGAACGGCATCATCTCCAGCTTTTCTTCCAAATCCCCTTGTCCTGGGCTATTTTTCATTGACCATTGGTTAACATCTGATCACAGTTGTGCAAGGCTGAGAAGTGGCAGATGGAAAGGCAAATCAGTGCAGGACTTATACACTTAATGGTAAGGTGCTGGGGAATGTTGCTGAACAAAGAGACCTTGGAGTGCAGGTTCATAGTTCTTGAAAGTGGAGTCACAGGAAATAGGATAGTGAAGAAGGCATTTATAATGCTCTCCTTTATTGGTCAGAGCATTGAGTATAGGCGTTGGGAGGGCATGTTGCGGCTGTACAGGACATTGATTAAGCCCCTTTTGGAATATTGTGTGCAATTCTGGTCTCTTTCTTATTGGAAGGACATTGTGAAACTTGAAAGGCTTCAGAAAAGATTTACAAGGATGTTGCTAGGAGGGTTTGCGCCATAGGGAGAGGCTGAACAGGCTGGGGCTGTTCTCCTTGCAGCGTCAGAGGGTGAGGGGTGATCTTATAGATGTTGATAAAAACATGAGGGGCATGGATAGACAATAGACAAGATCTTTTCCCTGGGGTGGAGGAGTCCAGAAGTAGAGGACATAGGTTTAGGGTGAGAGGGGAAAGATTTTAAAGGGACCTGAGGGGTAACTTTTTCATGCAGAGGGTGGTGCGTGTATAGAATGAGCTGCCAGAGGAAATGATGGAGGCTGGTACAATTACAACATTTAAAAGGCAACTGGATGGGTATATGAAAGGAAGGATATAGAGAGATATGTGCCAAGTGCTGACAAATGGGACTAGATTTGGTTAGGATTTATGGTTGGCTTGGACGAGTTGGATGAAAGGGTCCGTTTCCATGATTTCCATCTCTATAACTCGATTGCAAGAGCAATTCAGGACATCCACTACAATGATTCAAGAGAAAAAGCTCACTGTAACTGCTTGAGTGCAACTATCCTCACCATTAACTATTCATAATGGGCACTAAATGTCAGTCTAGCTTGCAGCTGTGACATCCACAAAAACTGAAATCAATTTTAAAAGTTATGCTTTGTTTGATGATGCGAAAGATGAATTCGATATTGTCAACACACTTCAACTAATGATTTAACAATGAAAAGGAGCTTGTCTCTAAATCAAGCTAAAAATTAAAAGACAATGTTGCATTTATGAAGTGCCCTTCACTATCGCCCACTCGTCTGCATTGATGGAACTGTTTGTTAATTGTACTTTGCAACACACCACAAAAGACTATACAGCACCAGATAGTGTGCAGCAAGGAATTACTCTGCTATTTCGTGGAGAGAATGCTGTCTGGCCGGTTCTCAGGTAGGGAGGAGTCTAAACTATCTTTGATTTATTCTGGCTCTATCCTGATTGGACTAGCGTAAAACAGGTTGATGCTGCATGCCTTGTGTCAGGATATTATCAAAAGTTCTTCTCTGGCGGACAGAACTTCATTTCACTCTGCCTACTGTGGTCACAGGCATTTTGAAGGATGACTGCAGCTATGTCAAAAGACAGCTTCCCTTCAGCAGGCAGGTATATGAAGTTAATTGGGAGGAAGGTCCATTTACCAGAGCTTCTCAGGTAAATCCCACCATTTCATGAAGTTATTGAGATTTGTAATGGTTCAGAGTGTGGTGATTTCCTTCAGTATCAATGTTTGTTGTTGTAGATGTGCTTCATGGGATTGTAACACTAATGTAAGCAGGATCATTTTCCCTATGTTGCTAATATCAACTAGATCATTGCAGTGGAGGCTGCATGTTCAATTTAGATTTGTCATGCTCAATAGTTGAAATAATTTGGAAGTACTTTTAAATGGCAAGCAATATTATCTACTCTTGTGATGGCTCGGCAACTTTAACTGGTGCACGAGAAAAGGCACAGACTGTACTGTCCTTGGTCTTCAATGAGTTAGTTCCACAGGCAGCAGTGTGCTCCAGCGATCCAGATTAGCAAGGGAGAGAAAAGTCAGGATTGTTGTTCTTGCTTGCTGACCTGTGAAATTTGTTTGAAGTATATGTACAAAAGGAACAGAAATGTTCACAATGAATTGTTTTTCCTTGGTCAAGTTTTACTTGTGAGCAGTTATGTGGAGAAAATCATTATGCATCTCTGTTTCCAGGCAGTCAATATGAGAAAGAAAATGAACTGATAGATAACTTGACAGTGTTTTGCAATGCTTTAAGTTTGAGAGGGTCATTTTGAATTTTTAGGACTTTCAAGTGAGTAATTCTGCCCATTTTGAAGAGTCCTGTTAGTTGACAAATATGTGAATTTGCAAAGTTACTTTGAGTAGGTAAATTAAATATTTCCATTGGACAACTGAAGTCAAGAAATTTCTGTTTGTGATACTCTCTCATTCCTTTCTCTGCTATTTTAATATTAGGTCCTCCATAAACATTTAGAAGATGTCAATCCATGAATGGAAAATGAACAGCAGTGCACTAGCATCGTATTCCTCACTCTAGCGTTGCATCTAAGAGGGTTGTAGCAAATCAAAGTGTCATGCAAGCTTTACCAGTTGCGAGTTGTATTTTTGGAATGGGGAAGTGCTGAAACCACAGGAGTGATCCCTGCTTGTTTTTTGCTGGACAGCTGACCATGGGTTCACATTCATGACTCCATAATCTTGTTGCATCAGCTAATGTTGGGTAGTTGATAATTAGCAGTTGACTTCATTCTAGGTGGAGTATCTTAGAACAACCAAAAGCATGAATTGACGTTTAAAATAGAGTGTAGCTGATTGCTGCTTTTGTGTTGGGGTTTGTGGCATGTTTTGCATACCCACAGGTAAGTTATTTTTAAAAGTAATCTTTCTGTCTATATAAATGCTAATTTAGAAGTAACACTATCTCCAATCATGAGGTGAATATAATCTGTTATGGAATTGGATGTTGGTTTTATATTAAAATTCACAGATTAAAGGCATTGTTTAATTAAGAACTTGAGAGCACTTACAAGCGCACTTATTAATGTCCCCTACTCTGAATCCTGGGTTTCACCTTAAACCTATGCCCTCTACTTTTGGACTCTCCCATCCAAGGAAAAAGACCTTGGCTATTCACCCTATTCAAATCCTTCATGATTTTATAAACCTCTATAAGGTGAACACTCAGCCTCTGACACTCCAAGGATAAAAGCCCCAGCCTATTCTACCTCTCATAGCTCAAACCCTCCAATCCTGGAAATATCATTGGAAATCTTTTCTGCATCCTCTCAAATTTAGCAACATTTAAATAACATCTGGATAGATATATGAATAGGAAGGTTTCAGAGGGACATGGACCAAATGCTGGCAAGTGGGATTAAATCAGATTGGGATGTTTGGTCAGCACAGATGAGTTGGACCGAAGGGTCTGTTTCCACGCTGTATGTCTCCTGACCTAAGTCCCACCTGTTTCAGAGGTGTTTAATACCTCTCTGAACAGGCTGATTAGAAAATAATTCAAAAACGAGACTAATTCCTTATTCAATTTTGAATAATTAGACTCCCGTTTAAGGGGCTAGTATTTGTTTAATTAATTTGATTTGAAGTTCCTTTCATTCTTGGATTTAAAAGAATATAAAGCACAATGACTGGGACATTGGAGTGGTAGGTTGGAACAGACATAGTGCTAGTTGCTGTAAATAACCCATTATCAAAAACCATGTTTGGTGTCACATTTCACCAACTGGCTTGGGATTGAGTTAACAAAGTAACCTTTATCATTAGTGAATGTGGTCACCTTGTACAATGAAAATTTCTTTGTTAGCTGGATGTAGACTAAGGTGTTTGATCAACTATACTGAAGCAGATAATGGTTAGTTACAAAAGTGTGATATTCTTCAAATTTAATTTTCTCCTCTTAAAGTTGGCTACAAGCTGTGATTTCTGTTAAAGGACATGATGCAAGCACTCACACAATTGAACATAAGTTTCTGATTTCTTGGTTTGGAAAGGATCTAGTCAGACCACTGCCTGACACACATTGCAATTTTTCATCTGTGCATCCCATCTGTAGCTTTATCTTTTAATCAGGAAATTTGTATTTTGTGCAAAGAGACTTTTTGCTTTTCCACCCAGTGCCGTACACAGGAGAAACTACCAACTGTTGATTCTTACATCCCATGTGAAAGATTTTTTTTAATTGTGCAAGTTTGCAGAGAATATTCCTCCATCTTGACTTGCCTCTCTCTTTCTTACTGGAGTGTTTGGGAGTCCATTAGCACAATTGCATCCTGTGTGTGTTGGCATTTACCATCAGAGCTGATGTAAGATGAATCCTCATGATAGCCTATGGGTGTAAGATCCATCTTGTAGATTTGCTGCGAACATCCTCTGGTGGTGATCTATGGAGGCCTGCTTACTCTGTGTGGTAAAGGAAAGCCACCTGTGGCCCCAATGAGAAGAGGCTATTATCTTGGTATCACAGATTCTGAGAGATATTGTATTATGATCTTTACTAATTCACTCATAAGCAGTCTGTTTACGATACCGCATTTCCTTTCTTTCATTCATAAAATTTGTTTTTGTAGTAAATTTTATTCTTACAAGATAAATTAAATTAAATATCACTTCCTAAGATGCCCCCCCATTACTGTTTCTTTACGCCTTTCGATTCTGATTGGCACTATTGTGCAAGCAGAGTTTAGACCTGTTTAGTATCAAAGGCTACCCTGCATAAGTGTTAATTCTGTAACCTACTCACTTGAAACTATGGAAAGATAATATTAATTAGCCTTTAGTAACTGTCTCATGGGACCTGAATATGTTGTAGGACATCAAATGGTTTCCTTCACTAGTGTATTAAATAGGGCTATTATCCCCTTGAAGAAATGTACTATCAAATGGTGCTCCTTGAACCTGAATGAATGAATATGTAAGAACTGTCAAAACCGGCAATAGTAGATAAAATCTCATGACCAACTGTTTAATATCCTCTACACTTTTATTTAGAATGTATAATTTCTCACTTATTTAGATCATATATGTTTAGCATTTTTACTACCATTACTAACTTTAAAGACAACAGGACTAACACCTCTTAATTATGCAAGCTCAGACCAGAGACATTCTATTCCCATTGAGAATAACAGCCAGCATTTTAGATAGTACTTAAACCATGTGTCACACAAACCTGTGTACAATAGATACAACTATGTGCCACTGTGGTGCTAAACTTTAAATGTATGTAAAAACTGTGCTGCTATAAAACTGTACTTGGGATTCCATCAAACTGTGCTCCTGCAGATGCTCAATAAAGAAGCTATTTTTGTCACTCACTGATCTTGGTCATTATTAAAAGTGATCCCGGAAATCCCAAATGCAGAGAGAGGCCATTTGGCCTATAGACTAATCCACCTAACTTGCAAATCTCCAGACAATACAGGACAATCTTTAGCATGACTCACACCTAACCTGCACGTCTTCGGACTGTGGGAAGAAACCTGAGCACCTGGAGGAAACCTATGCAGACATGGGGAGAATCTAACCTGAATCTGCGACATTCCAAGTCCATACTTCACAGGATGGAAAATATCCTTTTCCAAAACAAAAAACATTTCGACTGGCTTATTGTTTTTTATTGCACAAAATGAAATTAGGGGGACATTGTGAGCAATACATGGAGCATTTTTGAATGGACTTAAGTATTGTGGCTAAGACCATAGCCATCTTTAACCACAGTGCTGGTGCATTGTACAAAATAGTCATGCTGGTCATCCTGGTTTTATGTATCAAAACATTCCTGATGAAGGGCTCTTGCCTGAAACGTCAATTTTCCTGTTCCTTGGATGCTACCTGACCTGTGCTTTTCCAGCACCCCACTCTCGACTCTGATCTCCAACATCTGCAGGCCTCACTTTCTCCTGACTTTACTGTAGCTTTCTCTTCCATCCCTATCAGTCTGTCGGTTTATTTCCATGCTGACCCAGGTTTCTGGGATCACTTATTGGGAATGCAGTATGCCATCCGGTCTGCACTACTGCCTGACTTTACATGGCTGACGTTATGGAAAGCTGGTGAATATGGAGGAAGATGGTTGGGGAGGAGACAAATTCAGGAGCCTCCATCTTGGCCAGAGTGAAATGCTGCCTTGAGCCTTATGCGCTGAGGTCTTGTCCCTCCCTCACTGTGCCTCCCTCCCTCAAGGGTCAGGGTTCTCTGGTAAAGTGGAGGGGATAAGCAGCAGTCCAATGAAACAGAAAGTGCTTTTCAAGGTGTTTGTCTGGACAAGAGCGCTCCTGTTTTTAAAAAAAAGGAGTGCTGTATTTTTCAGATTTAATCTATAAAGTCCTAATTTGGAGTTCCTACCACTAACATCTAGCAGCTCAAGACAAATAACTTACAATCTCTAACCACATTTAATGACAAGACAGGCCAGCATCGGAATCTTTCATTGGACTGCAGAATGGTATAACACCAGCCTGTTAGTTTTACGTCACCTCACTTGATTCCATTCCCCTACCCTTTTCCCATAACCTTGCAAATTTTCTCTCTCGAAAAATAACTGGATAATTATTTGAGAGATTTGATTGAATCTGCCTCTATCACACCATTGGACAGTACATTCTGATTCCTACTCACTGGGTAAAAAGTATTTTTCACACTTTTTTTTGCATCAATGTAATCTGGCTCTTGATATTACCGTCAGCACATTCTCCTTTTCTATTTTGTCACGCACCTCAATTAAATCTCATTTATGGATCTCCTATTTGTAGGAATAGCCCCAGCTTCTCCAACCCCACAGTATCTAACTGCAATTTATCAATCCCAGAATGATACTGAGTGATCCCTTTTTTTCACATTCTTACCTCCATGTCCTTCCTGAAGTGTTGTGCCCACGACATAATAGTTGAGCTTGGAACAATATTTTGTACAGTTTTAACATAACTTTCTTGCTTTTGTATTTGAAAGAGATTAGATTAGATTCCTTAGTGTGGAAACAGGCCCTTTGGCCCAACCAGTCCACACCGACCCTCCGAAGAGTAACCTACCCAGACCCATTTCCCTCTGACTAATGAACCTAACACTGAGCAATTTAGCATAGCCACTTCACCTGACTGGCACATCTTTGGACTGTGGGAGGAAACCGGAACACCCGGAGGAAACCTAGGCAGACACAAGGGAATGTGCAAACTCCACACAGGTAGTTGCCCAAGGCTGGAATCAAACCCGATTCCCTGGCACTGTGAGGCAGCAGTGCTCATCACTCTGCCATCATGCCACCCATTTCTTTACACTATCCCACTAACTCCCATCAAGCAAAACCAGGAAACATGAAAATACACAGTAAAACATTAAGCTTTACTGCGGAAACAGGGAAGGCATTCAGCTAGCTGGGCATAACTGAAACAAAATCAGGAAATCCTGGAAAAACTCAGGTTCTATCACATCTGTGGGGTGAAACTGGAGTTAATGTTTTGGATCTAGTGACCCTTCAGAAATGAGTATACTTGAAGTGATCTTAACTGACCTAGAGTCAGAGATGTACAGCATGGTAACAGACCTTTCGGTACAACCCGTCCATACCGACCAGATATCCCAACCCAATCTAGTCCCACCTGCCAGCACCCAGCCCATATCCCTCCAAACCCTTCCTATTCATATACCCATCCAATTGCCTCTTAATTGTTGCAATTGCACCAGCCTCCACCACATCCTCTGGCAGCTCATTCCATACACGTACCACACACTATGCAAAAAAGTTGCCTCTTCGGTCTCTTTTATATCTTTCCCCTCTCCCCTTAAACCTATGCCTTCTCGTTCTGGACTCCCCTGATCCCAGGGAAAAGACTGTCTATTTATCCTATCCATGCCCCTCATAATTTTGTAAACCTCTATAAGGTCACCCCTCAGCCTCCGACGTTCCAGGGAAAACAGTCCCAGCCTGTTGAGCCTCTCCCTGTAGCTCAGATCCTCCAACTCTGGCAACATCCTTGTAAATCTTTTCTGAACCCTTTCAATTTTCACAACATCTTTCCGATAGGAAGGAGACCAGAACTGCATGCAATATTCCAACAGTGGCCTAACCAATGTCCTGTACAGC
>NC_057740.1:25280755-25328564 GCF_004010195.1 Chiloscyllium plagiosum | reverse complement strand
AGTCCATATAGATCACATCTACTGCTCTGCCCTCATCAATCTTCTTTGTTACTTCTTCAAAAAACTCAATCAAGTTTGAGAGACATGATTTCCCATGCACAAAGCCATGTTGACTATCCAGAATCAGTCCTTGCCTTTCTAAATACACGTACATCCTGTCCCTCAGGATTCCCTCCAACAACTTGCCCACCACTGAGCTCAGGCTTACCGGTCTATAGTTCCCTGGCTTGTCATTACTGCCCTTCTTAAACAGTGGCACCACGTTTGCCAACCTCCAGTCTTCCGGCACCTCACCTGTGGCTATCGATGATACGAATATCTCAGCAAGAGGCCCAGCAATCACTTCTCTAGCTTCCCACAGAGTTAGTTCTTGGGTACACCTGATCAGGTCCTGGGGATTTATCCACCTTTAACCGTTTCAAGACATCCCAGCACTTCCTCCTCTGTAATCTGGACATTTTGCAAGATGTCACCATCTATTTCTCTACAGTCTATATCTTCCATATCCTTTTCCACAGTAAATACTGAGCAAGTAAAAAGTTAGAAGCTACTGGTTCAGTTCTTTTTGATTGCTCTGCTCTACAAACTTAATATTGAAACAAAACTATTTGTCCTGTAATACCACTTTTGATAAATTATCATTCAAGCTAGATTGAACTTTGAACCAGCTGCAATTACAGTAACTGCACAGAACACATCTCATTGTGTATAACAGCAATGAAACTACCCCATGGTGCGCAACATAGAGGATGGCAAAAGCTTTCAATATTTGCCAGAGGTTAGCAAAACAGGTTTTACTTCCCTGAATAACCTATGTTTTCACAAAAATTTCAATCTTTTGCAGCCATTTCTAATTGAATGTTGAAAAACATTTAAAAACATATTAACAAGTTACAGATTTAATTCGAGCATTGCACATCAAGTTAAAAAAAAAATATGTTCACCACCCCTCGATAAAAGGTTTCTCAAATGAGGATTTGGAGAGTAATATTGAGTGACTCAATTGTTGTATAAGGATCTGATAGAGTTAGTGCAGATTACATTAAGCAGAGCCCAATAGTATAAGATCAAAGGGGTGAAACCCTATAGAATTCTTCTTCAATTTTAGTAACAATGGCTTTCACATGAATGTAACTTGTACATATTTAGTAAACTGCAATAAGCCAGATATCATTTAAGATTCCAGGGACCCTGATTCGATTCCATCCTTTGCCAACTTTGTGTGGAGTTTGCATGTTCTCCCCAGGTGTTTTCTCTGGGTGCTCCGGTTTCCTCCCACAGTCCAAAGATGTGCAGATTTGGTCATGCCAAAAATGTCATGTATTGTCTAGGGATGTGCAAGTTAGGTGGGTTAGTCATGGTTAAAACACCTCATGGGTTTACAGGGGTAGGGTGGATGGAGTGGGTTCTGGGATGCTCTTCAGTGGGTTGGTGCAGACTTGACAGGCCAAATGGCCGCTTTCTGCACTTGGGATTTGTGGGATCGTGTTCAACAACAAACAAGATCAATGAGTGGCAAAAATAGCCTCTTTATTGAACATCCATAGGAGCACAGTTTGAGGTGGAAATGCAATGTCGCTAATGTCTTAGAAGCTGCAATCCTGTCCAATGACCAGTTTGGGCACAAAGTGATTGATTTTTGACCCTGTTCCCTAAATGCAGGCCTGGCAGGCGCTCTATTCTGATAACGTTTCATTGACATTCGCACCTAGTGACATAAAGTAACATTTGTAGTAACACTCATGCAGAGCTCAGATTGGCAAGGAGCTCACTGTAACCTATCAGTCCCCAGTTCACAGCTTAGTTGTTCCCACTAAACGTTGACTGGTCACAGCCAAAATTAAGCTGTGTAATTAAAAAAAAAAGGGTGCGGCACGGTGGCTCAGTGGTTAGCACTGCTGCCTCACAGCACCAGGGTGCCAGGTTCGATTCCAGCCTTGAGCGACTGTGTGGAGTTTGCACATTCTCCCCATGTGCTCAGAGTGCTCCGGTTTCTCCCACAGATGTGCAGGTTAGGTGAATTGGCCACGCTAAATTGCCCATAGTGTTAGGTGCATTAGTCAGAGGGGAATGGATCTAGTTAGACTCTTTGGAGGGTCAGTGTGGACTGGTTAGGCTGAAGGGCCTGTTTCCATACTGTAGGGATTCTAATCTTCTAATCTTAATCCAGTTGTTCCTGGTATATACTGGTTGATCTGGTTAGAAGTTGGTTATTCAGTACAGTTCACAACCGGTTTAAACTGTTCAAAATTCCTTTCCGGAAAGGCATTTAAGCAACATCTAGAAATGTAACCATTAATTAGTTCTGATCCGATCTAGGTTATATGGGTGTTTTCACATTGAACCACGTCAAAATAAAATCACGTGCATTACAGAAGTTAGATCAATAAATTGGATTTTGTTGCATCTTGGATTTAACTTGCAGTATTTTCTTTTGGGTTCCTGAAGCTTGCAATAAAATGAACAATTGCAGCCGTGTACGGTTTATTATGTTAGGTCTTGCAGCATGAACACTTGAAATAAGTTTCTTATTGAAAATGAGCACCATTGGAAGATGTTTTCACAAAGTAACAAGTACAGTCTGCAACAAAAAAAAACAAATTGATGGAGAAACTCATCTGGCTGCATCTGTGGAGAGAAAACAGTTAACATGTGACCATTTTTCAAAATTGGTTTGGGTTATATCGCTTAGCTGGCTGATTGACTAGCTTTCACAATAAATTGCAAGATACAGGTGTTTTGCAAGGGGAGGCTTGTACCATTTTTATGCAGACTATCACGTGTCATTGATGTCACACATGTAACATCATTTTAGCTCTTTCACGTTGAGAAGATAGTAATCTATTGCCATTTGTAATTTTCCAAAAGATACAGTGAAAAGTGTTTAAGTTGTCATACTCTAGCCCCAATATTAATAACAGAACTCATTTTAAAAAATTAAGACAAAGTCCATCTTCGTTCAGTTCATGGCTCGTGGGTTCCCAAGTTGAGGAAAAGACAGGAATCATGTTGTCTACTGTTGAAGAGAGCCAGCAAAGCCACCGAATCTCCGGGCCATTGGAATTCCAGGCCAAACTTAGGCCATTCAGACCATCGTGTCAGCTCCGCTATTCAATCATGGCTGATACACTGCTCAACTCCATTTTCCTGTCTTCTCCTCTTTACTCTTGATCCCCTTACTAATCAAGAACCTGTCTACCTCTGTTGTAAATGCACTCAATGACTTAGCTGCCACAGCCCTCTGTGGCAATGAGTTCCACAGATTTCACCCACTCCGGCAGAAGAAATTCCTCCTATCTCCGTTCTAAAGAGTTGTCCCATCACTCTGAAACTGTGCTCCTCTCTTGTCTCTCTTACTATTGGGAACATTTTCTCCATTCCACTCTTTCTTTTTACCAAGATCCTCAATATCCTCTAAGTTTCAATCAGATCCCCCCTCATCCCTCTGAACTCCAGCCCCAGGATCATTCTTATAAACTTTGTCTGAACCCCCCACAATGTCAGCACATCTTCCCTTAGACGCGGGGCCCAAAACTGCTCACAATATTCCAAATATGATCTGACCAGAGCCTTATTCGGCCTCAGCAGTTTCTGCTTTTGTTTCCTAGTCCTCTAGAAATGAATGCCAACATTGCATTTGCGTTCTTAACTGCCAAAGGACCTGCATGTTAACATTAAGAGAATCCTGAAGTAGGATTCCCTTTTGTTTCAGATTTGTTTCAGATTTCTGAACCCTTTCCCTGTATGGAAAATAATCTACACCTCTATTCTTCCCACCAAAATGTATAACCTCACACATTTTCCCCACGCTATATTCCATCTGCCTCTTCTTTGCCTACTTCCTAGCAGGTTCAAGTCATTTTGCATCCTCCCTGCTACCTCAACGCTATTTGTCCCTCGACCTATCTTTGTGTTGTCTGCAAACTTAGCAACAATGCCTTCAGTTCCTCTGTCCAGATTGTTAGTGTATAATGTGAACAGTTGTAGACCCAGTATTGACCCCTGTAGAACTCCACTCATCATGGCTGCCATCTTCACCCTTTATCACAACTGTCTGTCTTCTGCCAGTCAGCCAATCCTCTATCCATGGCAGTACCTTGTCTCTAATACCATGGGCTCTTATCTTATTTAGCAGACTCCTGTGTGGCACCTTGTCAAAAGCCTTATGGAAATCCAAATAGATCATTTCCACTGGTTCTCCTTTTGACTAACTTACTTGATACCACCTCAAAGAATTATAACAGATTTGTCAGGCATGACCTTCCCTTGACAAAGCTGTGATGACTCTGCCCTATTTCACCATGCATTTCCAAGTACACTGCAGTCTCATCCTTAGTAATGGACTCTATGATCTTGCCAACAATTGAGGTCAAGCTAACAGGCCTACAGTTTCCTGTCTTCTGCCTCCCTGCCTCCTTAAACAGGGTTATTATTTTAGCCATTTTCCAGTCTTCTGGAACCCTCCCTGACTCCAGTGATTCCTGATAGATCACCACCAATGCCTCTACAATCTCTTCAGCTATCTCTTTCAGACCCCAGGGGTGTAGTCCGATTGGTCCAGGTGATCTATTCACATTCAGACCTTTCAGCTTCCCGAGCCCTCCTTCTTAGTGATGGCCATGACACTTGCCTCTGCCCCTGATTCTATTGAAGTTCTGATATGTAGCTGATGTGTTTCACTGTGAAAACTGATGCAAAGTAGCTGTTCAGTTCCTCTTCCACTTCTTTGTCCCCCATTGACTTCTCCAGCCTCATTTCCCAGTGGTCCAATGTCCATTCTTGATTCTCTCTTACCTTTCAGATATGTGCTTACACTCATTTCATCTTTTTAAATTATCCTCTGCTGGTTTTTAAAGGCTTCCCACAAATCTTCACCGCGCTGTATGTTTTTCTTTCCTTTTCCTGTTATGCTGTCTCATCCTCCCCTTAGTATGTTTGTTGTGGCTGTTCAGGACATTGGTGAGGCTGCTTTTTAGAAGACAGCATATGATTCTGGTTGCTGTTCTATCACAAGGAAGTAGTTAAACTCAAGAGGGTTCAGAAAATATTTCCAAGGCTGTTGCTGGGTCTAGAGAGTTTGAGTTACGGAGAGAGGTTGAATAGGCTGAGTCTTTTCTCCCTGAAGCTTTGGAGGCTGAGGGGTGACATTATAGAGGTTTATAAAATCATGAAGGGTATGGATAGGGTGAATAGCCAAGGTCTTTTTCCTAGGATGGAGGAGTCCAAACTAGAGGACATAGGTTCAAGGTGAGATGGGAAAGATTTAAAACGAACCTGAGGGGTAACTTTTTTTTCAGAGGGTGTTGCATGTATGGAACGAGCTGCCAGCAGAAGTGCTGGAAGTGGGCACAATTACAACATTTAAAAGACATCTGAATGGGTATATGAATAGGAAAGGTTTGGAGGGATATGGGGCAAGTACAAGAAAATGGGACGAGGTCAGACTGGGATATCTGGTCGGGGTGAATGAGTTGGATTGAAGTATCTTTTTGGACTGTATGAATCTGTGACTTGGACTCTTCCTTCTTCCATCGGATGAATTTCTGCTGTACCTCCTGAATCAGTCCTAGAATTTCCTTCCTTTGCTGCTCCACTACATTCCCTATTTAGGGTCCCCTTCCAGTCAACTCTGGTCAGCTCCTCCCTCATGTCTTTGTAATTACCTTTACCTAATTGTAATGCTGTTACATCTGATTCCAGCTTCTCCCCCTCAAACTGCAGGGTCAATTCTATCATACAATGGTCACTGCCCTGTAAGGGTTCCTTTCATCCTTATCAGCTCCCCAATCCAGTCTTCCTTGTTGCACATCACTAAATCCAGAATTGCCTGTTCCCTAGTGGGTCTACCACAAGCTACTTCCAAAACAAAATCTTGTAGACATTCCACAAATTATTCTTCTTGAGAGCCACTACTGACCTGATTTTCCCAGTTCACCTGTCCTTTGGAAGTCCACCATGATTATTGTAATAGTGTCTTTCTGACATGCCTTTTCAACCTCCTGGTTTATTTTCTTCCCCATATCCTGACTATTGCTAGGGGGTCTGTACACAACTCCCATCAGGGTTATGTTCCCTCTTGCAGTTCCTCAACTCTAACCACGTGCCTTCTGACACGATATCACTTCTTGCTAATGATTTAATTTCATTTCTTACTAACAAGGCAACCCTTCCCCTCTGCTCATCTGTTTGTCTTTTCAGTGGGAAGTGTATCCTTGGATATTTAGTTACCAGCCCTGATCCCCTTGCAGCCTTTCTGTGATGCAATATCGTACCCACCAATTTCAATCTGTGACATGCTCATTTCCCTTGTCTTGTCTTGTATACTGTATGTATTTAATTACAACACACTAAGCCATGTGATCACTAAATTCTGGATTTAGTGATGTGTAACAAGGAAGACTGGATTGGGGAGCTGAAAGATGAAAGGAACCCTTACAGGGCAGTGACCATTGTATGATAGAATTGACCCTGCAGTTTGAGGGGGAGAAGCTGGAATCAGATGTAACAGCATTACAATTAGGTAAAGGTAATTACAAAGACATGAGGGAGGAGCTGACCAGAGTTGACTGGAAGGGGACCCTAAATAGGGAATGTAGTGGAGCAGCAAAGGAAGGAAATTCTAGGACTGATTCAGGAGGTACAGCAGAAATTCATCCTACGGGAGAAGGAAGAGTCCCTTTGTGTAGTTGTCCCCTTATTTGCTAGTGTCTGTCTTATTACTTTCTCTGGAAACTCCAACCTCCTGCTGACCAGGAACTCCCTCCTTCCCTAGTACTGGTGCCATTGAGCATATGAAATTGGAAAACGTTCTTGAATCGTTCTCAGGATGTGGTTGCATTATTTTATGCTGTTGTAGTGTCAGTCATTGTAGATTGGTTCTGCCTTATTGGACAGATTGTTTTCTAATGTTAAAACAATGATTGCTGAGCCTGAATTATTGCGTGCAAAACGAACGTGACTTCTGTTTCGTCTCAGATCGTGAATGTTGCTTATAATAATGTTGTATGATTTGGTTGGACATGTTTTCTTAGTACTCTCTTCCACATTTCCAAGTGTTGGTATTTTTCTCTTGTACACAAACATACTGTCCTGTTTGAAGCTGAGGAATTGTCGACACACTGATCGTGTTTCTGCATCGTTCTCTGACTCCTCTCGAAGAAACAATATGAAATCGAAGGATATTATGAACTTGTATTCCAAACATAAGTTATAGCTGAAGGTACATAGGTTCCTCCTTGGAGATTAGCTCACACATTCAGTGAAGTCTTGAAGTGTTACTGAATTGCCTTACATTTCATGAACACTGTTTCTACTCGACACAATACTGTGTCCGCTCATTTGATTGTAGATAATGTGGAAAGAATATGTTATGCTGGGCTCCCATTGCCTGCACATTTTTTAGAATGGTTTGCTGACATATTGAGGACTGTTGTTTGACACCATCTGCTGTGGGCTGCCAAACAACATATTAAAGTTAGCAGCTAATGTGTCAGCATCTGTGGTGGTAATACTATAGTAATCTATCACTAATATTTAATCTGTGCCTTGGGAATAAATACTGCTTGTCCTCAAATGATATTTCTCAATAGGCCTCATCTGCATATGACCAAATGGAATGTACTTCATGTGTTCGAGCCATGGTGATAGTTCAGCTTTTGTACCCAGTCATCATCCGCTGTTGAATTTGTTCTGCTTGGTCATGACCTAAGTGAACAACAACAATATGAAGATTGAATATGAGGTGGAGGACAATAAGGTCTAATTGTAGATCCAAGGGCACATCTTTCAACATTGGCTGGGTTCAGAAGCCGACTCAGTGTCAAGTTATCATCTTGGAATCTGGTTTGCACTATTCCTCTCATTCGGAACCCTTGAATTTTGACAGATGCAGAGCTGTAGTAGTGCACTTGTATGGTTTCTTATGAATGATTTTCAACAGCTTGTGATTAGTATGGATTAAAAGATATTTGTTGAACAGTATGAGTGGAATCACTTCATTTGAAATGCCTAGTGCCAGAATCTCCCTTTTGTTATTAGAATATTCTGATTGGGTCATAGTGAGGACTTGGAGCCAAATGTGACAGACTCATGTAATCATCTAACAGACATTTAAATATATCTACCTTCAGAATGGTAGGTTTAGATCGGTCGTGATACTGATGTATGCAGTTGCTGAAGGAGAAGATCCTTCAAGGTACCAAAGATGTGGCCGTCTTGTCGCAGGAAATGTTTATTGTTAAGTAGAAGTTCTCAGTAGGCAGAGACTTCACAAAGCCTGGATTTTGTGCTGATAGGGAGTTGAAAGGCTGAGGCATCTCTGCAAGTTGTTGTTAACCTGAGGTGTAGGCATCTTCTAGGTCAAATGGTTGAGTGCCTTCAACCAAAACATTTCTTTGGCTTGTATTAATCTGACAAACAACTGGTGATAAGGGCAAAGCTAAGTCTCTTCGCCACATCCATGAATTTGTGGAGATTGCTTGTGCTTAGTCTTCCCTGGGACTGCAATGTCGTCAGCAATGCAAAGATCAGCTGGAACAATATCTACAGTTCAGTCCATGAGCTGAAAGATGTCCTGACTCTGAGCCAGAATGGTAGTTGTAAGAAGCAACAGCTACCAAAATGTGTCCAGAGGTAGTAAGCTCTTTTGACATGGATGAATGATGCACAGACCAATGGCTTTTTGTTTTTGCATTTGACTCCGAGTACTTGGCAGTGGAGAGTTTGGGAATGAGTTCCTTGCAGGGGAATTTTGTGAACATTTTTCAGTGTGAGATTCAGTCACTTGCCATCTAAGCAGAGGTGCATAGTGATGAAACCTTTCAGATAGTATTGTTGTGTACCATTCTGATCCTATCCTTTTCATGGACACTATTTGGAAGCAGAGTCGATGCTGGGCTGGAATGTAGTGATGCATCACCATACAAATTGCCAATGGCATCAAACCAATCTGGAAATAGATTTGTGCGATCATTGGTGTATTCAGTTTTTCTGTCTGTGATCCTTTGCATCATAATGGATGTTTTTGCCACCTTCTGGATCATTACAATGCAAAGATCCGTGAACATTGGCAAATTAGCAATGGCTGTGCCACTCTGTTTGCTAGTGTAAACATTTTTGGTATCCATCCAGAGGTACCATATTGAAATTTGAGAGTACAAATGCTAACGCATGGAATAGTGGATCCATTTATAGGCAATAACTTTATTGTGTGTAAGTTTCACCGCACTGTGCCTTTTTCTTGCATCTTCTTTCTAATCTGCCTGTTCAGTGATGTAATGTCACACCTTTGGAGCAGGTGGGACTTGAATCATGGTCTCTTGGCTCAGAGGCAGGAACATTACCACTCTGCTGCAAGAGCCCTGTCCATTTCCCTGCTTATATTGCATCCAGGATTCGTAACAGCTTTTTCATGTCTATTTGTCTGCGCAATATATAATCTCAATCATAGTGAATGCTTCAGCTCTTCTAGCATCAACAAGGTGTATTAAATTGACTACATGTACAAGTTTGGTTAGGATGTGGAAGCTGCTTTTACAGATGCTTCTTAAATTATCTTTAACATGTTTGTGCTTCATAGGTGTAACCTTGGTGTAACGTCCTTTGTTTTGAACTTTAAATCCTATCTATGTGTTATTCTTAGGTTTTGTGCTATATCTTGGACATGTCCTGAATATTACACTTTCTCCACATCTTTGCCTAGTGACCTTTTGTGATTGAAAGCTTGTATGTATTGTAGAACGCTCAATACTGTTTAGGTAAATGCGTTTAACCTGACCTGGATGCTTCATTCAATTTGTTTACTGTTGCCATTGTTGTGAAATCATGAGATTGGCAGCATTGTTATCCTGCAATTATGGCTTTGAACCTTCATCCATTTTTCAATAGGGAGCCCTTTCGCTTTATCTAGGTGCTTTCCAAAAGGACTTGGTGTTGAAGCTATTAACAGGCTGATTCTTTCAGCCAATTCTTCTTTAAAGTCAGACTCTGCTGACATCTGGCCACAAACTGGACAGTTGTTTAGCTGAATTCCTTTATGTGGGATATGAACTGACATCTGTGAATCTTCAGGCTTACCTTAACTTTGATCTAATCCTCTTACAGATTTAAAGGCCTTTTTAAGGGTTTGTTGCCATTAGTATAGAAACCTGAGAAATTAATCCTTCTCAACCCTTCATTGTCTAGAACATCAAAGTGTTTGACCACTTTCTTTTCTTTATTAAGTATGTGACAGAGATGTACAGCATGGAAACAGACCCTTCGGTTCAACCTGTCCATGCCGACCAGATATCCCAACCCAATCTAGTCCCACCTGCCAGTACCTGGTCCATATCCCTTCAAACCCTTCCTATTCATACACCCATCCAAATGCCTCTTAAATGTTGCAATTGTACCAGTCTCCACCACTTCCTCTGGCAGCTCATTTCATACACGCACCACCCTCTGTGTGAAAACGTTGCCCCTTCGGTCTCTTTTATACCTTTCCCCCATCACCCTAAACCTATGCCCTCTAGTTCTGGACTCACGCACCCCAGGGAAAAGTCTATGTCTATTTATCCTATCCATGCCCCTCATAATTTTGTAAACCTCTATAAGGACACCCCTCAGCCTCCGACGCTTCAGAGAAAACAGCCCCCAGCCTGTTCAGCCTCTCCCTATAACTCAAATCCTCCAACCCTGGCAACATCCTTGTGAAACCTTTCTGAATCCTTTCAAGTTTCTCAACATTTTTCCGATAGGAAGGAGACCAGAATTGCACGCAATGTTCCAACAATGGCCTAACAGATGTCCTGTACAGCCACAACATGACCTCCCAACTCCTGTATTCAACACTCTGACCAATAAAGGAAAGCATACCAACCGCCTTTTTCACTATCCTATCTACCTGCGACTCCACTTTCGAGGAGCTATGAACCTGCACTCCAAGGTCTCTTTGTTCAGCAACACTCCCTCGGACCTTACCATTTAAGTGTATAAGTCCTGCTAAGATTTGCTTTCCCAAACTGCAGCACCTCATATTTATCTGAATTAAACTCCATCTGCCTCTTCTCGGCCCATTGTTCCATCTGATCAAGATCTTGTTGTAATCGGAGGTAACCTTCTTCGTTGTCCACTACACCTCCATTTTTGGTGTCATCTGCAAACTTACTAAATATACCTCTTATGCTCGCATCCAAATAATTTGTATAAATGACAAAAAGTAGAGGGCCCAGCACCGATCCTTGTGGCACTCCACTGGTCACAGGCCTCCAGTCTGAAAAACAACCCTTCACCACCACCCTCTGTCTTCTACTTTGAGCCAGTTCTGTATCCAAATGGCTAGTTCTCCCTGTATTCCGTGAGATCTAACCTTGCTAATCAGTCTCCCATGGGGAACCTTGTTGAATGCCTTACTGAAGTCCATATAGATCACATTTACTGCTCTGCCCTCATCAATCATCTTTGTTACTTATTCAAAAAACTCAATCAAGTTTGTGAGACAAGATTTCACACACAAAGCCATGTTGACTATCCCTAATCATTTCTTGCCTTTCCAAATACACGTACATCCTGTCCCTCAGCATTCCCTCCAACAACTTGCCCACCACTGATGTCAGGCTCACCAATCTATAGTTTCCTGGCTTGTCCTTAGCACATTTCTTAAACAGTGGCACCTCGTTAGCCAATCTCCAGATTTCCAGCATCTCACATGTGACTATCGATGATCCAAATATCTCAGCAAGAGGCCCAGCATTCCGTTCCCTAGCTCCCACAGAGTTCTCGGGTACACCTGATCAGGTCCTGGGGATTTATCCGCTTTTATGCATTTCAAGACATCCAGCACTTCTACCTCTGTAATATAGACATTTTTCAAATTGTCACCATCTATCTCCCTAGAGTTTATAGCTTCCATGTTCTTTTCTACAGTAAATACTGATGCAAAATACTCGTTTAGTTTCTTTCCCCATTTTTTGCGGCTCCACACAAAGGCTGCCTTGCTGATTTTTGAGGGGCCCTAATCTCTCCCTTTTGTCCTTAATGTATTTGTAAAAACCCTTTGAATTCTCCTTAACTCTATTTGCCAAAGCTATCTAATGTCCCCTTTTTGCCCTCCTGATTCCCCTGTTAGGTATACTCCTACTGCCTTTATAGTCTTCTAAGGATTCACTCAATCTATCCTGTCTATAACTTACTTATGCTTCCTTCTGTTTCTTAACCAAAACCTCAATTTCAATTAAGTAGAATTTCATCCTTTGCTTAAATATTTGGAATTCTGTTAGGAGCTTAGTAGCTTGCAACTCTATGTTGAGAATGTTGTTATTCATTGTGGTTTTTATATCAGCTATTTGTATCCTTGCTGTACTTGCAGAGAATTGAAGAACTGTTGCTGAGCTGGCACTCTGAAATTCACTTTGCTGCTTTCTTTTACAAGAGTCGGTACCATTTCCTCTCATTGTTCTGAGAGCGGATACAGTACGGCACTTTTCAGCTGTTTCTATTTTGAAATGTTTCATGTCAGTGGCTGTACTAACTGTGGATTGCAATTGCATTGATTTCAGTAGAACTTGGGATGAGCACTATTTTTGCCAAATGGGGTTTTATGCCTCTTCCTGAAAATTTAAAATGGTGGAATTGAGGCATGTTTTGACAGAACGACATTGAAAAACATCACAATTGACTGTGCTGTTTATCTCCTGGCTCGGAACCACTACAGCATCATTAGTAAAATGTTCCCAGCTTTCTATCATCGGGTCTGAATAAATTTTCAGTTACTTTTTCTCTTTGTCCATCCATTTTGACTTAATGGATCACCCAGTTTTGAATGCAATGTACTCTCAGATCATTCTTCTCCTGAGGACGTGGCTGCACTACCGAATAAACTGAAGCACTTTCATTCTGTTGCTTGTAGATTTCTGTCCTAGAACTGGTAATGTAGCTGTCACAATGATGGCTTCAGAATGACCACTTTTTTTTGTGTATGTCACATGACATGACCTCTTACTGATATCATCTTTTAGGTCTCTTGAAGGTATGTGTTTGTGTGATCATTAGATACTTGCAACATTACAATACACAGAACATCAGGAGAGCATTGAACCATATTCACAATGAATGCAATAGTGATATTGACTAATTTAGAATTAGTTGAACTCTTGAACTAAGCGTTTTCTTCCTTTTGACTTGCACACAAGTGAATTGGCTGACTAGCAGCAAACCATTCTTCTGCAGAATTCAGAAGCATAAGTATACTTACGGTATTGAATAGTAAAGATAATGGGTGGATTTCTTTGGCCCAGCAGTGAAGTGAAGACTCTCTTAATGTTGATCTCCTTCAGCTGAGGGGCTGAGCATTCTCTCTGGAACCCATTTTTCCTTTTATTGCCATGTAGTAATCCTGTAGTTGACATATTTGATTGCAATGTTCTTTACTACTTTAGCTCCATGCTAAAAATGTGTCAGAGCAGCCAAACACATTAAGGAATCTTTCATTGGCACCAATCCCCAACACCTACTCCCAACTGGAAATTAAAGCATTTTTTTTTTTAAAATGAGGCAATATTATTGAGATATGCATACAAGAAGAAGGGTGAAACTAATATATGCTGAGAACTTGTGTTTAAAAATGTGTTAAATGGTTTATTGATTTTAAACTAAGCAGTCCAGTTTTTTAGGCCAAGTTTTATAAATTGCTGTTTTTATAAACCCAATTACACCTGAATCAAACGGTGTATTTTTGTTTGAGCGGGGACAGAAATTCTACCTTTGATAGCATATTGGAATATTGGATCCATTTACAGGCAATGAGCATATAATGGTTGGGTTTCACCACCCTCTTCCATTTTCCTGCATATTTTGCATTTAGGATATGTAACGGAACAATGTTATTACCCCCCCCCCACCAAAAAAATCCATGTGATGTCATGGTGGATGGTGCTTAAGGCACTCTTTAGACCCTTATGTCTTTGATTCTGACATCTGAAAGTTGAATGGAGTGCAGCCTGAATCACTGACTGCAATTTCAGGATTTCTGTGCTAACCTGCAGAAGCCCCAGGTAGTGAGTTCTGATGTAATGCATGATTCGTCAATGCAAATTGGGTATAACGCGATTGACAAATTGTGGGCGCAGATTGGATAACATAAACTTTCTACTGAACGGGTATAGCGATTTTCTTTAGCAATATTCTACAGCATGATTTTCTATAGTGGTTTTCCATAGCGCGAGGTTGGAGAGGAATACAACCGTTACGTTGTACAAGAACGCACCGCATTGTAAAGTACAGATAGTCATACAGATGTACAGCACGGAAGCATACCCTTCGGTCCAACTCGTCCATACCCACCAGATATCCCAACCCAATCTAGTCCCACCTGCCAGCACCCGGCACATATCCCTCCAAGCCCTTCCTATTAATATACCCATGCAGATGCCTTTTAAATATTGTAATTATACTAGCCTCCACCACTTTCTCTGGCAGCTCATTCCGTACACGTACCACTCCCTGCGTGAAAACGTTGCCCCTGAGGTCTCTTTTATATCTTTCCCCTCTCACCCTAAACCTATACCCTCTAGTCTTGAGGCATAATGTTGACAAACACTGTTGGTTCCACTCCATCCCCTAAAACCCATTGCAAGGATTGTTTTTCCATTTTAGCGAAGTTCAGGAAGTGTAGGTGGTAAAACCTGACAGTTACCCTCAGAAAGGGCCCATGAAACAACAGAAGGAAAGATCCAAGATTACTACCCTGCACCATCATGTTTCTAAACTAATTGATCATTGGTTAAATGCTTGTTTTGCAAAGCTGTTACAGAATGAGGATAATGCTGGTAATTATATGGAGATGCTGGTTCATATTCATAAATTCTAAGTTTTCTCATTTTATAGCAGCTGCCCTAATGAGATTGGACTGATGGCTGACAAACCGAAGAAGAACAAAAAGAAGCTGCAAGCACAATCGAGGCTACCAAGCTTGGAAACCGATTCCATGTCGTCTGAGATTCAGCAGAAGGAGAAGACTCTGCAACTCACCAGGTGATTTCAGTTGCTTCTATTTGCAATTGTTCAAAAACATGTAAAAGCTGAATACTGTTTGTGCACATTTTATGAACTTTGCAAAACATTCATTTGTTTTCAGGAAAATATTTTTTAACTGAATTTGTTGTGAGTCAAACTCTAGCTGTGTAAGTCTCCAATAGCAGTTGAGCAGATAACTCCCAAGGTCTCAGTTCTGGTTAATCTGATAGAGACCAGGAGAGAGCATTAAGGTTCGAGTGTGTCCTATAAAGACATAAGGGTCTGGAAGTACTAAAATGTGCCTTAAGCACCACCACCATGATGATGTCATATGGATGTTTTGGGGAGAACAGTTTAGGATTGTGGAAGAATAAAATGTAAGATCCAGCCCTTCCATCTAAGAGGTCCTCCTCTTAAATATCTATTGCATCATTGTAATCAATAATTAGTTGCTACTAAGTTACTACTTCATAGAATCCCCATAGTGCAAAAGCAGGCCATTCAGCTCATCAAATCCACACCAAGCTGCCAAAGAGCATCCCCCCGACCCATCCCCTACCACATCCCTGCATTTCCCCATAGCTAATCCACCTAACCTACAGACTGTGAGCAATGTAGCATAACCAATCCACCTGACCTGCACATCCTTGGATTGTACAAGGAAACCGGAGCACCCGAAAGAAACCCCCGCTGATACGGGGAGAATGTGCAAACTCTACACAGACAGTCATCTGAGAGTGGAAATCGGACCCAGGTCCCTGATGTTGTGAGGCAACAGTGCTAACCACTGAGCCACACTACCCACCTCTTTTTCATACAACAGCCTCTTCTAGTTAGATCAGTAAGTGGTTTTCCTCTACCCTATCAGACCAAGCAGCTCTTGTCGAACCACTCCAGGAAAGAGGATGGAGGAAGCAAACCTGCCACATGGTGAGACTGCCCTGGTTTGAGTGTACAAAATCAAAGTCCTAACCTTTCATCTTGAATTCATCTTTCTCTTTTGAATAAACTCAGCAGCAGCAGAGTGGGTCTGTTGGATTTAGCTGTAATGACAATGGAAATGAAAATGATTTATGTGATGGGTTTTGTTTTGCTTTATTCAGATCACTGGCATTTGATTTGCCTAGTTCAAAAAATGAAGATGAGCCATATACTGGAAGACGACGATCCTCCTCTGTAAGTAGCTTATTCATCTTCTGTAAGTAGCTTATTCATCTTCTGTACAGTTTTGTGTCTAGTCACAACTGTAAAGCTAGAGAGAAAACTGCAAATGCACAGAAGGATTGACTGTGACATTGCAAGTAAGTCCAAAGATGGCAGCCCGGTGACTCAGTGGTTAGCACAGTTGTCTAACAATGCCAGAGACCTGTTTTCAGTTCCAGCCTCTGGCGATTGTTTGTTAGCACACTCTCCCTGTGTCTGGGTGGGTTTCCTCTGGGTCCTTCCACAGTCCAAACGTGTGCAGGTCAGGTGAATTGGTCATGCTAAATTGTCCAGTGTTCAGAGATGTGTTGGTTAGGTGCATTAGTTGGGGGTAAATATAGAGTAATAGGGTAAGGGAATGGGTCTGGGTGTGATATTAGAGTCATAGAGATGTACAGCATGGAAACAGACCCTTTGGTCCAATCCGTCCATGCCGACCAGATATCCCAACCTAATCTAGTCCCACCTGCCAGCACCCGGCCCATATCCCTCCAAATCCTTCCTATTCATATACCCATCCAAATGCCTCTGTCCTGTACAGCCCCAAAATGATCTCCCAACCACTATACTCAATACCCTGACCAATAAAGGAAAGCATACCGAATGCATTCTTCACCATCCTATCCACCTGTGACTCTACTTTCAAGGAACTATCAACCTGCACTTGAAGGTCTCTTTGTTCAGCAATACTCCCCAGGATCTTACCATTAGGTGTATAAGTCCTGCTAAGATTTGCCTTTCCAAACTGCAGCAACTTATATTTATCTAAATTAAACTCCATCTGCCACTTCTCAGCCCATGGTCCATCTGATCAAGATCCCATTGTACTCTACTGAAGTAACCTTCTTCGCCATCCACTAGACCTCCAATTTTGCTGTCATCTGCAAACTTAATAACTATACCTCCTATGTTCCATCCAAATCATTTATATAAATTTGGATGGAACGTAGGAGGTATAGTTAGTAAGTTTGCAGATGACACCAAAATTGCCAATTTTGGTGTCATCTGCAAACTTACTAACTGTACCTCTTATGCTCGCATCCAAATCATTTATGTAAATGATAAAAAGTAGATCTTCGGAGGGTAAGTGTGGACTTGTTGGGCTGAAGGGCCTGTTTTCATACTTAGGGATTCCTAAAGAAAACTAGAGTATCCTTTTTTAATTAATAAGTCAAATGTCATTGGGGATGATTAATCTGTTCATAAATGTTAAGATCACATCCTAACTGGAATATGACAATATATAAAAATATTTAGTTGTCGCTGCAGCTCTTTTTGTAAATTATTTCACTCACCTGACAAAAAAAAAATCATACAGCACATTTGGAGGCTGTTGTCTATCACTGATTAGTGTGGTGTCTGAGGTGTTAAAATGTATAGTTTAATCAGTCTGTGCTAAACATAACGTTTTGAGACAACATTTATCAATACACTATTTTGAATTCAGGGGTAGAATTTGAAGGCCCTGTGGGGCTTGAACATCTACCTGTTTCAATGATATGATATGCTGTGGCCCATTTTTTCAGGAAATCCATTTGAGATGGGTGTCAGTGCTGTTTACTGCACAGCTGGGGCATCCACCTCCAGAGAGCATTGGGAACTTGCTGAGGTACCTTCTCCTGGTCAAAGTCTGTGACTGAATCTCATGATTAACTCTTCTTAAAATAAAAGAACTTTCAAAGTGCTTTTCTTAAAATACTCCCATTCATGTTGCAGTTGATGTTTGCATCCGCTGCACTCCCTAATGCCACGACACAAATGCAGGCAAATGTATTGTATTTATGAATTTCTTCAGCTCAGAATACATTTCATTGGGGTGGAATGGTATATTGCTGCCTCTGTCTCTTGAAAATCTTGACTGTCAAAAATAAGGAAACTGGCATAGTCTAATCCAAATTTCTACTATCTGTCCTGATTACAGTTTTTGCACCAAATTAAAAGCCAGCTACTTTTAAACACTGTTTCATACATATGTAAGAAAGGGCAACATGATGGCTCAGTGGTAAGCACTGCTGCCTCGCATCAGGGACCTGGGTTTGATTCCACCTTCAGGTGACTGCCTGTGTGGCATACATTCTCCCTATGCCTGCGTAGGTTTCCTCCAGGTGCTCCGGTTTTCTCTCTGTGCCAAGATGGATGGATTGGCCATGCTACATTGCCTGTAGTATCCGGGATAGATGGATTAGCCATGGGAAATGAAGGGTTACAGAGAAAGGGCAGGTTATTCTTCAGAGAGTCAGTGTGGACTCAATGGAACAAATGGCCTGCTTCCACACTGTAGGATTCTATGAACAGTTATGTACTGCAGTTTTAACTATCGTCCAATTCTGTTGTGCATGTTTCTGATCTAGCTAAGTTTTGTGTTTCTATAAAATTGTTTTTTTTTGTCCCCCATAGGTTGTCAAGTTGAATGCCACATTTTACAAACAATTTAAAGACTTAAATGAGAATGTGATTGACAGTAAGTTTCTACATCTGGGATCAATAGGGGCTGGGGTTTCCCAAAGGTTCTGTAATATGTATCCTAGCTTTGTGTAAATCAATAATAATGTGGAGTAAAGATTTTCCAGAGCAATTTATATTTGCATTAAAGTATTGATAGTTTCATCATAATTCAGTAATGTTCCTAGATATAATAGAACATAGGATCCTGGCAATCTAAATTCAGAGGGTTTTATATGATTAGTAATTTAACTAGTTCCTATTTCCTGATAGGTTTCAAGTGTGCTTTGCATAAGGAAGTCCCATACCATGGCAAGATGTATGTGTCTGCCAACCATATCTGTTTCTACAGCAACATATTGAAAGAAATAAAGGTACATTTCATTTTATTTTTAAAAAAACCTTAAGTGTAATAAAAACAAAGTGCTAGAGAAACTCAGTAGGTCTAGCAACACCCATGGAGAGAGAAACAGAATTAATATTTTGAGTCCAATGCAACTCCAGAACTGAAAGGAACTACAAAATTGTTGTTTATGCTAATGACAAAGGAGAGGAGGAGAAAGTGGAACGGATGATGAGCATGCGTAGTGCAAAAGAAAATAATGGTGGTAAAAGAGTGATAGATGTATAAAGTTAGTGTAAATGTTAGCTATGTAAAGGAGAATATCAGTCTGGTCTGCTGAGAGCAAAGCCAACAAGACACACACACGACATTGCCAAGGGAGGACAAAAAATGGAGTATGTACAATAGAGGTCATACACTTGTACAGCTCATTATTGCGTCCTGGAAGCTGTAAAGAGCCTAAGCAGAAAATGAGGTACTGTTCCTACCACTTGCTTTGAAGTTTGTTGGAATACTGCAACAGGCCAAGAATGGAAAAGTGTGTGAGAGCAAGGTGGTTTATTGGAATGGAAACAATTAACAGGTCCATTTCCAATGGACAGAGTGAAGCTGTTCTGTAAAGTGGTAAGCCAGTCTGTGTTTGGTCTCACCAAGGCCACATTGTGAGCAGCAAATACAGTAGACTATGTTGAAAGAAGTACAAATTATTTAAATTAGTGGCCTGAAATAGATACATGATGATGAACAAACATCTTGGTCATGTTGGTTGAATCTCATGTTGAATGTTGTGCAATGGAGCAAATGCATTTAACCTCCTGAGAACAAGGCAAGTTCCTACTTCATTAACTTGGAAATTGGACAATCTGATCCCTATTCCCCTCTCTCCATTTTGATGAAATTATACCTGGAAGTAGAGCATGGTAAGAGAAAGTTACATCTGATAGAGGATGTTGTTGTAAAGTAGCAGAATACAGATACTTGACTTTTTTTCCTTGTTTGTATGTTTAGCTCATGGTTCCAGTCACAACAGTGATTTCATTGAAGAAACAAAACACTGCCCTCCTTGTTCCCAATGCCTTGTGTGTCAAGACGACAGAAGGAGAGAAGGTAAGTTAAATTTCTCAGATTCCATTCATTTATGCTTTTTAATTGCAATAAATTACCTGCATCTCCAGTGAATCCTATTTGTTTTAAATGTCAAACTTTATAATTTTCAAACAGGCTGGAGCTGTCCGTGTTTTTATCATTTCACCTACTAGGAAGCCTGTTGATTAAGAGATTTTAAAAAGGAAAAATCTATAAATGCTGGAATTCTAAATTTAAAGAGCATCTGAAATGAAAAAAATAACCAAATAATACTGGTTCTGGTGAAATTGAACTGTCTGAAACATTAACCTGTCTTTCGGTTTTGGATATAGCTGAATTAATTATGTATTTCTAGCATTTAAACTTACTTTACCATTAAGGATAAAGTATAAATGTAAGTGTTTATGTTGACAAAGTCCCAGAGAACCATAGGGCTGCTGCTGTCTCATTACAGAGAGATGACTGGTATTGGTTTGACCTGAGGGTGACCACATCTTGGATGAGGGATGAAGTTGATAAGGTGGACATTCATGGTGGCATCAGCTGGTACAGAAATTGAACCTGCGCTGTTGGCATCACTGCAGTTGTCCAACCAACTGAGCTAGTCAATCCCCAAACATTTATCCGACAACAGCGGCGTCACTTAGAATTAGTGTGCTTCTAACCGATGCGGCAGTATGAATCCAAAGTCAGGGTCAGACCTCATATCAGATTGCGATGGAAGTTCATTCTGGGAATGTGGGTATTGCTGGCAAGCCTGGGATTTATTCACCTGAACTTGGTGGTAGATCGTCCTGGGCAACTGCAGTCTCTGTGGCAAAGAAGCTTCAAAAATATTGCACAGAGTTAGCAATTTATAACAACTTAGCATTTGAGAGAATACAGTGCATGATGAATGGGACAGTAGCTACATGAGGCCAGATCCAAGCAAGTTTCTTTCTGTAACAGTCACTAATGAGTTAGGTTTGTACACCATTTATTTCCAGGAAACTAATCTTGCTTTGCTATTTTTTTTCTTGAAGCATCTGTTTGGATCATTACGGTCAAGGGATGTGACATTTAAAGTTCTGAAGAGCGTTTGTACCCATCTTGAGGTATTATCTCTATCATCCTTGACTTATTTATTAAAAAATAAAACTCAAGTCCTTGTTTTGGAAACCTCCTGTATAAAAATCTAATTAGTGCATTTGTTTAACCTAATTAGTGCAATTTCTACTATTATATTATTAGCATTTAATTGCATTTGTTCTGTAAGTCTCAATTAATAACAAAATGTTTTTGTTATTAGAATGGAAGTCCCACTAATAGCCCTCGGGTTTCAATAAATGAAAGTAGCTTTAGTACAGATTCCAAAAACTCTCAGGTAAGATATATAGTTGGACGGACTTATTTAAAATGATTTCAGTAATACTGGAAATGTTTTAAAGTTTTAGCTGTAAAGTATGAGATTATGTACCTAAATGTAGTTTTTGGCTTTGTTTTGCTATTTGCAATCTCACACTACTGCTATTTAAGACAGCAAAGACTTCCAGCGTAACCTTTGTATGGCAACCTGATTCCATAATAAATTCAGAAATTAACATTGCAAAGCTGATTATTAGTGATTGCCTCTATATATGATAAAGACAGATTTTCTTTCTCCCACAGGAGAATCAGTCCAGCTTTGAACAAAAATGCTCAGATCTGAATTCTATTGATTGTCCTGATGCTTCCACAGAGCCAATACCAAATACAGGTTAGCAACCTTAATATGGATTTATAATGTAAGGGCCAAATAAGTCTCTCTATTTAAAAAGGATATAGCATCTGTAAAGGTATGATGTGGAGGGCTTGGTAACTGTAACCAGAGAGTTTCCTTGTGTGATACAATGCTATTAAACAATCACAATTTACATATGAATTATATCACCAGCCATCACCTTCAACCAGAACTTTTCAGAACACTTCTCTCCTTCAAGTTTGGATAATAGTCAACATTCATGCCAAAAACATCTTCCTGCCTCTCCCTTCTGAACGTCATTCATCTCCCCAACAGTCATCATGTAATCTAGATATTGAAACAAACTTGGAGAAGTTTGCGTAAGAGCTGGAATTTTTGACCATTTACCAGAAGCCCTAACCTTTTGTAATATGGCTGGCTGCCAGCTCAAAATATTTTGAACTTGATATTTAATTTCTTCTCAAAATATGAGAACAGGAAAGTTGGCTTGAGCTTCCACGTATGCTTTCAAAAATGTTAACATGTGTAGGTAATAAACATCTAATTCTGATGGAGGAGAGCACCTGTTCGAACAAGGGTTTGGTGGGGGGGTGGTGAGATAAGTAGTTTCAGTGGGTGAGACATATAATAGGAGCATACAGTTGTAACTACCAGTTATTGTCTTTTATTGTTTCATAAATTACTTTACAGAGGTGCAATAAGTTGTGTGCTACCTTTTATAAATTTGCTGTAAACCACCTGTACATTGTTCAATCTTAATATTTAGCTGCTAAGGGCCTAAGCTTGAATTCCTTCAAAACCGCCATATGCTTCACTGCCTCTGTCCTCGTGTGAGATTCTTCTTTATAACCTAAGGGTGAGAAATTGGGCTTGTTTATGCCTGTTTTTGGATGCTATAAAGTGCCTTTAGGAACTGCAAGATGGCAGACTTGGATTGAATTGTATCATTGCCAAGGGTGCAGGGAACTGCATTTAGAAACACTTGCTTTCAATCAGATCCTAACGTTAGTCAGTGTACAATACTGGTTTTCTGCTCATGATGCCACTTATGGAACTCAATATGCCGGTTAGAACATCTTGTGTTGGTCACTGTCTTAAACTTACACAGTTGAACATGTGTCCACGAGCAGAAAGGAGCCCCTCCAGCATTTGAAGCAGCCATCAGCTCTCTCGCTGGTTGCTGCAAGTGTTTGGTGTTCTCTATAGTTGTTTCAAATTGGAAAGCTTACAGCCAGTTGTGCAGTAGATTGTTGAAGGACCATTTGGAATATACAGCATGGAATCAGCCCTTCGGCCCAACATGTCCATATCGAACAGTTTTCCTAAACTGAACTAGTTCCATTTGCCTACCTTTGGCCCATATCCTTCTAAACCATTCCTATCCGTATCCAAATGTCTTTTCGATGTTGCAATTGTACCTGCCTCTACCCCCGTTTCCTCTGTCAGGTCATTCCATATACTTTGCTTTTAATTGAGAGGACCCATTCTTTGTGTTTTGCACCTTAACTTATCTCCATTTTATGTTTTTATTTTGGGTCTTTCATTGTCCTTTACAGCCCTTTTGTCTTTGACATTGGGGAGCCGCTACACCACCTGCTCTCCTCTTCTGCCTTTGTCAAAAGTATATTTTTTAAAAAATAATTTTTCCAACACCTTTTAGCTCTGAGAACTTAAAACGTTAACTCTTTCCCTTGCGTCAAATACTACCAGATCTACTGAGTCTCTTGTGTATTTTCTGTATTACTTTCAGATTTTCAGCATCTGCAGAAATTTGTTTTATTTAACTCAGTAAATGTTGTGCAATTTGTTGGTTAGGTGCGGCTGTCATGGTTGAACAGAGGTGTGTGTGTGTGTGTGTGTGTGAGAAGCTTATAGCAGTAGTACGTATGTGAAGATAAGACAAGATATGAGAGAGTCCTGATTGGTGATTATGGATGTGGTGAGGTTAGCAATATCTGAAGGTATTTGTGAAATTGGTATGGCATTTGATGTATTCACTGACCTTGGCCATTTATCATTTAATTTAATTTCTTGTGGCACTGTCTGTAATCTTTAGTTTGAATTTGACCTCCACAGGTATGGCAGCCTCTTCTTTCTAAATGTGTGGCTTGATGGAAGCCTGCACTGTCTGAGAATCTTTTAAGCCCACAGTCTCCACTTTTGTATCGTTTGCTAATATTTCTCAGGTTCGAATTTACTTCCTGTACAATCTGCTACAGCCACAATACACTTCCTGTATGAGAGGTGTGGACCAGGTTACATAATGTTGACTACTCGCTGTACTGACCTCCCAATGTGTCCAACCAATCAACAGGATAAGTGGTGTTCACTGGATGCTAATTCAAACCAGTAGGTGGTATGCTACCTGTATTGCAACAATTCTGAGGTTATCTAACTTTGTCCGTATGGCTCTCTGTCAAATGTTTTTTGATAGTCATTTCTGTAAAATGCTTTAAGACACTTTTTATAAGGCTAAATAACTAGTTAAATGCAAGTGTTTAATGTATAATGGGTACCATGAGCCTTTGTGCCAATTGTGATCCTTTTCTGCCACTCCATTGTGTCCATCAATAAGTTTTCTAGTCAGACTCTCTTGGCATGTGAAATGTTAAGTAGAAGAGGAGGACCATCAAAAGGCATCAGAGTGTTTTGCATTATTAAAGATGTTCCCTGTCCACCTTCTGATAGCAGGTCACCTGAACCTCCATAAAGAGTCACACTTGTCTTCCCTGGTGATTAGTGCATTCCAGAAGTTGGTTTTGGCAGCTGGCAAAATTGTACAAATGAGAATACCGAACCAACTGGTTTATTGGAAGATTGTGAAATGAGCACATTATTCTTCATATTGAAGTGTGGCAGAATGCTCATCAGTCAGCAAAACATGATTAGCTGTACCCACCCAAATTCCAAAAATATTTATGTGCATTGTTACACTTGCCTGGCCACATTATTGGAGAATTGTCTTTGGAATGACAGGAGCAGCAGTCATATATGAAGTTGTGTCAACATCAGTAAGGAATCCTATCTTTAATGTGGATATGTTCCTTTGCCCCTGTGCAGTGT
The DNA here is from genome assembly GCF_004010195.1 of Chiloscyllium plagiosum. NCBI lineage: Eukaryota > Metazoa > Chordata > Chondrichthyes > Orectolobiformes > Hemiscylliidae > Chiloscyllium > Chiloscyllium plagiosum. Next base: position 25,303,716 of record NC_057740.1, on the reverse strand, counting down.
GTTCACCTCGAGAGTGCAGTTAGCCATGCCCTTAGATATGCTGTTAGAGATTTTTCCAAGTGCTTCAAGTATTTTTTTCGCCCCATCCCCCTTATCTCTACTTCCCTTTGTCATTGTCTGTTTTATTAGAATTTGTTGACACTGCTAATGTTCTCTCGACACTTGATCTGCTCTGCACCTGCATCTGTAAATAGTGATGCAAATTAGAGGATGTGAGAAATTTTAAGTACTATTTTCACATCAACCCTCTCGCAGTTTTTAACCTTTTTAAGAGATGACTTATAACAGACAGGGGAGGACTAACTGTTGTTATAACAATGTGTTTGATGCATTCTACATACTTGCCAGATCCTGTGGACACAATTCTAATCTGGTCACTCTATCATTTATATATTGAGGTTTTGTTGGATTTATTTTCATTCCAAGACAATCAGAATATATTGCAGACACTGTGGGATAAATTCTGGATCAGTTGATTGGTTTCAAACTGTCATGGCTTCTGTATTACACATCAATCTGCTCTGCCACATTCCTCACATTTCCCATGATGGCAAAGTATAAAGGTGCCCATATTTCATATTACTTCCTTGTGTAAGTTCAAGAATTAATGAGAGAGACTTGGAAACTTAGGGAGAAAACTACAAAATTAGGGAAGAAGACTCTTTGCATCATCATGTGGATGTGTGCGAATATGTATTTTCATTTTTATATCCGCTGTTTAAAATCATTTTTCATCCAGTGATAAATAATCATAGACATGTTTCAATGATAAATCCCTGTGAAAGTTTCAGAAGCTCCACCATCTTTAAGAATGTTTAGGATAGAGATTGGTAGCTTTATGATTGTCATTGGCACATGGGGTTATGGGGATGGGGTATGTAAAAAGCACTGAGATGTTCAATTATTCATGATCATATTGAATGGCCTATTTCCTGTTCTGAAGTGTCTGTCACACTCCTTTTCCACATTTTGATTTAAGCTGGGAAAAACATTCATTATTCGTGTAACCAGTTTCACAGACTGAGAGTACAGGGTGATGGAGGTGGCGCAGTTGAACCAGGCAACTCCTGCTGTACCCCTGAACATTGAACAGTTCGTTCCTTCTCTTGCAAGTGCATCTTTTTTCCCTTTTCTTCCCCTTCCTTCACTCTGTTCCTTATAAATTTGCCGTGTGTAGCATCTTCTGATTCTAATGAAGGGCTACTCTTGAAACGTGGGCAAGACTAGAACTAGTAAAAGATCTTCCATTTAATGTAAAGAGGAGGAGATTTTTTTTCCTGAGTGGGTCATAAGGCTGTGGAACTCATTTCCTGAGAAATGCTTGGGGCAGGGCCCTTGAAGTTTTTTATGGCAGGGATAAATGGACTTTTGTCAAACATGGGAATCGAAGTGTGTGTGTGTGCCTCTCTCTCAGGAGAGAGGTGAGATAGAGTGAGGGGAGGCAGGAATGAGGATTGGAGGCCAACATTGGATCAGCACTATCATATTGAATGGTGGAGCAGGTTTGTGGGGGCAAATGGCCTTTTCTTGTACCTAATTTGTACTTTCATACTTTTCTTTCTTAACAGATGGTATTTGAATATTTAAATGTTTTCAGAATTTTTTTTTGTCATTTTCAGCTATTCTAATGCTTATCTGGTTTTATGGTGAAATTCCTTTCACATAACAGGACCACTAACCATGTAATTTTCCTTTTGTGTGTCTTGCCTCACAGATGCCGCTAACACGACTGGGAATGGTACTGTTCTTTGTAAGGACAACAAAGAACAGGAAGGTCAGTCTGAAGAAAGAACTTCATGCTACATTGGTAAGGATCATATTACACATACCTAGAATAGTGGAAGCAAAATGACATTTCTACTGTGTCATATTATCGAACATGAAGTGATTGTCTGTTTCGTTTGGCCATAGATGAATGCTCAACTACTCTCAGTTTAATCGGTTATGATTTGGAGATGCCGGTGTTGGACTGGGGTGTACAAAGTTAAAAATCACACAACACCAGGTTAAAAGTCCAACAGATTTAATTGGAAGCACACTAGCTTTCGGAGCGCTGTTCCTTCATCAGGAGAATGCTCGCTAGTGTGCTTCCAATTAAACCTGTTGGACTATAACCTGGTGTTGTGTGATTTTTAACTTTAATCGGCTGAGGCACATATAGTGCAAAAACCAGAATGAGACAAAATCCAATACTGTAACTGACAGTTAACTGATTCAATTGGCTTTCACAGATAATAGGGGAGTAAAGCTGTGTAATGCAAATGTCCTGTTAAAATTAATAAAAGGTCTTCGATATTCAATTAGTTTTCACTGAAATAACCAGCTCCTTGACATAATTCCAGATAACTTTATAAAAAATTGGACTAATTTTTAATTAATAATAGTACACTATTTCAGATCAGGAAGCACTACATGTTGCTTTCAATGACAGCACAAATTATACTGTGATGATGACAGTTTATGGACAAGTTGCATCCATCTCTGAAACATGTTTTTTTTTCTTCGGTGACAACAAGCTCTCCGATCTTGGTACATTTTTCAACAGGGTGTATTTAACTCAAAATCTAATCATTTTCTTACCATGGATCCTGTTTTAAAGAAACAAAGTTCAAAATTTAATTCTCAAATCATCCGTGCCTGTCTGTAATTTCTTTTTAATGATTTGGTATAAACTGAATCACCCCATACATTGATTATCTACTGGGATCTCCAAATTGGTGGGGTGCAATCATGCAGTAGCTTCCCCATTAGGCAGATAAAGGTAACAAACAGTGAGGTTACCTTCACACTTGGATAAAAAAGAAGAACCAGGAGGGAACACATTGTTCCCCCTCCCTGAGGGAACATTTAAATGCAAGAGCAAGTGTAATGAGGGGTTTAGCGATGTGCATCTTGAATAGCAAGACACAACATGTGGGAAAACTTCAGTGACTTTCTTGTTGAATAATGGCTCTGAGGAAAGATTCCCCAGATATACCTAACAAGTAGTATTTTGCCATTCAAAAGTAGGAAATAAAAGTTAATAAATTCCAATTTTGATACTTTATTTGGGCACCTTTTGAAGGTTCATATTGGGTGAAATAAGCACAAACTAGTGAAGTTTGAACTGTGATAGGACTCCAAAGCAAAGAGTGAACTCTTTGATACGTAAGCAAAAGTGAGGACTGCAGACGCTGGAGATCAGAGTCAAGACTAGAATAGTGCTGGAAAAGCACAGCAGATCAGGCAGTATCTGAGGAGCAGGAAAATCGACATTTCGGGCAAAAGCCCTTCATCAGGAATGCGGCTGGGAGACCTCCAGGGTGGGGAGATAAATGGGAGGGATGTGGGGCTGGGGAGAAGGTAGCTGAGAGTGCAATAGGTGGGGATGAAGGTGATGGGTTGGAGAGCAGGGTGGAGCGGAGAGGTGGGAAGGAAGATTGGTAGGTAGGACAGATCATGAGGGTGGTGCTGGGCTGGCAGGTTGGAACTGGGGTAAGGTGGGGGAGGGGAAATGAGGAAACTGGTGAAGTCCAGATTGATGTCCTGGGATGGAAGTGTTCTGAGGTGGAAGATGAGGCATTCTTACTCCAGGTGTACACCTCTTCCCACCCTACCTCCTGCAAAAATGCTATCCCATATTCCCAATTCCTCTGCCTCTGCCGTATCTGCTCCCAGGAGGACTAGTTCCACCACAGAACACACCAGATGGCCTCCTCCTTTAAAGCTGTAATTTCCCCTCCCACATGGTTGAAGATGCCCTCCAACGCATCTCATCCACGTCCCACACCTCCACCCCCAAACCCCACCTCTCCAACTGCAACAAGGACAGAACCCCCCTGGTCCGGACCTTCCACCCAACCAACCTCTGCATAAACCACATCATCCGCCGACATTTCCACAACCTACAAACGGACCCCACCACCAGGGATATATTTCCCTATCTGCTTTCTGCAATTACCGTTCCTTCAGTGACGACCTGGTCAGGTCCACGCCCCCCCCCCCCCCAACCCACCCTCCTGTCCTGGCACCCTCCCCTGCCACCGCAGGAATTGCAAAACCTGCGCCGACGCCTCTCCCCTCATCTCCATCCAAGGCCCCAAAGGAGCCTTCCACAGCCATCAAAGTTTCACCTGCACATCCACAAATGTCATTTATTGTATTTGTTGCTCCTGACGTGGTCTCCTCTACATTGGGGAGACTGGACGCCTCCTAGCAGAGCGCTTTAGGGAACATCCCCGGGACACCTGCACCAACCCACCCCACTGCCCCGTGGCCCCGGAACATCTCCGGGACACCTGCACCAATCCACCCCACTCCCCCTCCCACTCAGCCGAGGACATGGAGGTCCTGGGCTGCCTCCACTGCCATTCTCTCACTGCCTGACGCCTGGAGGAAGAATGCCTCCTCTTCCGCCTCAGAACATTTCAACCCCAGGGCATCAATGTGGACTTCACCAGTTTCCTCATTTTCCCCTCCAACCTTACCCCAGTTCCAACCTGCCAACTCAGCACCATCCTCATGACCCGTCCTACCTGCCAATCTTCCTTCCCACCTATCCACTCCACCCTCCTCTCTGACTTATTACCTTCATTCCCACCTCCATTCACCTATTGCACTCTTAGCTACCTTGTCCTCAGCCTCACCCTCTCCCATTTATCTCTCCACCCAGGAGGCTCCCGGCCTCATTCCTGATGAAGGGCTTTTGCCTGAAATGTCGATTTTCCTGCTCGGCTGCTGCCTGACCTGCTGTGCTTTTCCAGCACCTCTCTAATCTTGTCTTTGATATGTAAGCCATATGTTACAGAGTTGTGTCTCTCACATTATAGAGGAAAGAAACTCAATAAATTATTTTAAAAATCTTGATGGTGAAACAATGGAGATGTTCTGCATTTTCAAATGACTTCAAACATTTTTTTGTCTTTTCAGCGCAATGATGATTGTTATTTCCCCATTATGGGTAGTGTATTTTTAGAGAGAAGTGCTGTTTTCAAACTAAAATCATAATTACAAACAGAATTGTTATAGACAAGACTTTTCTTGCAACTTTGTGAAAATTATTCTTTTATGTGCCTTTGCTCACAGTAATCTCCAAGCTTTGTCATTCTGTAGGTAATTCCTGGTTCCAGAAGGTGATGAAAAGAATGAAATCAGTTGTTGCATTTCATGAATCGACCACTTTTAACACACTCATTATCATCTATGTGCTGCTGTATGTATTATAAATCTTAATAAATATATTTATTAGACTTTGCAAAGTTTGAGAACCTATATAACTTTTTGTTTCTTTGAGAAGACAACTGTTTGGTCACTTTTGTAAAAAATCGAAAACTAGTAGAACCCATTGTGTACATTTTAACCTGGACTTAGCACAAAATTGTCCAAAATTGCTGATGCTCCAACTAACCTCTCCAAACGGGGTGATGAGTTGAATCACCAAAGTGTTTGCCAGTTTCAAATGCAGTTCTTAAACCTAGATCCTACATAGAACCTCAGTTGTTTAAGGTTCAATCAACAAAGAGAACATAGCTGTGTTACCATTCGTTTTGTAGAGTAAGCAGGAGCAGAGGTACTTCTTCAAACTGTACAAAACTTGCCTGTGGTACTGCTGCATTAGGTCTCCCCTGACCCTCTAACCAGACAAGCAGTTTTCACGACAGGCTACTCAACATTGAGCTGTCTTTCAGTTGGTGGATATATTTTCTCATTTTCTGGCCATTTGAATGAATTGTCATGAGGTGCTGGCCCCTGAACCGGGCCTCATGTTAGCACTCAGGTGGTCAGTTGACAGCGCGATAGTTGGAAACAAGTCTTAAGCTTCTAAGTTGACGCAGCATTTATTTCAGGGGGTAATACCTTTTTATATAGAATGTGCAGAAATAACTTACTGAAACATTTTCTAACAGAGTATTGACCAACATTGTTTAATTGTTATCTAAACGCTAGGTTTAAACTACATACAACTAATTGTGGTGTTCGTTAATAATGTATTAGAATATATTATGCAAAAGCAAAACATTCAGTTTTCTGATGTGGGATAATGTTTGCAAACAAGGATTAATGATTTGTGATGTTGTCACTGTAAACTGTTTCAAAATAGATCATCAACAAATTATCGGTAGAAATTCTGTCCAGGTTCCACCTCTATCCTTGTTAATCCATTTAATTTTTCAATTGCAGGGTACTACTGTTGCTGATCTCTTCCAGTTACATTGGCTTCAGAATTGTGGCTCTAGAGGAGCAACTAATGTCAATGGGGGCCTGGCCAGAGCTCCATACACACAATCAGTAAGTATGTTAACTCGTCAGGTAGAATTGATAGTCTTTTGAAAGCCTTGTGCCATGCTTGTAACAGCATGGAGCATTCATGTGCCTAAATCAGCCCAGGTTGTTCCTTAAAGTAACTGAGGCATCCCCCCAAACATCTAATTGTTTCCCATTTCTTCATAGAAGGGCAGAGTGGTGACAGTACCAGGGTCATTGCTTAAAACAAACATATATAAAGTGCTTTACTTATGCATTGAAATGTATACCTTGCTGAAAACAGAGACTTTTTAGTAGAATGTTTTGTCTTGTACTCATCAAGAATAATGCAAGAATGTCAAGTTTTAAATCTCAACCATTTCAACTTCAAAATAGAGTACTGATAAGCTCAAGGTGGCTCTGCTGAAGGTGTTGCCATGGAGAAAGTATTAAGGAACTCTTACAGGCTCTTTGATAATTTTAAAGGTTCCAGGCTTGAACATATTGCATTTGTTTGCAGAGAGTGGTTACCAATGACTGAATATGATACGTGTCAAGCAATTACACATGAGCTTCTTTGCATGTTTGGCTATCGTCACACTCCGGATTAGTACAAATCTATTAGAAATATCCTCATTTAGGATTTGTATCACACAATTATTCATCACAAAGTGATTGAGAAATGGATTACCAAGCACAGGTGAGGGCAGTGTAATCATTTGGATACTCATTCTTTGCCAGCAGAGCTTGAGGGACTTTCAGGATGGATGAATTAAGATGGGCTGTGGGATTTCACACCCATGATTATTTTTGTGATGTCTGAAATGGGTGGCTTGTATTCAAGACCAATTCTGTCCTTCAGCTGAAAAAGATCAGCATGTCGACAAGGCTGATTACAATTCTAGGTGTGTCTATAAATTGTGCTGCACAAAGCAATGAAAATGTCTCATGTGAAAGCCAAAGTAGTCATGTTTGAGATTTTGCTTTCATCTTCTCGCTTTACACAGAGGTAAAGTAAACTCCTATTGCCAGTTCCATAATCAGTTTCATTTTCCTATATTTGATGTAGTGTATGCCTTCAGAAATAAAGCCATTCAGTTGAATGTTGTGCAATTCAGTTGTAGTTCTGTTGGCTGCATTCCAAAAGAGCATGTTAGAGCTTGCAAAACTGAAGGTTTTATGACGAAAGCCAGTCCTACACACTACTTTCTGATATAATTTAACTTCTGTACAATACAGAAGTATTTACTTTGGCTTGAAAAAAGCCTCGGTTTAATACCTCATTACCTCTAAAAATGAGACGCCTTCATTTCTACATTGAAATATGTGCTGAGGCTTTGTGACCCAACTTCGTGTTGTTGGATGTGAACCTCCCACCTGACTGTTGAGACCTCTTTCCCATTGTCTTGTGTTCGGAATTTAAATGGATAAACATAAAAGAGCATAGCAACTCCTCAATTAGTAGTTTCAGTTTCCCTGTATCCACTTAATTCACACAGAACATAAGTGACCTTTGATTGTATCTCAGTCATACTTGATTTAAATTCAAATGTCATTCATGTTATGTCAAATCCAGTCGCTGTAAATCCACAGACATCTATTCTTATTTCAAAGATTTATTCTACACCTTTTTATTTCTGGAATTGCCTAGTAATTTTAAACAGATGGTTATTGGAAATTAGGAATTTAATTCTCAAAGAAAGCTCTAAATCATTAATGATATGCATTTAAACACAAACTTGCATTGATATAGCACATTTCATAACCTCGGGTTCCAAAGTTTTGCAGTGAATGCACTTTTTTTTCCCTGAAGTGGCACTGGGGTGTGGAATGGTTATAGTATCCAATTTTCATTCTGTTCCTGGAAAGCAGTGACGAATGAATAAAAAAGGTCAACTGTTTAATTCGAGGATAAATATTTTCCGGGTCATCAAGAATCCTAATATCGGATTTCCAAAGCTGATTTTTAACAGAAAATTCATTCAGAGGATGTTGGTGTCACTAGTTAGGCCAGCAATCAGAGATGTACAGCATGGAAACAGACCCAACCTGTCCATGCCGACCAGATATCCCAACCTAATCTAGTCCCACTGCTAGCACCCAGCCCATATCCCTCCAAACCCTCCCTATTTATATATCCATCCAAATGCCTTTTAAATGTTGTAATTGTACCCGCCTCCACCACTTCCTCTGGCAGTTCATTCCATACCCGTACCACACTCTGTGTGAGAAAGTTGCCCCTTAGGTCTCTTTTATATCTTTCCCCTAAATCTATGCCCTCTAGTTCTGGACTCCTGTACTCAATACTCTGACCAATAAAGGAAAGCATACCAAACACCACCTTCACTATTCTATCTACCAGGGACTCCACTTTCAAGGAGCTATGAACCTGCACTCCAAGGTCTCTTTTTTCAGCAACAGTCCCTAGGACCTTATCATTAAGTGTATAAGTCCTGCGCGGATTTGCTTTTCCAAAATTCAACACTTGCATTTATCTAAATTAAACTCCATCTGCCACCCCTCAGCCCATTGTCCCAGTTGATCAAAATCCTGTTGTAATCTCAGGTAACCCTCTTCGCTGTCCACTACACCTCCAATTTTGGTGTCATCTGCAAACTTACTAACTATACTTCCTATGTTCACATCCAAATCATTTATGTAAGTGACGAAAAGTAGTGGACCCAGCACCGATCCTTGTGCCACTCCACTGCTCACGGGATCCAGTCTGAAAAACAACCCTCTACCACCGCCCTCTGTCTTCTACCTTTGAGCCAGTTCTGTATCCAAATGGCTACTTCTCCCTGTATTCCATGAGATCTAACCTTGTTAATCAGTCTCCCACAGGGAACCTTGTCGAATGCTTTAGCGAAGTCCATATAGATCACGTCCACCGCTCTGCCCTCATCAATCCTTTTTGTTAGTTCTTCAAAAAACTCAATAAAGTTTGTGAGACATAATTTCCCACGCACATCGCCATGTTGTTCATCCCAAATTCTTGCCTTTCCGAATAAGTGTAAATCCTGTCTCTCAAGGTTCCCTCCAACAACTTGCCTACCACCGACATCAAGCTCACTGGTCTATAGTTCCCTGGCTTGTCCTTACCATCTTTCTTAAATAGTGGTACCACGTTAGCCAAACTCCAGTCTTCTGGCATCTCACCTGCTTCTACTGATGATGCAAATATCTCAGTAAGAGGCTCAGCAATCACTTCTCTAGCTTCCCACAGAGTTCTACGGTACACCTGATCAGGTCCTGGGGATTTATCCACCTTTATGCGTTTCAAGACACTCAGCACTTCCTCCTTTGTAATATGAACACGTTTCACGATGTCACCATCTATTTCCCGACATTCTTTATCTTCCATGTCCGTGTCCACAGTAAACACTGATGCAAGATACTTACTTAGTATCTTCCCCATCTCCTGCGGCTCCACACAAAAGCTGCCTTAATTGTCCGTCCCTAAATTGCTGTGGGTCTGGAGGCCAGATGGGATAAGGATTGCAGCTATGTTTCCTGAAGGATATTAGATGAGTTTTTTCAATAATTGATAGGGGTCATCAGATCCTTAATTCCAGCTTTTTATTGAGTTCAGATTCTACCATCTACCATGACAGGATTTGAGCCCAGGTCCCCAGAGCATTACCTGGGTGTCTCGATCAATGGTCCAGTGGCAATACCAGTAGGCTTTCATGTCCCACTGATTACTGAATTCACCCTGCTTTCGATTGCTTCTATGTTTATATTTCATTACTCAAGGAACATTGTTATCATCTCACATTTTCAGCAGCCTTCTGTGGCACCTTTTTTTTTGAGCTGACAAATGACAAGTTGAACTAAAGCAGATGCAGTCAATGCCCTATCATAGCAGGATGTATCTCAGTGGTGTTCTGAGAATATATGACATTTGCATTGAGAGAAGCCTACCTCAGCATTAGTATTTGCATATCTGCATCATAATGAAACATCCTGAGGCACATCCTAGGAAGAGTATAAAATTAGTATGATACCAAATCACCAAAATCTTAATCAAAAGATTGTCTTTAAGGAGGAAGGTGAAAAGTGGGAATTGTAGAGAGGGAATTCCAAAGCCCTTGGGTGTCTTTGGCAACTAAAAGAAATGCCAACAAGCAAGGAGTGATTGAAATCTGTATATTCGATGATATCTCAGAAGGTTGTGGAACTGGAGGAGATTACAGAAATGAAGAAGGTGTGGTCATTGAGGGAGTTGACTGAAAGGATAAGAATTTTAAAATCAAGATTATGCATGATCAGGAGCAAACGCAGGACTGATGGGTTTTGCTGGAAGTCGAGATGTGAGCAGCAGTGACCTTCGATTCACGCAGGTTATAATGCTGGGATGGTGAAGACCAGAATGTACTGGAATATTTACATCTCGGGTGGTAATTAAGGCATAAATGAGGGTTGTAGCTGATGTGCAGAGACTGGATGAAGTTGAGTGATGTGATGGAATACATGGTTCTAGTTATGGCTGAAATATGAGTTCAGAAATTCATCTCTGGATCAATGTGACACCAAGATTGCAAACAGACTTGTTATATAAATTTTGCTTTCTCTGCTTATTAATGTTGGTGTTGTTACAGCTCGGACCCTAACCAGAGTTGATTGAAATCTTTCATATTCACTTATGCTAATCTTGGAAATCTTCTTGTGGCTTTGTGTCCATTTAAGGTAATAGACTTTATTGCCAATTTCCTGCTTTGCCCACAAGAGAATGGACTGTGGGAATAGGAAATCTTTCAAATAATCTGCCATCCTCTATTGAGTGTTTCTTTACCAAATCCGCAACTACGTGAGCATAAAATAGGTTCTCAACTTCCTAAATATTAATATATTTAAAATCTTCCAATCTAATTTTCCTGATGGAGTCAGTTATTATTTTTCAGGATGAAACCTACACCATAACAAAGACCTGCTAGCTTTCCACCAAACCACCTGTAGTGTGCAGAAAATACTCCTTTACCTCTTGTTATTATTCAAACATTGGACATCTTCATGCTAATGCTTTAATGAGTTTTCGGTTTGTTTTTGAACTTGCCGCAATCATGCATACACAGTCCTCACTAAGTGAAGGGGCTTATGGATATTTCCACTGACTTACATTCCTCCTCCTGAAATACTCCTGAGTGATTTTATAAGAAAAATAATCCCACTTATTTCTTGCTTTATTATGTCCACAACACCACCCACCCTGCAGTGTTCTCTCCTTCTTTTCACTCCACTTTGCCCCACCTCCTCTTTAAACCACCTCTGTGTCTTGGGATGAAAAATAAAAACTCCAATGTCTTCAAGTTTAAACAAAAATAATTTGGTCTCTATCCATCACTCTATATTAAAAATACACCAATGCACTGTATAGCTAACAGTTTGTCACAAATGACTGACAATTCTTTGCCCACAATCGACAATTATTTTATGACCAGCAGTATGGAATTTAAAAATATTCCCTCTTCCAAAACAACACTGCAAAGCAATTTAGTGAAGACAGACTTGTACTTCTTAAGTCCAGATGAAGGTGATGCATTTGAAGCTTTCTATTTAAAATTAAAACCTACCGTCACTTGTTTTTTAAATTTGGTTTTATTTTAAAGTTTAAGTGCAAGGCATTTTCTTCTGCAGTCATTTCAGCTTCAGAAAATATGAAACAAAAACAGAAGTTGCTGGAAAAGCTCAACAGCTCTGGCAGCTTCTGTGAAGAGAAGTCAAAGTTAATGTTTCAGGTCCTCAATGTTTTGAGAAAGTGTCACCGGATCTGCAACATTAACTTTGATTTCTTTTCACAGATGCTGCCAGACCTGTTGCGCTTTTCTGCAAGTTCTGTTTTTGTTTCTGATTTACGGTATTAGTGTTTCTTTTGGTCCAGAAAATATGGAACTGTGGTTGATAAATGAAATCCCATTACAAAATGATAATTCTTTGGAAATATGATGTGCGCAGCTGAAAATAGAATAAAGTAGAAAAATATGAATCATTGACTGGAAGCAAATGTGCGTAGCCAAGATGGTAAACATATAATACTTTTCTCCAGAACTCCTGTACAAGTGAGTTTATATTTTGTATACGTACTGTCTTTTAATCTCATAGAGTATACAGCAGGGAAACAGAGCCTTCAGTCCAACTTGTCCATGCTAACCAAGTTACCCAAACTAAACGAGTCTCTCTTGCCTACCCATATCTCTCTAAATCTTTCCTGTTCATGTACCTGTCCAAATGTCTTTTAAATGTTGTAACTGATGAGTGCTGTGGCAGACAAACAGGCACAAAGGAGGGAGTGCAGCAGTTCTAGCAGATCAACGACCACATACAGATGTGACCTCAGCGACCAGGGCTATCACTTCAGCATTGGTCTCTTCAGTCATAAGCGATGTTGTTTCAGGGAAGCAGAAAGCCAGAACAATGAGGATGCAGCCTATGGTCAGCCATGACCGAAAGGGGCCTCACATAAACTGTACCTCCATCCACCACTTCCTCTGACAGGTCATTCCACATTTGAACAGAAGGTGGTTTGTAAAGGTTTGCCCCCCTGGTCCCTTTTAAATCTTTCTCCTCTCCCCTTAAAAGAAATGCAGCCTAGATTTGAACTCTCCTACCCCTAGGGAAAAGACCTTTGCTACTCACCTTCTCTATGCCCCTTATGATTTTGTAAACCTCTATAAGATCACCCTTCAACCTCCTACACTCCAATGGAAAAAACCCCAGCCTTTCCTTATAACTCTACCTCCAGTCCTGAACTGTCTTCAATTTAATGAAAATATGCTTTCCACGTAGTCACAAGAACTGTGGATTAATAAAGCTTGTTTAGCCCTTTTTTTTAAAGACTTGTATGATTCGAGTTAAAGTAGACCAGCAGTCACGATTTATTTAAACAAGTTAAGGGTTAGTTTGTTGCAAGCGATTGAATATTCTTCAAGAATATAAGAGTTAAATCCAATTAACAAATTTCGGGTACAAAGATGAAAGCAAATACAGATAAGTCAAAAGAATGGCTTCTTGAGGAGAATGTCTTTGGTATACCAATGGGGCCCATTGCTCCGGTTCCTTCTTGTTGAAATGATAAAGTTAATCCATGAAAGACCGATCTAGCAACTGCAAAGTCTTCTGTACTTCTGAATAGATGGAGGGTGCTTGCACTGGTAGACACAGCAGTTGGAGAGACTGAGAGGGAGAGAGGTTTCTTGTATATTTGCAGGTTGCCTCAACTCTTGTGACAGAACTGTAGTTGACCCTGAGCAAACATGTTCTTCTTTTGAGCTGAGATGTCTCTATTTTGAGATTGTTGCCTCAGACATTTCTGAGGAGTTCTGATTTTAAAATGGAGCTTCACAATTATATAGAGATCAAGTGGCTGCTATGATAACTTTTGATGATACGTTGTCTCATAAAACAAAGTCAGCTATGCTGGAAATCCCCGTGGTAGTTTCTTCTAGTTTACTGCTTGTTGTCTCAAAAGTATTGATTTCACACACCAGTAAAAGAAAAACCATTGTGTTGACCAAAGAGATAATTGAATTCTAAATGATTCTCTTTTGAATTGACAGGGACAACCATGTGACTCATAGCAGCATTTTTTATGGCATGCCAATTATTTAAACACCTGCAGGAGGTGATACAGCGGTAATGACACTTGACTACCGTCTAGAGTAGTACTGTAGGAGGTGGGTTCAAATCCAATGATGGCAGCTCATGGAATTTCAGTTTAACTCTCAAAGATTTTGAATGTGAAGCTAGTCTCCAAAATGGTGCCATGAAATTGCTATCGATTTTGGGGTGGGGGGGTGATAAAGAACACATCTGATTCAGTAATATCCTGTAGGGAAGGAAATTGGCCATCTTTACTTGATCCAACTTACACATGACTCTAGATTCACAGCAATGTAGTTGACTTTTAACTGTGAAATGTCCTAGATATTCATTCTGATCAGGTCAATTAGGGATGGGTAGCAAATCCTTATCAATCACACCCACATCCCATAAAAGAATGAAGAGGAAGAAAAAAGGTCAAACCAGTGTCTAGACAAAATAAAATGTCATTCTTACTTGGTGTAGCACAAAAATATTTTTGGGAGCTGAATTTCAAATGGTCAATTGCTCGTTGACATACACCAATCAGCATTTTAAAAATTTGTTTTACGTACCAGAACTGTAGTCCGGTTACAATGTTAAAAGATTAAAGAAATTCTCTGTATCTGACTTGGTGATCACTGATGTATCTTGAACAACAACAATAACAGAAATTACTGAAAAAGCTCAGGAGGTTTGGCAACATCTGTGGAGAGAAAGCAGGGTTATGAAACATTAACTCTGATTTCTCTCCACAGATACTGCCAGACCTGCTGAGCTTTTCCAGCAATTTCTGTTTTTGTTTCTGACTTCCAACACCACAGTTTTTTCCGTTTTTATTTACTGGTGTATTTTTCCTTTTTGTAGATATAGAAAAACATGAAGCTTGAAGACTGACCGCGAGCAGCATCATCCACATGTCCAAGAACTCTGATCTGTTTGTTGACTCTACAACAGGATCACGTTATTTTCACTGGTTCACACAAAACCTTCAGGCACCAGGGGATGATGTGTTTTTGTTGACTGTCAAAAAAAGAGTAATAGTCTAAACTCTGTTTTTAGTCTGTTGCAAATTAAATGTTTTGGAGGTGCCCTCCTTATAAAGAGGGGGGCACTTGTCAGAAATTTGGTTATTTTGTAGCAAGTACTGATTCTAGCAAGATGTAAAAATTTGAAAATGGTACAATGATTTTAAGTTGTACTAGCCAGTAAACTCAGGATTTATCACTGATTTGCTTCTCAGGAGATCAGCTGCTAATTGTAAGATGATCTAGTGAACTTGCAAGCATTGAAAGTAAGCTTGAAACTTTTGATTGGAAACTACCAATCATTGTTTTGAAAGTTTCATGCTATGAACCATGTTTAGATACCCTGTTGTATGAAGAAACAGTCCATGACACGGCATGATCGGTTGGTTGTAGTACAAGGCAGATGACGGTCTGAGCTACTTTTCAAGCTTAAACGTTACACATTCTGTAAGTTGGTCTCGAAGATAAA
This sequence comes from Chiloscyllium plagiosum, assembly GCF_004010195.1. Taxonomy (NCBI): domain Eukaryota; kingdom Metazoa; phylum Chordata; class Chondrichthyes; order Orectolobiformes; family Hemiscylliidae; genus Chiloscyllium; species Chiloscyllium plagiosum. The sequence continues at coordinate 25,288,419 of NC_057740.1, read as the reverse complement.
TGACTGCAGAATGGTATAGTTGGAATTTGTGTAGGATTAATGAGAGCTGACTCAGTTTATTTTGACTTGTTGTTTTGACAGGGTAATTTGTGCAATACTCTATCCCTGCAGTGCATAAAATGTTTTTAAAAAATGAATAACTTATTGCTGGAAGCAAATGACTGTTTAGGTGTAAACAAGAAACTGTTACATTTTCTTCAACATGGGAAAGTGTATATGCAGTACTGTCTTCATTCAGAAATGTGATCACAAAAATAAAAAAGTCTTTGAGCTGAGCTTTATGGTTTGTTTCTTTGAAACAGGCCATTCTACATTTTGTTTATCTTTACACTGCATTATTATACACTTAAGACCTACCCTGTATTAAATTTGCTATTAATGTTGAACACTCACTTGGACATCAACATTCTATAGCAGCCACTCAGGCCTCACTTCTGCCACAGGTTGGAGACTTATAAACCCAACCACATGCTTTATTTCTTACTACTGTCATTTCCGCTCCTCTCTTTTTTGCCTTTTGTTCTGTTGTCATTTTATTTCTTCCTTCTTCCCCTTCCACTCTTGCCCTAACCCAATCCTTTCCTTTTTACTCTTCACCACCACCTTTCCATGTCATCACATTTATACCTTCATTCAATTCTAAAGCTGAGTCAAATTCAGCTTGAGGCATTAACTCTTACTGCCAGAACTGTTGGATATTTATAGCATTTTGTTATTTCTGGTTTCCAGTATCCACAGTATTTTGGTCTTTTTTTTAATATACATTTGTTCCTAAAATGTATCCACAATACATTCTCTTATGGGTGATAATATACATAGGAGGTAAACCTTTACTTCCACTTTAGAGTCACATAGACATTGGGCTGCTACTTGTCGAAGCTAAGCATTCTAACATCCACACACTCCCAGTCACAGTGAGGACACATTGTCTGTAATTATCTAAATCAAAACACTTTTACAACAGGAAATCTAAATCTATAGTCAAACCCAAACCAGAAGCAGCAATGAAATCCAAATCCAAAGTATAAAAACAACAATTTGTAGAATTATACAGTGTGTTCATCTTTACCTGAGACGATTTGTTCTCAGTAGTAAGACATTTTCTAATTAATTATTTTTATCTAACCTTTGCAAAATGCAGTCTAATTTGCTGTATACTTTCATCATAATTTATTTTGCTTCTATTTATAACTTGTGGCATGTAAATATTTGAGAGTTTAATGAACTCAGCATATTATCTTTTGAATTTATTACATTGTCAGGTGTAGTGGATCTTTCATTTTAATTCTAAACTAAAGAGACTTACATTTTGCAGCATATTGTAATTATTTGTATACTGAAATGTTCAGAATTGTACAATCCTTTTATTATTTTGTACTTATTTTAACAAGTGTCTATAACCATTTTGATCATTTTATTTGTATTTTTGTCACAATTCGGCACACATTGCCATAATTTTTTCTGTCTCTATTTGTCTTTATTTCATAAAGACAAAGCAACCTGGCCTGGTGTTTAGGGGTCAGTGTCAAAGGTGGTAGATTTGATTTCATTCCGATCAAAGATGGTCAGAATCATCTGAACCTTTTGTGTGTAATAGTCACACAGCTTACTCCCACGTGCCATTTAATCATTTTAGTTTCTCCCATGGACTAACGAAGCAGGGAAAATATATAGAACAGACAACTTTAGGAAGTGTCTCAACATTAGTTTCTGTAAGAAGAATAGTCCTGATGTGCTGATGTGACATATTTTCATTAGAATTACTTTAAATGACAACTATGTTCACAGCATACTTTCTCAAATAGAGCTATGATGTTTTTTCTCCTTTTTGAGTTTGTAGAAAGACCACATTGTTGTTTGTATTTCTGATTTGCCCTCTGTCCTAAAGGCACATGACAGGCAATAAATCTCTGCAGATTGATTTTTAAAACTAATAATTTACAAGCCATAGATTCAAAAGGAGGAAAAGTCTGAAGAACGCAACACAAAGTAGGAGTTGTGTTCGGGAATAATGGGGAACAATTTCCCACTACAGATCAGCAGTGATGAGGTGACATAAAGAATACAGTTTGTGTGTGGAGGATGAATATATAAATCTGACCTTATCTGAGAAATTACCCAGATTCTCGTTAATCTTCTCTCTCTTTCTGGACCATTTTCACCAATTTTCATTGGCTAGAAAGATGCAGATAACATAAGAAACCTGTCTCTTTACTTGGTGTAATATTAATAATTTGAAATCAATTCTGTACACTCAACATATCTCAGGAAAGTTATTGGAATGATCAAGAAAATGTGAATATTTAAAAACTAGTTGTTTTCCCAAAGTGAAACTTGTCCATTATATTTGTGTTTATGCTAGTAAGAGTACACTATCCCTATTTTAATACATTTGAGTAATAAGATTCTCTTGTTTTGTTTAAAGAGGAATGTTGGAATGATTGTATTAAATCTGTACTAATCTGCATGCCATTTCTGTGAAATGGATTTTTGTAAACTAAAATATAAATAAAATTATAAATTGTTAGCTGTTGTTTTCCTTTTATTGCATCCGCTTTTCTACATTGATATGACCAAGATGGCAGGACTGCACTGTCTTACTCTAGTCTCACCAATCCAATTTGTAATAGTTTTACCCAGTTCCCAATAAAGTCAATTGTATGCTTTCTCGATCTTAGACTTAGTTTGGAAAAGGTCCATCAACCAATTAATTTTTATTAGATTAGTTCATTTTATAATAAATGCAGAATTAGTTAACGTAGTTTGTAAAATAAAAATTAGACATGTTTACCCCACTGAATAGTCTAAGCCAAACACAGCAAGTAAAGGTAGTGGAGAGAGAGGGTGCAGAGAACAGATTTCTCTCTGCAGAGATTAACGTCAAAGAAAATTAGACAAATAATGGCAAGTTCTTGAAGGAGAAAAGATTGTGTGGTGTGCTCAGAGGGCTGTTGATCTGGTTACCTTGAACACAGACTGTAACTAAAGATGTATAGTTGTTTCTAGGGTCTTGGCAGATACAGCTTATCAGCAAGTACCTTACTGAGAAATCTTCCAGATGTTGTTCAAGAGGACAATAAAATTTCATACTAGACCTCAAAAAAGTGTTTTAGAAGTAGCAGAGAAATGAGCTGGACAACCCTTTCCTTAGCAGGCTGAATTCCAGACAATGTTAAAGTAACATTTATGATGCAGTCTGTATAGTAATTCCATAGTCATTTCTATACTGATATTTGAGTGTCAGCAACTGGCAAACCTAGGAATACTGGGGAGATAGCACAGATGTGACTGGTAGGTTGGAGATGCTGAGTATGTGATCCCAGGGTGGGTTGATTAATCATGACTCGTGGGCTGGGGAGGTAAACACACTGGCTCACAGGCATTATCAGAAAAACACCCACTTGCTGGAACTGGCAGCTCCAGCCTCACTGTACCTGAGCTTTAATATGGAAACATTAAATTTAAATGGCTGCTAAAATTTGAGGAACTCATGGTCAATGACATATTTACTTTATGGAACTGCCTCTATCAGGTTAATCCACCTCCACTGTGGCTGATTTTCGGGTTTACAAAGTAGGAAAAACTGATGTCTCTTATACTTAGTGTGACCACTATCTGGCTATTAAAAATCAGAGTTTATCAAGGAACTAAGACAAAGGGAGAAGTGTATACTCAGGATACAGTTATAACCCAGGGTGATGATTCTATTGGGAGAAAGTGAGGACTTCAGATGCTGGAGATCAGAGCTGAAAATGTGTTGCTGGAAAAGTGCAGCAGGTCAGGCAGCATCCAAGGAACAGGAGAATCGACGTTTCGGGCATGAGCCTGAAGAAGGGCTCATGCCCGAAACATCGATTCTCCTGCTCCTTGGATGCTACCTGACCTGCTGCGCTTTTCCAGCAACACATTTTCAGCTCTGATGATTCTATTGGACAATTTCCCAGAATGAAATTTTGCTTGATAAATTTTTAAAATTTTGGTTAACTGGGTGGTCAGTCACTGAAATGTAGTCATGTAAATTGTGGAATTTCTTTAACAATTGAATATTGCACATGATGAAAACAAAAACAATATTTTGACATCGAAAATGGTTTAGATAAATTTTCAAATCATGAACAATGTTTCAACTTACTTCCAATATCATCAATTCATAGAGATTTAAGTTCTGCTTAAATGATACTCCCCATTTTTAAAATAAATTCACACATGGAATGTGTCATAGAGTCATAGATGTACAGCATGGAAACAGACCCTTCGGTTCAACCTGTCCATGCCGACCAGATATCCAAACCCACCCAATCTAGTCCCACCTGCCAGCACCCAGCCCATATCCTTCCAAACCCTTCCTATTCATATATGCATCCAAATGCCTCTCAAATGTTGCAATTGTACCAGCCCCCCACCACTTCCTCTGGCAGCTCATTCCATACCCGTATCACCCTGTGTGTGAAAAAATTGCCCCTTAGGTCTCTTTTATATCTTTCCCCTCTCACCTTAACCTATGCCCTCTAGTTCTGGACTCACCGACCCCAGGGAAAAGACTTTGTCTATTTATCCTATCCATGTCCCTCATAATTTTGTAAACCTCTATAAGGTCACCCCTCAGCCTCCAACGCTCCAGGGAAAACAGTCCCAGCCTGTTCAGCCTCTCAGTATAGCTCAAATCCTCCAACCCTGGCAACATCCTTGTAAATCTTTTCTGAACCCTTTCAAGTTTCACAACATCTTTCCAACCAGAATTGCACGCAATATTCCAAAAGTGGCCGAATCAATGTCCTGTACAGCCGCAACATGACCTCCCAACTCCAGTACTCAATACTCTGACCAATAAAGGAAAGCATACAAAAAGCCTTCTTCACTATCCTATCTACCTGCGACTCCACTTTCAAGAGCTCTGAGCCTGCACTCCAAGGTCTCTTTGTTCAGCAACAATCCCTAGGACCTTACCGTTAAGTGTTTTGTCACCCTAGTCAGAATCGCTGGACCTAATGAGGGAGTCACAGAGACCTTGGAGTGCAGGTCTGTGTAGAACGCAAGTAGGGGTGGGGAGGGAAATATATCTCTGGTGGTGGGGTCTGATTGTAGGTGTTGGAAATGGCAGAGCATAATGTGCTGTAGCCAGAGATTAGTTGGGTGGAAGGTGAGGAGATGTGGAAAACTACAGGCTGTGGTGCCTTTGAAATATCCTCTAAATCCATTGGCAAGAAATGTAGGTAAACAGCTCTACCTCTCCCAAAGCAACTTGCCCAATATCAAAATACTAATCAGTCAAACCAGCTTTGCAGTAGTCTATTCAAAAGGGCCACAACACACTGCAGCACACCAGAACTGCAAAAAGAGGAAGAGGAACACCTAGACAAGGTATTCGCAAAAAACAGATATCCTCGCAATTTCATCAACAGATGCCTAAGGGAGAGACAACAGAACGAGGACATGCCGCAACCCAAAGGACTAGCCACACTTTTTTCATAAGACATGCCCTCCAATCCAGGCTGCATCCTGGTAAATCTCCTCTGCACCCTCTCTAAAGCTTCCACATCCTTCCTATAGTGGTGAGGTGACCAGAACTGAACACAATATCCAAATGTGGTTTAATCAGGACTCTCTAGAGCTGCAGTATAACCTCACAGCTCTTATATTCAATCACCCTGTTAATGAAAGCTAACACAATCCATCTGGGTGGTAACTTTGAGGGATCTATGACAACCGGAAGTGGCAGGGACAGGCCACTATAAATGCCGGAGGAAACACCACAGAAGCACTTCACAGGAGGCTCCCAAGCACTGAGGATGTCACCTAGATAGGGGACGAAACGTTTGCAACAAAAATTTCCAGCTCGGCGAACAGAACCACAGCAACGAGCACCCGAGCTACAAATCTTCTCACAAACTTTGAATAATGTAGGTATTGCCCAGTACTGCTACTAGATCCTTATGACGGCTGCTGGATTCCAAAATAGTGCTTATGCAAAGTTTGATTGTCAGAGTGATGATCATGATCCCTGAACATAGTGCATTACTCCATCAAGTGAGAGCAACAATTACTTCCCACAGCTCTACTTGTAAAAGTAATGATTCAACAGTAGCATACAGTAGCACTGATAAGTTATTTCTTTAACATAACCCAGTTATATTTTTATAAATTCAGTCCACTCAGTTTCTTGCTGGGAATCCTTATGATACTGGCACTGGTGGAGAGCAAAAGAGTTAACATTTCAAGTCCACTGACTATTTTTCGGAAATCACCTGAGTTCCAGACCTTCTGAATTACTCTCAAACTTCTTATTTTTATTTCAGATCTCCAATGTCTGCAATATATATATTTTTGTTATTCACTCACAGGATGGGGGCATCACTGGTTGGGCCAACATTTATTGTCTGTTTCTGATTGGCCTTGAGAAGGTGGTGGAGAGCTGCCATCTTGAACCACTGCAATCAATCTGGTGTAGGTAGACCCACAATGTCATTAGGGAAAAAGTTCTAGGCATTTGACCCAGCAATGCTGAAGGAACAGCCATCTAGTAAGACGTCAGGATGGTGAGTGGCTTGGCAGGATCTTACAGGTGGTGGTACTTCCTATGTATTTGCTGCCCTTATCTTTCTACGTGATAGTAGCTGTGGGTTTGGAAGGAACCTTGGTGAATTTCTGCAGAATACATTGCTGCAACTGACCATCAGAGTTAGAGAGCTTGAATATTTGTGGATGTGGGGCCAATCAAGCAGGCTACTTTGTCCTGGATGGTGCCCAGCTTTTTGAATCTTGTCAGAGCTGCACTCACCTGGGCAAATGGGGGATGTTCCATCAGACATCTGATTGGTGCCCTGTAGATGGTAGAGAAGCTTTGGGGAGTCAGGTGGTGAGTTACTTGCCGCAGCAATTCTAGCCTCTTACTTTTGCATTTGCCATTTGCTTTTAAATATTTATGAAGAAAGTGTGTTTCTGTTTCTTTATCAAAACATGAGAGGTTCAGTTACATTATGGACAGAGGGAAGTTATGGGCCAAAATTCTTTTCTAATCGAAAAACACATGAAAGCACATTTTCACCACTATTAATGAATTTGCAGTTGTAGAAATGACAGGTTTCAAAGCCACATGAACATTGGAATCAGGTCAGTACCTTAATTGTTTCTAAGTGGAAAGAAGATGGCAGCGTAAGAAGATTCTGACCCTAATGCTTCCAAAGATCACATTTCAATTAGTAGCTTATTAATTATGGATGGAAACAAGAAGTCACCCATTAATTTGTCAAAGAGATTTTATCCCTTCGGTATCTGTAATACATAAGCCTGGATAAAATTACTTGGATTTAGGAATCGATCATAACTTTCTGCTTCAGTTCCCCTTACACACATTGGAATCACATATAGGGAAATTCCGCATCTCAGTTTCTGACTTTCTGACCATTTAAACTAATGGTGGAAAAGCAATAACTATGTAGGGAGAGTGGAACATGTTTCCATTTTGTGTCAGGATAGCTGATGCAGAAAATCCGAACTGTAATGTTTAAACCAAGAGTTAGTTTGTAGCAAGGAAGATGAAGAGGCTGTGTTTTTTTAAGCTAAATGTGAATTATACAAGTTTTCTGGAGAGTTTTCAGCCTTGAAGCCCAGCGCGTTTTCTCCCCATAGCTTATCAAACTCGCCTCAGGAACAATCCACCTCAA